>NW_006296405.1:96000-127761 GCF_000327345.1 Myotis davidii
TAGCCCAGATTTGAAATGGCCTTAAGGGTGGTGGTGGTGTGTGTGTCTTAAACCGTATTTGTTCTTCCACATTTGCTAGAACGCTTGTTTCCCTTACCAACACCATCTCCCTCCCCACTTTCCAGCCCCTGCTCCCCTTCTCCTCAATCCCCCCGCCCCCGCACCTGCAAGGAGGTAGTAAACGGGGCCTCCATTGGCTGGCCGGGAAAGGCAAGCCAATCGGAGAAGAGTTTATAAGGAGGCGGCTTAGCGGAGATTTAGGGGTAGGAAGTTAGGGTTAGAGGCAACCGGTGAGGCTAGAACCCTGATCGTGGTCGGTTGGCGCCGATATGTCTGTCCGGAGGCACATTGGGAATCCTGAGGTGAGGGCCAGGTCCGGATCGGAGAGGCGGAGGGGGCGGGCGCACCGGAAAAGGCTCCACGTGGGCAGGGAAGAGCAGCCGGCGACTTCCGCCGCCCGCAAGGCGGGAAGCGGCCGGCGTGAGGAGGGGTCTGGAGGGGGAGAGGAGGCGGGGCGGCCGGGGGCGCGGAGCCCAGGCCTTGCTCCCGCGCTGGGCCCCCATCCCGCCCTTGCTCACCCCTTGCTCTCTGCACGCCAGTATTTGTCGCCGAGAGGAGCGAAGTGCATAACGAAAGACACAGCCCCTTCCCGCAAAGGGCTTGCAATCTAGGAGCGGCAGATACAAAACATGAGGAACGTGCCATTGCAGCCCAAACACTAAGGAACACCATCAAAAGTAGCTATCACGTCTCATTATGGCAGCGGTTCTCAACCTGGGGGACCCTTTCACAAGGGTCGCCTAAGACCATCGGAAAACACATACATAATTACATATTGTTTTTGTGATTAATCACTATGCTTTAATTATGTTCAATTTGTAACAATGAAAATACATCCTGCATATCAGATATTTACATCACGATTCATAACAGTAGCAAGATTACACTTATGAAGGAGCAACGAAAATAATTGTATGGTTGGGGGGTCACCACAACATGAGGAACTGTATGAAAGGGTCGCGGCATCAGGAAGGTTGAGAACCACTGCCTTATGGGGATACAGAAAGAGCAGCCATAAGCAGACCAAGCCTCCTGGAAAGGGCGCAAACTATGACATTCGTCTTGCCCCCACCCCACAGCACCTTTTCCTTTCTTGTCTGTTCCGCCCCTACTGCCCTGCTGCATTTGTGTTCATTTAATTACCACTCGTGTTCACTGGACTCCCACCTTGGAGTAGGAGCTAGAAATGCAACGACAGTAAGTCAAGGCCTTGGTCGTGTAATGAGTTCAGTCGAGCGAGGGAGACTTGTAAACAGAATTGGATACAGTGTGGTTTGGGAACAACATGTAGGAGAGCCCAAGGGGGAGATAGGCCCGCAGGGAGGGAGAGAAGGGCGCCGGAGTGGCCGGAACCGGCCAGGGGATGCGCCAGGCGAAGAAGCACTGCAGGTGGGACAGCGTGTGCTTGGCAGAAGGTGTGAAGCAGGCAGCGGGCGGTTCCCTGCAGAGCCCAGGCGCCAAGTCCGGAAGGGCCTTCTGTGTCTTGCTAAAACTCCTGGCCTTTCTTACTGCAGTTTATTTTATTTTATTTTCATCTCATGGTGGAGGCCTATGAGCGATGTTGACCAAGTTGTGAGGCTGGGCTTAGGCTCCGCAGGAGAGCAGAGTGCCAGGATGGATTCTGTATGACAGTGATGGCGGACCGATGACACGCGTGTCAGAGGTGACACACGAGCTCATTTTTTGGGGGGTTGATTTTTCTTTGTTAAATGGCATTTAAATATACAAAATAAATATCAAAAATATAAGTCTTTGTTTTACTATGGTTGCAAAGATCAAAAAATTTCTATATGTGACACGGCACCAGAGTTAAGTTAGGGTTTTTCAAAATGCTGACACGCGGAGCTCAAAAGGTTCACCATCACTGCTGTATGATCGCTACCACGGAGGTGAGGGAGGGAGGTGTGGAGGGCGGCAGTCAGGCTGCCATATGTTTCTCTTGTCTGCCTGCCAGAATCCAGGAAGCCTTTTGAAGTGAAGAGTGATGTGATCTGTTTTACATTTCAGGCCGTGGCTGGGACACCTTGTGGAGAATGGGTCTGAGGAGCCCAGGTCTGGGACGAAGGAAACGGGTTGGGTGGTGACGATGTTAGAGACCTAAGCAGCGGTTCTCAGCCTGTGGGTCGTGAACAATGAAAATACATCCTGCATGTCAGATATTTACATGATGATTCATAACAGTAGCAAAATTACAGTGATGAAGTAGCAACGAAAATAATTTTATGGTTGGGGGTCACCACAACACGAGGAACTGTATTAAAGGGTCGCAGCATTAGGAAGGTTGAGAATCCCTGAAAGGCCACAGCATGAGGGACAGAATTGAGAGAAATATTTAGGGGGTAAAATCATCAAGACCTCATCATTCGTTTTGAGAAACGATAGAGTAATGGAGCGGAGCAGGGATGTGTGGTGTGTGATGTGTGGTGATACATTTGTGTCCTGAAGGAAGACGTCCAGCTTCCTCTCTTGTTTTAGCGGAGCACCGTTTCCTGTAGTTTCTCCGGAGTGCATAAGAAATAAATATATTTTATTTATGCCTAAGATGTTGGGCCTGTCTAAAAATGTTAGTCCTCTACCTTCACATGTACTTGCCTGAACGTCTGGCTGAGTATAGAATTGTTGGTTGGAACTCCATCTGCATTTTGGAAACATTGCATTGTGACCTTCTAGCGTCCAGTGTTGCTGTGGGAGAAGTCCAAAGCCGTTCTGTTCCTGTGCATGGGACTGGATTTTTCCTCTCTGGAAACTTGTAGAATCTTCTACAGGGTTATGATCCTTCACAAAGGTACTCCTTGCTCTGTTTTCACCCATATTGTTAGGTACCAGAAACGCGTGTCTTTCTGTTCCATAAAGTTTTCTTGAATTATTTTGTTGTTGACTTTCTCCCTGTTTTCTCCATCTTCTCTTTCTTGAATTCATTATTTTGTTGCTGCTTCTGTATGACTGGTTCTCAGATTTTTAAAAATTGTATCTCCTTTGTTGTTGATGACATTATTACAGATGCCCGCCCCCCTCCATTTTCCCCCTCTTTGCCCACCACCATCCAGCCCACTACCACCACTACTACCACCCCACCCTCCCCACCCTGGCCTTCACCACACTGTTGTCTTGTCCATTAGCTGTGCATATATGTTCTTTGGCTAACCACATCTTTGTCTTTTTGCTCTCTTTGGGAGATTTGTTTAACTTTATCTTCAAATCCTTCTATTGAGTTTTTAATCCTTAAGAGCTCTGTTTTGGACTCTGATATCCTTTATAAAAACTCTTGTTTTTATATAAATGCAGATTCACAGGAATTTGCAAAAATAGTACCAAGTAATCCCATATGCCCTTCACCCAGTTTCCCCCAATGATTATATTTTACATAAATATAGTACAATATTAAACCAGAAAATTGGTGTTTGTACTATGTGTGTATAGTTCTAGTCTTTTTATCACATTGTAGATTTAATATACTAGTAATCAAGATTTGCACATGTGTAGATTTTGCAATCAAGATACAGAACTATCCCATCACTACAATATCTCCCTTATACTACCCCTTCCTCGTCACATCCACTTTCTCCCCCCTCATTATCCTAACCCCTGTCAACCACTAATGTGTTCTCCATTTCTTCAATTTGTAATTTTAAGAGCATTGCATAAATGGAATCAAGTAGTATGTGACCTTTTGAGATTGGCTTTTCCCCACTAGAATAATGTCCTTGAGATGCATCCAAGTTGTTGCTTGTAGCAATATCATTCCTTTTTATTGCTGATTAGTATTCTGTGGTTTGGATGTATAACAGTTTATTTAACCATTCAGCTATTGTGGGATATTTGGCTGCTTTCAGTTTGGGGCTATTACAAATAAAGATAGGAACTTTTCAGTATAGTTCTTTGTGTGATGTTAATTTTCATTTCTCTGGGATAGGTGCCTAGGAGTACAGTTCTTGGGTTGTATGTAAGCTTACATTTAGTTTTTTGTTTTTTTTTTAGAAACTGAGTATATACAACGAGAGTATATACTACATACTATATAGCCTAGGTATGTAGTAGGCTATTCATCTAGATTTCACAATGACAAAATCGTCTGTGTATCCTCATTGTTAAGTGGCACATGACTGTACAAGTTCATGTGCGGATGTGTTTTCATTCCTCTAATAGTGTTTTTAAATATTTTTCCCCTTCATAGCCTCAGTTTCCTCCATATTGCTATTTTCTTTTTGTTTTGTTGGAGATGTTTGTATTAGTAAGCTTGAGCTGCCATAACAGAATACCACACATCCAGTGGCTTATACAACAGAAATTTTTTCCTCATAGTTTGGGAGGCTGGGAAGGTTAAGTTCAAAGTGCTAGCCAATGTAGTTTCTGGTGAGAGCTCTCTTCTGGCTTGCAGATGTGCTCACATGACCTCTTCTTTCTGTGTGCAGGGATGGGAAAGGAGCAGGTTCTTTGGTGTTTCTCTTTATAAGAACATGTCCACCCTTATGACTTCATTTAACTTTACTTCCTAAAGGCTCTATCTCCAAATACAGTTATAGTGGGGATTGGGATTTCAGTGTATGAATTTTGGGGGACACAATTCAGTCTGTATCAATGTTTTCAGTCTTCTTTTATCCCTACGTTGTTAATTTATGTTTTCGTGTAGGAAACTTAAAATGTGATTGGACACTGGCTGGTATGCTCAGTGGTTAGAAACAGGCTGCACACTGAAGGGTCCAGGTTCGATTCCTGGTCAAAGGCATGTACCCGGGTTTCCCATTCGCTCCCACCCGCATGTGGGAGGCAACCAGCCAATGTGTCTCTCTCCCTCTCTTGCACTTTCTCCAAAAAACAATGGAAAAAATATTCTCAGGTGAGAATTGACAATAACAACACAAAATTAAAAATGTGATTGGTGCCCAGCCAGTGTAGCTCAGTGGTTGAGAGTCAATCCATTAACCAGGAGGTCACGGTTCGATTCCCAGTCAGGGCACATGCCCAGGTGGCAGGCTCAACCCCCAGTAGGGGGAATGCAAGAGGCAGCCAATCAATAATTCTCCCTCATCATTGATGTTTCTATCTCTCTCTTCTCTTTTCCTCTCTGAAATCAATAAAAATATATTTTTTAAAAAAATAGAAAATAAAGATGGAGAAACTGAGTCTCAGTAAGTTGCTCAGGAGTGCACAGCCAGTAAGCAACTGTAACCCGCCCACCACCCAGTCTGACAACCTAAAATGTTTCTAAACATTCACAGTTGTCCCCGGGGTGAGGGGAGAAAAGTGCCCTTGTCTGAGAACCAGTGACCTATAGGATAACATCCGGGTTCCCTAGCATGGATACAAGGTCCTTTGTGATCTGTCCCTGTGTGTCTCTCCAACCTCATCTGACCCCTTGTTGCCCCCTATGGCTGCCCTCAAAGAGCCTGTTATATATAATGCCACAGACACGAACCTTCTCAGCCTCTCTGTCTCCCCTGTCGCTCCCACCCACTACTCCTTGAGTTTAGCTAATTGACTCAGCCCTCAGATTTCATCCTCAGGAAACAGTTCTTTACTCTGGGTCTGGTTTAGGGGCTAATTTTACATACTCCTGTTGCACCCTCAGCTTCCCTCTCCTTGTTTATCGTGCCGTGTGGCATCCGTTCACTCGCCTTCCTTTCCAGCATCTGGCAGAGCTGGATGGCTGAGAATGTGTTTTTTACCTCTGTGTCCTCGGCACAGTGGTTTACTCCTAGAAGGCACCCAGTAAATGTCGACTGAATGAATGGTTGGCACCCAAAACGGCTTTTTTGAATGAATGGTTTTCCTTGAAACAGCTTCTTTTTCAGTTCTTTCGCTTTCCGCCATCCCATCCTGTTTATGTAATTGAAAAAAAGCCAGTTGGTCAGTAGGTCAAGAAACAGTCACCCCAAAGCAAGAATTTTAATGAAAAAAGTATGGCAGCTCCATAAAACCCACAGTGGTCTGCTTAGAGCGGAGCACAAATACTTTTACG
Organism: Myotis davidii; assembly: GCF_000327345.1. Lineage (NCBI taxonomy): Eukaryota > Metazoa > Chordata > Mammalia > Chiroptera > Vespertilionidae > Myotis > Myotis davidii. The sequence continues at coordinate 102,020 of NW_006296405.1, forward strand.
TTGCGATTGGTACTAGAAAGTCAGGAACAAGAAGTTGGACCAAAATAGGAAAATGAGAAGAAGTACTACATTTTCCTGCGGCAGCATATGGATTTCTCATTAGGCTGTGTAAGGGGAAACCGGGGGCGGGGGCGGGGGGGCGGCCTCCGTGACTGCAGCTGTCCGCACTCCCCCCATCATTCTGCTGCCACCACACCTGGTCCCCAGAGGCACCCTCACTTCTTAGCTATGTTGGCTTAGGTATGGACAAATCCCCTTAGTTCAGCAGAGACGAGCCTGGAATTTTTCAAAAGAAGCTTTGCTAGGCAACTAGGGGAAAAGCAAAACAAAAGTAAAAACAGGAAATAGCATATAGAAATTATAAAAATACGGAGAGCAAAATAGAAAAAAAGGAAATTTCTAGCCTAAGATAACTGAGTTCCAGTATTCGCTTTTCTTTTAAAAAAAAAAAAATGTGTTTTATCGATTTCAGAGGGGAAGAGAGAGGGAGATAGAAACACCAACGATGAGAGAGAATCCATAGATCGGCTGCCTCCTGCATGTCGCCACTGGGAATCAAGCCCGCAACCTGGGCATGTGCCCTTGACCAGAATTGAACCCAGGACCTTTCAGTCCCCAGGCCGATGCTCTATCCACTGAACCAAACCAGCAGGGCAAGTATTAGCTTTTCTTGACTCAATTTACCAGGCACATGTTTTCTGGGTTTTTTTTGTTTGTTAGTTTGCTTTTTGGGTTTTTTGTTTTGTTTTGCTGTGGTATTGTCTGCCTCTGGGAACTTGTCCTGAAGTCCCTCTTTTTAGTCTTTGAATATTTTCTTTCACTTAAAAGTTTTCTCAAAAAAAAAAAAAAAAAAAAGGAAAGAAAGCATGTTCCCCATCTTCACCTAGGAAGGAGTTGAAATTGGCATTAGAGTCCCTTTTTCTTCTAGACGGCAGGTGACTGATCAACTGGGGAAACCTTTCAGGGTAAAATAGTTCAGGGGTCCCACAAACACACCCATGGCGAAGGTTTTACTTACCTAGGGTGAAATGAAAAACAGGTAATGTCAGTGAGTTTTTTAATAATAGTAAAGGACTAATCTTTATTTTGAAGGTTTTTTTTTCTTTCTTTTCAAGTGTTAAAATAGCAGATGGTAGTTTTGAGTCATTAACTAAATGCTGTAGTTACCTACATTTTCAAGGGCAAGTGATACAGGTTTTAAAGTTTGATGTTCTCATCTAAGGAACCACCAGGTAGTTGTGATAATACAGTCCTCATTCTATATATTCATTTATTGATTGATTAAGTCCTGGGTGAATACAAATTTGAGTAAGTTATTGTCCCTGCCTTCAAGGAAATCCTAGCCTAGAGAAGAAGGGCGAGTTGAAGACAGTGGTACAGGGTGTCCATATTCTGGGACGGAGGGAGAAAAGAAAGTGCCTAATTCTACCTGGGACAGCTTATAGAGGAAGTGAAGTTTTGTCTGAGAAAAGGCATCCTAGGTGGACATTTGCTGAGACTGGAGACCTGAATGATTGTGGCATATTTTGGGGAACACTCAGGCAACTTTAACTTGGCAACATGTGGGTGTGGCGGAAGATGAAGCTGGAAAGGTGTATTACCCCGTTTAACTTCATATTCCACGGCTACCTGTGGCTGAACATATGGTTTTCATACTTGCAGGCCAGGAAAAAAGCCTGAGCAAGCAAACTATATTCTATAATGTCCTTATTCATCAGCCTTTCCTCAGTCCATGGCTTTTGAAAATGTCACTAAAATTTAATGTGGGTCAGTGTCCTGAGCTTGGACTCAGAGTTCACTGCCAGAGTATAGGACAAGGGAGACCCAAGGTAGCCATCTTTGCTGGCCATAAACTTACCCCGAGCCCGGATGTGCCCCAGCTGCACCGCGAGCAGCTGCCATCGAAGTGACTCTGTGGAGCCGCGGAGTCCAGGCAGGCAGCGGGAGAGGCCTGCCAAACGGGGTCCGGCCCGACAGCATCTGGGCGCTGTGCTCAGCTCTGGGTCCACGTGCCCCCTTTTCAGGAGAGATGTGGATATAAGAGGGTCTCCAGAGGAGATGGCCTACAAGTCATCATACCAAGAGTAAAATCAAAAAGAACAAGAGAGCTGCCTTGAGTTGGTTTAACTGATTTCTTGAGGCAGAGGCGGGTGGCTTATCCTGGGTTGCAACAGAGGACTGGATGGAAATTAGTGACCAATTTTGGCTCAATTTCAGAAATGATTTTAAGAGCCTTTTTCCCGAGTCCTTTTTTTACATACTGCTATGAGATTATTTTGGCAAAATATACAAATGTTTTGACAGAAACAAGACAGCCATCTTCACCTGTAGAGATGCTGTAGCACATAGTCCTATCTTGAAGGGATTGTTGGACCTCTTTCTACCTATAAATTCGATGAAATTGTAGCATTTGTTCTATTTTTTAAGTAACTGACTCTTTCCTAACTTTGCCACCCTTATCTTTACAGTACATTAACCCAATGTATTGTGAATTTTTAAATTTTTTTTTTTTTTTAGTATCTGACCAAAAGGATACCACAAAACCCAAAGTATCAGCATGTCAAGTCAAGACTGGACACTGGTGAGTAAAGATTAAAAAATTAAAACTTTAAACATTCAAAAGCTAATTATTGACAAGAAGCAGCTAAAAGTTTCCCACTGTCTTGTTTGATGTCTTTCTGGGCTCAGGGACTTGTTTTTGATACCTGTTTTTCAGATTGTCAGCCACAGTTCCATTCACAGGATTAGCTTATTATAAATTGAGAAATTGATGAAAACATTGTTCAGTAAGTTGCAGGGCTGAGGCTAATAAATATCAGATGGTCAGCTTCTATTTGGGGACACCTCAAGTATGTTTCTTTAGACTGGGAGTAATAGATTATACTTGTGTGCCTTTGTTCAATTTGGTATTTGCAGAGTTCCGGCTCCACGCAAAATTATGGCCTATGGGACTAGAAAGATGAGTGTGAATCGTGATTTTTTGCAATCAAAGAGCTTAGATTCAAGTGGAGGCAGACAGACTTGAATGAGTAACTGAAATACCAGACAAAATTAAATTAGTGCTGCAATTCAGGTAAAATGAAATTTGAGTGTATTACTGCTTATTTCCATGCTGTTAACATTTTTCACCCGGCCCCTTGTGGATTTGCAGCCTTGTGAGATTTTTGTTGTTTATTTGTTTAGTTTTTTTCAAACTTTTAAAGCCTGCTGTGGGAAATCCATCCTATTAAGATGGTTTCGCTAGTAGATTGGGGTACCTCATGCCTTTAGAATACTGAACATTCCATCAGTAACCTGAAGACAACTGAGAAAATAAATTGGGATGTCAGCTTTGTTTAAATCTCATTCATTTTGTCTTTGTCTTTTTCCAGTCTCCTTCACAATCATTATCTCACACTGTACATGTTTCCTCATATAAAATAGAGTTAAATGCTTTAAATGAACCCATTTGCAGATACAATTTCTGGGGATCTTTCTTTCAAACATTTCCGTGCTGTACAGATATTTCCTTGCAAATATCCTGTTTGATGGGAGGTAAAAAAAATATTATCTGTTATTGAGAATCAGGAAATTGTGGCACAGAGATCGTGTGATTTACATGAAGTTCAGTAAAGAAGCTAGAACAGTGATTTGTATGCAGGATGAGGAAGTGGATGTTGGAGAACTGGTGCAAAATCCTGTGTATTGTCTCAGTCCTGTGTACTGTCCTAATTTTTCCCCAGAGCTGAGGGTTTTTTCCCCCCAAAAATATATATTTGTGTATAGCTTTATATCTTTGTCTCTTAGAAACTGAACTGATATTTCAATGAAAATCCATTTCTTTCTCCTCAATTTCTCAATTCATAACCAAAATTTGACTCAGTATAATGCTACCTGAAATTAATTTCAGTTTTTTAAATGTCTTTTTTATAACACATAGTGATTACCTATATCCTTTTATATTCTGAGGTTGTTGTTGTTGTTGATCCTCACCTGAGGATATTTTTCCATTGATTTTCAGAGAAAGTGGAAGGAAGGGAGGGGGAGAGAGAGAGAGAGTGAGAGAGATGAGAGAGACACATCAATTGGTTGCCTCCCACACACACCCCAACCAGGACCTTAGATTGAACCTGCGACCCCGTTATGTACCCTTGACTGGAAATCGAACCCGAGACCCTTTGGTGGGTGGGCCTATGGTCTAAACACTGACCCACACGGGCCAAGGCTATCCTGACATTTTAAGCTAGTGTTTTGCTAATTAAACTTTTTATTTTGAGGTAATTACAGAGTCATATGGAATGATAAGAAATGATTTAGAGAGATTCCATGTATCCTTGACTCAGTTTCCCATGGTAACATCTTGGGAAATGATACTGCAAAATCACAACCATGATATTGACATGGATGTTTATAGACTAGATACAGAACATATCCATCACTACAAGGCTCCTTCATGCTGCTCTTTTAAAGCCACTTCCGCTTTCTACCCTCACCTCCTCCCTAACCATGGCAACCACTAATCTGTTCTCCATTTCTAGAATTTTGTCCTTTCACAAATGCTGTATAAATGGAATCATACAATATGCAACTTTTCGGATTGGCTTTTTCGCTCAGCATAATTCTTTGGTGGTCTATCCAAGTTTTTGCATTTATTAGTAGTTTGTTCCTTCTTGTTACTGAGTAGTTATACCATGGTATACTCCAGTATAACCGTTGCTTGTTGATGGAGGTTTGGATTGTCTCCACCTTTTGACTATTACAAATAAAGTTGATGTATACATTTGTGAACAGATTTTTGTGTGAATATAAGTCTTCATTTCTCTGGGATAAATGCCCAGAAGTACAATTGCTGGGTTGTATGGTAGTTGCCGTTGTGTTTTTTTAAGAAACTGCCAAACTATTTTCCAGAGTGGCTGGACCATTTTATATTCCCACCAGCAATGTCTGAGTGATCCAATTTCTCCACATCCTTACCAGCATTTATTTGGTTTTTTACTTTAGCCATTCTGATAGATAGGCAGGGGCATATCATTATGGCTGTGATTTGCATTTCCCTAATGGCTAATGATGTTGTGCATCTCTTCATGCACTGATTTACCATCAGTCTATCTTCTTCGGTGAAATGTCTGTTCCTGGCTTTTGCCTATGTTCTAACTGAATTGTTTGCTTTTTAATTGTTGAGTTTTGAGGGTTCCTTATGTATCCTGGCCAGTCCTTTGTTGGATACATGCTTTGCAAATACTTCCTCCCACCCTGTAGCCTGTCTTTTCATCCTCCTAACAGGGTCTTTCAAAAAGCAAAAGTTTTTGATTTGGGGAAAGTGCAGTTTTAATGTTTTCTTTTGGGGTCATGCTTTGCTGTCAAGTCTAAGAACTTTTTGCCTAGCCTACATCCCAAAGAGCTTCTATTATGCTTTTTTCTAAAAGTTATGTAGCTTTAAGTTTTACATTTAAGTCCATGATACATTTTCAGGTAATTTCTGTGTGAGATATGTGACTTAGAGTGAGATTAACGTTTTGCTCTGGATGTTCAGTTGCTCTAGCACCGTTTGTTAAAAAGATGACCTTTCCTCCATTGAATTGCATGGTCATCTTTGTCAAAAACCAGTTGGGCATATTTATATGAATCTATTTCTGAGTTCTCCATTCTGTTCCATTGACCTATATGTCTATTCCTCTGCCAGCACCACACAGTCCTGACAACTGTAGCTACATAGTAAATTAGATACTTAAACTTGGTTGCTGATTACTCCCACTTTACTTTTCTTTACAAAATTATTTTAGCTATCTTAATTCCTTTGCTTTTCCATGTAAATTTTAGGATAATCTTGTTTACACCTACAATAATATTACTATGATTTTAATAGTAGTTGCATTAAGCCTATGTATATTCATTTGGGGAGAATTGACGTCTTGGTATGTTGAAATCTTCCAATTCATTAATATACTATGTCTCTCCTTTTATTTACACCTTCTTTGATTTATTTCATCGGCATTGAATAGTTTTCAGGATCTAAATCCTGTACATGGTCTGTTACATTTACACCTAAGTATGTAATTTTTTGAACAATTGTAAATGGCCCTATATTTTAAATTCTGGTGTCTAAGTGTTTATTATGTTTATTTTGTATGTTTATTTTGTATCCGGGACCTTGCAGAACTCACTTTTTTTTAGGTACAGGAGGCATTTTGGTATATGTTTTTTGGGGGGGAAAGTGGGAAGGTTGTAGATTCCTTGGGCTTTCCTGTGTAGACAGTCATGTCGTCTACTAAAGGAACAGTTTTATTTCTTCTTTTCCAGTCTGTACACTTTTCATTTTCTATTGCTGCCTTATCACACTGGCTAGAAGTAACAGCACTATGTCACATAAAAGTGAAAAGAGTAGACATCCTTGTCTTTTCCCAGCCTTAGGGGAAAAGTATTTACTCTTTCATCATTAAGTGTAGTGTTAGCTGTATTAGGTCAAGGAAATTTCCTCCTATGGCTGTTTTTCTGAGAGTTTCTATCATGAATGACTGTTGAATTTTACTAAATGCTTTTACTACATCAATTAATATAATCATGTGATTTTTTTTCCCTTTACCTTGTTAATATAGTGGATTTTCAATATTGTACTAGTTTTGTATCCATGGGATAAATCTCACGTAGTATAGTGTATAATTCTTTTTCTTTTTTAATATTTATTGTTGCAAGTATTACATATGTCCCTTTTCTTCTCCCAATAGACTCCCTCCAGATCACCCCCACTCCCCACTCCAGGCCTTCAGCACCCTATTGTCTGTGTCCATGGGTTATGCATATATATGTATACAAGGTCTTTGGTTGATTACCTCTCACCCATCTACCCTCCCCGCCTTCCCTCTGAGATTCCACACTCTGTTCCATGCTTCCATGTCTTTAGAACCACTCCATCCATCAGTTTATTTTGTTAATTAGATTCCACACATGAGTGAGATCATGTGATACTTGTCTTTCTCTGACTGACTTATTTCGCTCAGTCATACTCTCCAGGTCCCTCCGTGCTGTCTCAAAGGGTAAGAGATTCTTCTTTTTTACAGCTGCATAGTATTCCACGGTATAAATGTACTACAGCTTTTTTACCCACTTGTCCACTGATGGGCACTTGGGCTGTTTCCAGACCTTAGCTATTGTAAATTGTGGTGCTATGAACATAGGGGTGCATATATTCTTTCTACTGATATCAGGGAGAGGGAGCGAAGGATAGAAACATCAGTGATGAGAAAGAATTATTGATCAGCTGCCTCCTGCACTCCCTGTAATGGGGATCGAGCCAGCAACCCCGGGTATATGCCCTCATCGCAAATCAAACTGTGACCTCCTGATTCATGGATCGACGTTCAACCACTGAGCCACACCAGCTCAACAATATGTGGTCTTTTCTATCTGGCTTCTCTCGCTTAGCATCAGTGTTTCAAGGGTCAGTGTTGTAGCATGTGTCAGTGCTTTATTCCTTTCTATGGCCAAATAGTATTTTGTATAGCGATTCCACGTTTTGCGTATCCCACTCATCAGTTAGTGGACATTCGGTTCATTTAGGCTTTTTGGCCACAGTGCTGCTATGAACATTAGGATACAAGTTTTTGTGTGAACATATGCTTTCAGTTCTCTAGGTGACATACCGAGGAGTTGAATAGTGGGTCCTATGTTACCTCTGTGTTTACTTCTTTTAGGAACTGCCAAACTGTTTTCCAAAGCAGCTGCAATTGCAGGAGGGCTCTATTTTCTCCTCATCCTCAAAAATGTTTTATTGTCCATCATTTTGATCACAGTCATGGTTGTAGGTGTGAAGTGCTATCTCATTGTGGTTTTGATTTGCATTTCCCTAATGACTAGTGATGTTGAGCACCTTTTTATGTGCTTATTAGCATTTGTCTATCTCCTGTGGAAAAGGGGCTATTCAAACCATTTTGCCCATTTTTTAAATTGTGGGTTATTTTTCTCTTAATTGTTGAGTTATAAGCGTTATTTTGTATTCTCTGGATTCTGGACCCTTATCAGAAATAGGATTTGCAAATATTTTCTCCCTTTTTGTGGGTCATCCAGGGTTTTTGTTGTATTTAGCTAGAGGAGTAGAGAAAAATACATCCACCTCATCTTCCTGTAAGTAAATGTCTCCCAAACTCGTTTTTAATGGCTTTGGAAGGACCAAAGTGTGCTTCATTGCTTAAAACTCAAAGTTTAGTTTAACTTAGTGTGGGAGAGTCGTTTTATTCTAGTGTTCAATTTCTTTTGTTGTTTCAAATTAAATTGTTTTAAACACAATTTAGGGAAAAGGTTTTAATTTTTTTCTATGCATTTTTATGACTTACCTCCCTGTGTATTCAGCATAGTGGCCTGTGTAGTATATGCCAAGTTATACTACAGATCCCTTCAGCCCTCTTGGTAGCCATCAGAGCCTGAGACAATGCAAACCTGTGTTCTGTCCAGATATTATCGCTTATCTCTATGCCATAAGGTGAAAAGGGTGAGGAGACCTGGTTAAGAAAACACAAGAGTGACCTTATAGCCCAAGTGAGAGTTAAGAGGTCCCATCTGTGGTATGTTTTTAAGCTCTGCCGTCAGAGCCATAGAAACAGGCGCAGGAATGAGTGAGCATTTCTCATTTCCAGGGTAAATAGATAGGTCTTCCATCTTTTCTTACCAAACAATGAGTAATTCAGAGATAATCACAAGAAATCAAAGATTTCCTGGATATCTCCTGTCTTCACCCAAATCGTTGGCTACTGAGTTCTTCAGAGACTGATGCCTTCTTCCTTGGTAAAGATTGTTTTTTATGTCTATACTCCTGATTCTACTTCTCTTATAAACTCCAACACCAGTGTATAGACATGGCTGGGAATATCAGAATTATTTTGAACTTCAAATATTTCTTTTGTTCCATAGGTGCCTGGGTGTATCTTACCAGCTCCCCAGCATTGCCAGACTGTACCATGAATGGATTATGCTTCTGATGAAATCCCTGGCGGCGTTTTGTTCAGTTTCCACTGCAGGGTTCTCGTTTATTCTCAAGCACCCTCTCTGTGTTTCTGCTCTGCAGCACCGCAGGCTGATTAAGGAACACTTTCCAAGCCACAGGGCGCCCCCTTTGTTAGTCTCCTACAGTCTTTCATTGCTTGTATTATCCCCTCATTTCACTCCATTTTCGGTCCAATTTCAAATTTCTTGAGCTCTCTAAAATTCTGTAGCCTTCTCCACTCAGTGTTTTCTAGCCTTATTTTTTTTTCCATTCACCTTACTTTTATTATCTCTGCACAAACTAGTATTTTCTTTTTTTCTTTAGTCTACTTTTCCTGGATTTTTGCTAATAGCCTTGATCTGTAGCAGTCAAACTCATTACAGTCGAGGTACTCTTCATCTTTTTCAGTTTTTAATTCTGTTTCTTATGTCAAAGGAAGAAATGTATGTGAAAGCCTTTTACAAACCAGAAAGCACTATACACTCGTATAACGTATTGAGATTAACAAAGGACCACTGTGCCTCTTCACGCTTTCTGCTCCTTCTGAGCCAAAAGAACTTCTCCATAGAGGAGGGGAATATTGAAGAAAAATAAAGCAATGGAGTTGTCTCTTAGCAACCGGGTCTGCCTTATAAATCTTACTTTAGATTACTGCTGCTCAAAATCACTTGCTTTCTTACTGGCTTAGTGCAAATAATGTTATTAAATTATCGGAAAAGAAAGGAAAAAATATACTGAATGAGTCGCTTAGTTCATTGCTCTATCTTTGCATAATGCTGTTGATATAGTTGGGTTGTCTCTTTCTCTTGGTTCAAATTGAAAAAGTTTATAAATATTTCTTTTGTTGTTACTTAAGTTGTAAAGTAAGTAGAAACTAAATACCACCTTATACATTTCTAGGTTACCTGACTCCTGAAACAATACGGGTCGTATAGGTAGTATATAACAGACACTGCGTATAAATCAGGTTGTACATTTAAAGAAAAGCGGGTATACAAAACTCAAACCAGATTGTGGTATGATTATTTGCATTATAAAAATAACTCGTGAGGATTCTTCAGATATCTTTTAGTGCCTCCTGTGCTAGACAATGGGAGAGAGAGATACTCTCTTCGTGTGTGTGTGTGTGTGTGTGTGTGTGTGTGTGTGTAAATAGTCCTTGGCTTCCCCAGTTATAAGGTAGATAAGACTTGCACACAAATAAGGCAGTGAAATGATAAATGCCTGTGAGTGGAAAGCCAAGCGTGGAGGATGGAAAGGTCCCTCCCAGCCTGGTGAGCTGTTACCATTACATGGACAAGGTGACATGTTCAAGAATCCAAGACTAACAGAGATTTTGTCAAGTTTGGAATTAAGACAAGATTGAAGTGGTCGGCAAGATATTGGTGCCTTCAGCACTAGAACAAGGAGTTTAAATTTTAGCCAGTAAGCAATGGGGAGCCACTGACTTTTTTTTTTTTTCTTAAATCAAAATCTTGTCTAAGAAAATTTATCGTGCAATAATTGCAATTTCAATTCTTTTAAAAACTGGTTTGCTGATATTCCTTAGGCTCCTTACTCCTGTATAAAACAAAGATGTTTACAAGTTAATCTATTATAGAATTGTTTTATTTCTAGTCTCTTTAAAGGGTAGTCAAAAAACTATTTTCAGATGAAAGAAGATCTGGTAAGATAAGCTAATTAGTTGGGCTTCATATGAAGAGGGGTAGAATACTACTCTCCATACCTCCTGAAGTCGCTGTGAGGGAACTTTGTGTCCATCAGTCAGCCATCCTGCTGACTCAGTTCTCCAACTGGGACAATGCAGAAATCCACCATTTTCTTTTTTTTTCCTTCCTACGTGGATAGAATGAATATCTTTAGTGAAAACAGCTTCTTCTCAATGGCCCTCTTAGATTTGTTCTTAATTTTGCCAAACATTTGTTTACCTGAGCGGAAAGACTTTGTTTCCCTGCCTTTTCCTTTACTGGGAGAAACAAACAGTGGGAGTGACAGCTTGTTGTGAGGCACTGCTGGTACAAAGATGAATTGCTGTGTAAATACTCTGAAAATGTTGATAATTGACTGTTAGTGAGAATGCAGTGTGGCTTGTTTTGTTTTGTTTGTTAGTCCTCACCCAAGGATATTTTTCCATTGATATTTAGAGTGAGTGGAAGGGAGGGAGAAAGTCAGAGAGAGAAACATTGATGTGAGAGAGACAATCGATTGGTTGCCTCCCGCATGTGCCCCGATGGAGCCTGCAACCCAGCTATGTGCCCGTGACCGAAATCGAACCCGGGACCCTTCAGTCCACAGGCGATGCTCTATCCAAACCAGCTAGGGCAGGAAATGCAATGTTTTAATAATGAAGACTATAGAATAAGGTTGGCTATTATCTTCCATGCATAGTATGCCTTGGGGGATTTAGAGCATGAAATGCTTCCCACCTGCTTCTGTTAAGGAAGTAACACTTCCTACGTATTTACCTCACAGTTAAATCGTGTTTTTAAAACATTACAGCTGGAGAAGCAGTGTGTATTAGTGAGCCATCGTAGATGAACAAAGGACCACTTTGTTAATCTAGTCATTCACTTGCTGTGTCAGGACAAGTCAGGACTCCTCCTTTGTGCCTTGGTATTCTGCTGAGACCCTCTGAAGCTGCCCTGGCCAACAAAAACCTGCATGCCAGCAACATGCGACTGCTGGGGACTCGGGGACACAGAACCAAAAGCTGTTATCTAAAATAGTTCCAGAATGAGATTGTGGGGTGCTGAGCAGCACACTGTTTGCCCCGTCGTCTTCCCCCACTGCACTGACCACACCGGCTCCCACCTGAGTTCAGAGTCGCAGGGAGAGGGAGGGATATGTGTCTGGGGCGAATCATGGTTTCCACTCTGGAAAGCTGGTCACGTCTCGAGTCAGTCCCAGCCCGAAGAACCTAGAAAAGATCTTGTTTGATTCTAATCCTGCTCTTTGGTGCCATGTGAGTCTCAAGAAGGCGCAGGCAATTCTGTCTCTGAGCTTTGGAGGAGAGACTCCGGCTCTAAGACTGCACACCAAGTCCAGATCCCAGAGAGTGTGTGTCTTCAGATGAAAAAAAAAAAATTTAGCTCAGTGGAATTTAATTCCATGATGAATGATAACAAATGACATAAGTTAGTTTTGAAAATGAATTTTGGGTTTCAGAGCAAGACTTTTCTTTCTCTGCTTCTGACTTAACCATGAAGAAAAATTCAGAATAATCCTTAAAAACAGTAGTTCTTGCCATTCATTGAAAAGCATTTTGTTATCTGAAGTTGGGCTCCTCTCAAGGTTTAAAAGTTAGTAGCACAATTTTAGAAATAAATTATTTTGCATGTTTTCCCCTCTTTGCTATACCTTTTAGGTGCCAGATAGAGATTGCTCTATCGACTCGAATCAAATGAAAGCATGTCCAGTGAAAATCACCTCTGGCTTGAGAACCAGACTGTAGTTCATTCAGAAACCAGAATGATCCTGGCCCAGTTTTAATGTACGAAAACTCTCCAGCCCACCTTGGCTGGAAGTTAGTATTGTAGAACCAGGCTATAAAACGTGAGGGCCGGGGACTCTCCACACTGTGGGAATCTGCTGTTATTTCTCAGCAAATCAAATCCACCGTGAATTCCAGTGTACAGACTGTGTGGTCTAGTTCAGGCTGCAACATCAGCATGAATAGAGGAAGGCCAAGTTCAGGAAAGAGGGAAACCACAAGACTTAAATGGGGAGGAAAGGGTTGCTTGGGTAGCCACAACGGCACATTTTGGACATTTGAAGATCATTGCCTCTCTTTCTCCTTCTTTCTTTCTTCCACATAAAGATTATGGAGGGAGTAAAAGGAGGAAAGCCTTGACTCAAAAAGGAAAAAAATTACATAAAATGATCATCTTTATTGCCAGGGACTTCTTAATGTTTATTGGGTGCGCACCCCAACTTAACACATTTGACCAAACATTTCCCATGATTCATCATCTTTTAATGATGCTGTATAATTCAAAAAAGATTATTACTATGTGTGGCCCACTTGCCTCCTGTTATTCTGTAAGAACAGGATAGGAAGGCTTAGGGAATACTTGTACTCCATTTTGTTTTCACAGTGTTACTAATTTCCTTCCATTAAAAACATATCTAAAATCTTTATTCTCTTTTTAGGTAACAGTATGACTAAATACATTGAGAAGCTAGAAGAGATCAAAAAAAGTAAGTAGCACTATTATTGATGGGCTGGCATAATGGGACCCTGTAGTAGTTCTCTAAGTTGGTTATTAACAACCCTAATCATACTCTATAACTGATACTCACGGAGAGCTATGGGAGTCCACTGGCAGGTGGCTGGAGAGATATGGGAAACACAGTACCTTCCTGGTTAGCTGCTAGGATCATGGCTTGTGGGTCGAGTTGTGCCTGACTTAGACCTCAGAGGAGGTGTTAATGTAGGAATGTAGAGTGAGCAGCGAGAACCTGCACTTTAGTTTCATTGTTCTACGGTCTTCTTAGTCTTTTTCAAGGTACTTAATCTTTCCTCCTTTCTCTATACCTGAGATAGGAGTAATAATGTCTTACTTCATAACACTCTTTTGAGTATAAATTAGTACTCATGAAAGCCTTGGAGATATGAGAAAGAGCTTATTCTTAAAGCGATGTTATACATTATAAATTCATTGCAGTCTGCTTTCTTTTAATTAAAAATCATATTTCATACACATTCTTTTTAAAAACTAATCTGCAAAGATATGCCACTAGTCACTGAGTGTTTTGCTCTTATACAAAATCATAATTTTTCAGTCTGTGTCCAAAACAGATGTAAAATGTACACATCAAGGCCAGAATTAAAGAAGAAGCAGAAACATCTATGTCCTAAGACGGATTTGCGCCTATCTCCAGTGGAACACAGTGCGAGGGGAGTATTTAGCTAATGTGAGGGAAGAGGGACTCGCTCAGATAACAGTTCAGAAGTTGGCTGTGGTAATATACATCTTCTGGGAAGAGATTACTACAAATCCAGAATTCAGAGAACTTTGTTTTTACACAGCAGGCCTTTTAATTTAAATGGTAATGTTTCTGTTCCTTTTGAATTGCTGAGAAACCCCAGATAATAGATGTGGACTCTGGAGCAGCTTTCTGCTGACTCTGCTGTTTGCCTGCGTGAGCTATAGGACTCCTGCTGGAGACATTTGTTTCCTGACGTGTAATGTCCCAGTGGCCTTTTATTTTCTTCTTATACATCCTATATTATAGCTTATACATTATTTTGCACTTTATATTGTATACGTATGTATTTTAAGGATATATTAATATTTTAAACTATGAAAAAAAAATCTTGTTTACTCACCTGGGCTGCATTATTGTCGCCCTTAGTTCATCCGTGGCAGGGCAATCCGGCGGGCCTGCTTCAAATTCGGTGTGTAGTCTCTTTCACCTCCTATCCATTTGCAGCTGAGTATAAAAGCTCACATGTCCACAGCAGAATTTGTCCCCTAAAAATGTCTTGTTCCACCCAGATTGCGGAAACCCGGTTTAAAACATTTCTTAAAAGCACAATGTGGTTTCTTTAATATCTAAACTTTAAATGGAGCTTTTCTCCCCAAAGAAATGCCTCTGGAATGGAGTCCTTGGAAATGCTTTTCCCTTTAGAAGTTGTGGGCTTCCTTTTAGTAAGACAGGAGGCTCCTCTCACCTGGTTTCACACACTTTGTACTGGTTCCCTGACTAGAATTACCTCAGATTCTGGGTTGGGATCTACATTTTGAACGATATTTCCTTCTCTTATCCCATTCTCTGTTGTAGATGTTCTTTTGGGCCAAAGGGAGGAGAATATCGCCTTGTTTCATGACACCCTAGCCCCGTCACTTTTCTCGGGTTACCTCAGATGCCATGTCTTTCTGTGAAATCACAAACCTTGTTCTGTTACTTCCTTTGATTTGTCTTCCACTGCGAGCCCAACTTCCCTTTGCTAATAACGTGTTTTAACAAAACCCTGAAAACGCAGAATTCCTTTGTAATCTGAATATTCTTTCAGCTCTGCCTGGGGAGAACAGACACTCTGTGTCCATTGACCACTTACAAAGCGTATTCTTGGCTTCTGGTGGTTAGATGACACTAGTTGGACCCAGTGTGAAACATCCTAGATAGTTAGGTCTCTGTCCTTCCAGTAACTCGAGAGAGACAGGCTGAGCCTCCAGACTTACTGGAGAAGCAAAACTTGATAGCATATCTGAAACTCGGGTTCATTGTCTCCATCACGGAGTTGGGAGAAGCTACCAGTAGCAGAAGCTCCATTCTTAAAGCTCTGTTCGCGAGGACAGACTGACAGAGCTTTCCAAGCCATCCTTTTTATAAACTTTAAAACTTACTGTACAACGTCTAGTTTGATCTTTTTATCTCTGAGTAATAATGTCAGAAAGTCCTAGTGATGGCTGCCCTTCTAAACCAGAACCAGGTATGTAGAGCTGAGGCTCAAATGTGCAGTGGGATTTCTAGTGCGTGCGAGAGGGCACTAGAAATGGCAATCATTAGAAGATAGCTGAACCGGTTTTTTGTTTGAGGTAATTCAACAAAGTTAAAGGGGGTTTTAATGTACTTAGAATGTGAAGAATTGGAGAGTATTTCAAACTATGGAACTATACAGAAAGAATATTGGTAGATAAATGACACAGTACAAACTGCTTGAAAGCGATTGACTATTTTCATTGTCTGATGTATCACCATTTTGATTTAAATAAGTGACTTTTGGTGGACGGGTGGGTGGCGATTCAGTTGCACTTGTTATTGCTTGTGGTCAGCCTATTTGGGTCTACATCCTGGTGGGTCTTAGAAGCTGGTTTGCATCTAGGTTTGTTACCTTGTATCCAGAAGAAGTTGTTCTAAGGATTTTCTAGAAATAATGGTCAGTTATTAGCCAAATTGCTCTCTTTAAGACATTTTAGAACAGCAAAACTTTAATTCCCTGTAAGACAAGAATCTTGATGTAGTTTTTAAGGTAATATTTCCTGACTCTGAGTCATAACGTGTTCGATAAATCAAGCAAACATTATCCTCCGAAATAACTATCCGGTCTGTGCCGGTTTTTTGGAAAATTCATAGAAATGATCAGTACACCAGGTAAACAGTCTTAAATATCTTAATCCTTTCCTTTGTTGCTAGGAGTCTTGGCTTATGAGACTTCGTGCTATGAAGGCCACAGTAATTATCCAGCTAACTGACCTTTAGTAATTCTGAAGTAATGACACAGTCTTTAAGGAGCCCTGGGCTCCAATATAAACACCTAAAAGAGGAGAGGAGAAAAGGGTAAGAGTGGGAGGGAGGTCAATGCTGCGAACTTCAGAATGGGCAGTCATTTTCAGAAAAGTTTAAGGAAGCTAACTGTTAACATGCCTCTCTGGGGCAGAGATTGGATAAAGTGATATTGGCTGAAATTTTTAAAAAACTGTTTAATGTGCTATATAGGATTATTATCACAATTACAGGTGTACCCTCATTGGAGGAGTTATGTCTCAGAACTGTACAGATAGCACTGAGTACATGTTGATGTTTTAGGTTCATTTTTTACTTTAATTGTAAAAAGCACATACCATAAAATGTACTGTCTTAACCATTGTTAAGTGTACAGTTCAGTAGTGCTAAGTATATTCTCTTTGTTGTACAGTAGATCTCCAGAACTTTTTCGTCTTGCAAGCCTGTTGAACAGGTTGCTTTTTATTGAAGTGGAGGTGAAGAGAAACTGACACAAAAGATGGTCACGAGCAGTCACCACTCTGTGCCCAGCGTTGTGCCTGGGGTTGGGGGAGAAAAGTGTTGTCCTGTGTCTCCAGCATAGTTTGTAACCTCCTGAACGTAACTCCTCTTTTCAGGGCAGGGTTGACCTGGGGCCATTCCGCTTAAGGGTCTCTGTCCTGTTTATAAAATGCAGATTTGTTTCCTTTTGTTCTGAAAATAGTTTAAAGCAGTTTACAAAAATGTGGTCCAATATGGCCAAAGTACAGCCATAGCATGGTAACAGAAAAATGGTAGACTAATAACATAAAGGCAAGGGATAAAGTCTCTAGACACAAAGAGATGGCTGTTCAATTATAGGCTTTCTACTGGCCCAAGCAAAGGGGGTGGGGGAGGGGGGGAATGAAGAAATTATATAATACTGACCACTGTTAATTTTGAGGATATCATGAGGACTAAATGAGGTAAGGTATGTAAAAGCACATCAATGACTTGAGAAATATACCATATAACTTGGTGATTAGAGAGAATGAATACCTCTGAGGAAGCAAAATAAACCTAGAAAAATATCTGTGCTTTTCAGATTACAGATACAAAAAAGATGAACTTTTCAAGAGACTAAAAGTTACCACCTTTGCCCAGCTGGTAAGTTTAATAATCTCCCACTGGAGTAAACTTGTCTAATTTGTGCTGCTTTATGTGAGTATCTCTAAATTTGATTCTAGGTAATATTTGCAGTGGGGTTTCTTCTTGATTATTTATATTTTACCTGTGAGAGGATTAATTGGTGTATGATGTGTATTGTATATTCATTGGAGGACGGTGTGAAATTTTTCTCTCTTCTTTGATAAGAATTTTATAAAGTAAAATGTACATTCTACTTTTAAATCATCAAATTTGTGGTTTAGGTTTTGTTTTTTTTCCTTGTCCATTTAATTTAATATTTAGAATCTAGAGTTCCCGACTCTCGATTGTTTGGACATTTTTCTCTGTGTAAACCAGGTGATCGCCCTTCGATGACTGAGTTCTTTTTCCAAGCCTTTCTTGGGCTATTTTTTTACTTTGGGAAAGTCACTTTATCCTTTCATTTGAAAATTAAGGACCAAGTGTCTCTCTGGTACCCAAACAAGAGTTCCGTTGATGTAACTCAAGATGGATCTTGGGTCTTATGAGCTAAATTTTAAAAACTGCTTCAAAATCTATGTGTAAGGCCCTAGCCAGTTTGGCTCAGTGGATAGAGCCTGCGGACTGAAGCGTCCCGGGTTGGCAACCAATCGAGTCATCTCTTCTCACATTGACGTTTCTGTCTGTCTGTCTCTCCCTCTCCCTTCCACTCTCTCTAAAATAAAATAAAATAAATCAATGGAAAAATACCCTCAGGTGAGGATTAAAAAAAAATCTATATAGGTATACAATGCTATAATCAATGTACTCATAATTACATTTATTTCTTCCTTGCGTGAAGAGTTGCTGATACAATTTGTTATTATAAGTATTGCATTTTTAAGAACTAACATGTTAAAAAAGTATAACATATGTAATACTTTCAACAATAAAGATTTTTTTTTAAAAAAAGTAATAATATGTTATGTTGGGACCAGAATATATATGGGCGTAGTTTCATGTATATTGCTAAGTGCTCTTATTCATATTTCTTGTCCTAAGTTACCCTTTTGGCCTTTGAAGTTTATTGTGCAGTGTCTTAAATGAACCCCTTTCTTCTGGAATGGTCCTCCGCAGTGTAATGACCACTCCCGGAGTAAGGAGATCCGAGAGTTAGTCTCTAGTTGAGGACACTGACAGTTTCTTAAAACAAGAGATCTTTGATGTTCCCTGTCTTTTGTAAAAGACAGGCTTGCCTCTGTTTAAAGACAAACAAACATAGACCCATCTCCACATTTCATTCCTTTTCCTCTCAGGTCATCCAGGTTGCTTCCTTGTCAGATCAAACACTGGAAGTGACAGCTGAGGAGATTCAAAGACTGGAAGGTAATGAGAATTGAGGCTGCGGGAAAGTCACGGATTGACCGTTTGACTGAAGCGCTTGCCCTCCGCAGCTGCGTTCGCAGCGACTTGGGGCTTTGATGTACCTGTTTGTAATTAGATTGTTGCTCTCTGAGAAATGCTATCTGCTGCTTTAATTGTTAATTCTTACCCCTTAAAAAAAAAAAGCCATCTGGTTTTTTGGCTCTAGCATTTGTAGTTTTAAATGTTTTAGATGTGTTTGATATACTAATTACTTTTTTTCAACAGATATTTTTAGTGTTTTCTATGTATGTACAAGCCACAGAATTAGGTGCTATGAGACTACAAAGATGAATAAAACCCAGCTCTACATACGTGGAGTTTGTAATCACGGGTGCACATGTGTTTGCATGTTGGGTGAGGAGAATGATGGTAGAAACACAGAATCACTAACAGGGCAGAAATTTGTAATGGAGGACTGAAAGGAAGCTATCGTTTGTTGAATTCATGTATATTGCTAGGTACTTCACCTCGTGTTTTCTTATTTCATTTATTGCAAAAACTCTATAACAGCAGTTCTCAACCTGAGGGTTGCAACCCCTTTGGCGGTCGAACAACCCTTTCACAGGGGTCGCCTAAGACCATCCTGCATATCAGATATTTACATTACGATTCAAACGGTAGCAACATTACAGTGATGAAGTAGCAACGCAAATAATTGTATGGTTGGGTCACAGCATGAGGAACTGTATGTAAAGGGCCAGAAGGTTGAGAACCACTGCTCTAGAAAGAAGGTACTCCTTACAGATGAGAAGCCCAAGCCCAGAGGGGCAGTGACTTGCCGAAGGTGACACAGCCAGTGTGTCTCCCATGGCAGCCAGTGTCTGCTGTGGGAGTGCCGGGGGAGGAAGGTATTTTCCAGTCAGAAAACAGGTAGACTTAAGGCTTCTGAAACCAGCCCTTCCAGGTGAGGCTGTTGCTGGCCGAGGAGAGGCACCGAGAAGAAAAGACTGAACACAGGCCCGGAGAAGAGAAAGCTCCCGGCGAGCCTGGGGAGTCACGTAATCCAGTCTGGCTGTGGTCTGAGGGAGGACTAGGTGCCTGGTCGGAGATAAGGCCAGAAAGATAGGTAGGCTCCAGATTTCCTTTCTTAAATGCCCAGTCGAACGAAATAAAACCTCTTCGTTGTACTCTCATGAAAGGCACACACAGAGCTAAGGTCTTTATTTTATCCTGAAGCGCTCAGCAATCAATGTGCAGCTGTTTATTGACGGAGAATGTGTTTTGTTAAGGCTGATGTAGGCCAGGAATTTGACTTCTGATTTCAGGACAAGTTTCTCAGGAAGTCTGAACACTGGGTTTGTGCAACTCAACTGCCATTTCCCTGGGCTTGTTTTTGTTAGCGAGGATAAAGGGAATCTGAAAAAGCCAGGAATTTATCTTTGACAGATGCCTCTCACACCGCAGAGAAAGAAGGGCTCTTTGTAATAGAGATAATTGAGTCTCCTCATACAAATACACCCAATTTTAACCCGGTTATATAAGTACCTGGATTGGGTCTTTTAATTCATTATAGAGATTGCAGCACCAGGACATATGGGCTCATGCAATTTTCTCTTCTGAGATGAATTTGCACAGCAAAATAGGCTCTTGTAATATAGGACACCATAATGTGTGAGTAATATTAGTGTTTTTCTAGTGCTCCACACAGAATAATAACTCACTCTGGAATGCCTGTAGGACAGATTGTATCTGTTTGCATATTGACTATCTTTGAAGGATTACAAGATCTCCTTTTGTAATGTTTATTTTTTCCTGACTTAAAAGTATATTTTTAGAAAATTAGAAAACTGCAAAAAAATATATAAAGAAAATTAAAATAACAAATAGTCCCTGTTTTAAATTTTGTTGTCTATTTCCCCCCCCCCACATCTAACTCCCACCCAAATCCATACGTTTCATATATAGTTTTGTATTATGCTGTTTCCAATTAACATTTTGTCATGCATACTTTCCCGTGTCATTACGTAGACTCACAGAGCTTCAGTGTAAAGGTCGTGTGGTCATATAATGCCTACCCTTTGGACATACCATAATTTATTTAATTATTCTCCTATTCCTGGGGCACTACAGTTTTTCTAATTTTTCACTTTTATAAAATAATGCTGCAGTATAAATACATAAGTGCTTGTGTGGTTCTGATTATTTCCTGGAGATGAATCGCTACAGATGAACAAAGGGTAGACCTGTTTTGGAGGCGCTCAATGCTGATTCCACAGCCTCTCCGGAAGGTTCTACCTCTGCAGCCCACCGAGTGCAGGAGAAGACATGTTTCTCCCCATCCGAGCCAGTATTAGCATGGTTTTATTTTGAATGTCTCTGATAGTGACAGGGAGCTGTGTGTGTGTGTGTGTGTGTGTGTGTGTGTTTTGGTCATACGTATTTCTTTCGAGGACATTACAGGTCCTTTCCCAATTTTTTCTAATGGAATGTTCACCTTTTACTTACTGTTTTATGAAAGCGTTATGTAATTATGATATCTTTTTACTTTGGAAACCAACACAGCCTTGGAAATAAAGGAGAAAAATCTTTATTTGATGATCTGGAACAATTTCCAGGCTGTATTATCAAGTAAAAATAGAACAACAAAACAAAAGCCAAGGTGTAGAGCAGTGTGAATAGCGTTCTCCTGGACATGTAAAAAGGGGAGGAAATAAAATATATGCAGAAGTGCGTAGTTGTTTTATTTCTGGAAGGAGACATAAATATATGAAGCTGGTTCCCTTGGGGGAGGAGGCCCGAGGGCCGTGCATCTGGAATTGGAAGGAGGCTTCCTTTCCACATAAATTTATGTCGTTTGCATTTTTACCTTATACACATGAGCCTTTTTTCAATTAAGGAGCTAGTTAACTTTTTAAAACTCTGTAAATTAAGTATATTAACCTTTTCTCATCCATATATGTTACAGGTATTTTTTCCTAATTTGTTATTCACCTTTTAATTTTCTTTGTGTTGATTTTGACATATATGAGATTTGCATGTTTACATGATTAAATCAGCCATTCATGTTATGTTTTGTTTTATTGCTTTAGATTCACAAATTCTCAAATAAGATAAATTATTTACCTCTATTTTCTCCTATCAGCTTGCTTGTTAGTTTTGTTTTTGTTTTAATATCAATCTATCTGTTACATATATAGGGTGTCCCCAAAAAGTGTATGCACACTTTACCAGCTGATCATCACTTAGTTTTCACTTCTTTTCAGGTTTAACTGATTTGAAATAATGGGTAAAGCCAGAC
This sequence comes from Myotis davidii, assembly GCF_000327345.1. Lineage (NCBI taxonomy): Eukaryota > Metazoa > Chordata > Mammalia > Chiroptera > Vespertilionidae > Myotis > Myotis davidii. The sequence continues at coordinate 123,952 of NW_006296405.1, forward strand.
TAAGCTTTGAACAAAGAAAATATATCCTAAAGTGCCACTAGACTTTTTATGGGGATGCATAAAAGAAAGTTTACAGTACAAAGCCGGCAATAGTTGACAAATTGAGGGCACACAAATACTGAACAAAAATGATTCTTAATATTTGTGATTTCATTGCTTCATGTTATCAGCGGTGTCTGGACCAAAACGGTCATCAGTTTGAAAACAGGCATTGACACACAAAAAAGTATTCATTTCTGTAGCTTTCTTTAAATTTTTTTAATGAACTATATGTTAATAAACACTGACTTTATGATTATTCAAAATGTGTATACTTTTTTAGAGGAGACACCCTGTATTTTGGTATATGATGTGAGAGGTTAGCTAAACTTGATTTTTCTAGATAGTTGACAGATGATGTCAACAGCATTTATTCAGTAGTTTTCCTTTATCAACTGATTTGTGATGCCACCCTGAACACATATTAGCTTCTTATATATATTCTAGGGTTTGTTTCCATGTTCTCTATTGTATTCTATTGTTCTGGTTGTACTTCAGCATTGCTTTTATCATTTACCTTTTCAATATATGTTACTATTTGATGAATCAGGTTCTCTAAATTTTTATATATGTATGTATAATTTTTTTTCTACTTATAGTTAAAATCCTTTTAAACGTTTTTTGTCCCATTGGGATTTGTATTAAGGCTAAAAAATAAATCCGGAAAGGATTAAATCATTTAATTTTTAGTCACCCAGTCAGAACTATTCAATGTATGCCACTCTCTTCATTCAGGTTAATGTCCCTAAGTTAATTTTTATAAGACCTATAAAGGACTTACAAGTTTTTACCATACCAGATCTTTACATTTCTTAATTAGGTTTATTTTCTAGGTGAGTATATGGTATATCTGTAATTGTTACTGTAAATGAGATCTTCATATTATTTTCTAATTGGTATATAGGAAAAATATTTTGTTAGTATTTATGTTTTTATCTAACCACCTAATTATTTTCCTTTTGCTTATAGGAATCCCTTGAAGTTGCTCAGTAAATTATATTGTATCCAAATTAAGATCTCATTTCTATTTCTTCTCTAATTATGCTGGTTAGAACAGTAAATTCTCAAACTTTTTGGTAATAATCTCCCTCCACACTATAACAATTATTGAGGACCTCAGAAAGTTTTGGTTTATGAAATTATACCTATTAATATTTAGGGTATTACAATTTTAAACAGGACTTAAAAATATTGACTCACTATTTCACCCATTATGAACATAAATAACATATTTTTATGCAAAATAGCTATATTTCTAAAATAAAAAATTTTCTGAGAATGGAATTACTTTTTGGGGTAAATCTCATTAATGTCTGATTTAATAGAAAACAGGTGATTCTCTTATCTTCTGTATTCAATGTGTTGCAATATGCTATTTGGGTTGAAGCATCTGAAGAAAATCTGGCGTCACACAGACCTGTAGATATAAAAGGTAGAGTGTTTTAATAGCCCTTTCCATTATTGTGGATATTTTTCTTTGATACAACACCAAAACAACCACCGATAGTTTCCTAAAGGTTAGTTGTAATGTAGAATCTGAAACCATATTAATGAATTTTTCACACTCTGTTACATTAAAAGCCATGGGTCTGTCTTGCGCTTTGAATGAATCTTTTATCCGTGTATGATTTTATAACATCATGCCTTGGTCGTGCGAAAATTATTGGTTCGCTGAGTTATGAAGATCTTCCCAATGTTGACAAATTTCATTACACAGCATAAAAACAAACAAACACATTCATCAATCTCACCGCCTATCTTATCAGAAAAGGCATTAAGTATGGAGAAACAGTCAAGCTCCCGATGGTACATGGCTTCCAAAATTATGATTTTTATTCAAAATGTAATCATTGCAACAAATGCCATCAGTTGTTTTCCTTGAAATGACAAGTTCACTTTTCACTTAGATCATTTTTTTTAACGTCTGCCAAATGCACACGTCTAAGTAACTAGTTTTTCTCAGATTTTCTTCCAAGTAAAAATGGTGTTCATGGCAAAAGCAGCAATAATGAGACTAATGCTTTTCCTTGAGACAACCATGGGACTTGGGTATGTAGCAAACTGTCCGTATGCAATTCCCCATTTCATCACACAGAATATGAAAAAGGCGTGTACGTGAGGGTAAAATTTAATAAAGTTGTTCATTATTAGTGCGTCGCCGGGGACGATTTTTAAGTGAGGTTGCCATATTAACTGTGATTGCCGGTTGGTGCAAACAGGATGATTGCTGATAAAACTTAGCACCATGACCCTGGCTCTTGCTAAGGCACTAGCAGTGTTACCCACCATTTTATTTGCACCATCCGGGCAAATAACACAGTAAAAAAGATAAATAACATCTCAGCATCATCATGAAAACAATCTTTACCTTGCAGATCCCCTGAAAGGGCCTTGGAGACTGCTGGGGTCCACAGGTGGCATTTTGAGAACCTGTATACCTAATTTGAGAATTTATAGAACAATTTAAATAAGGTGATGTGCGCTCCTTTTCTTGACCTAATTTCAGTGGCCCTGCCTGATAAGTAAATACAGATTCTACCATTAAATGCACTTATTTCTTTATTTGCACGTTTTAGACCATGATTCTGCGACTTCAGAGCCTGATGCCGAAGTCACTGCCAGGACCAATGGGAAGGGGAGCCCCGATGAGCAGCCGCCGAGCCCTGTCCAGTTCATAAATAGCGTGGGAGCGGGGGACTCCAGTCGCTCGACACTCCAGAGGTACTCCAATCGGATCCGTGCTTCCCCTGCATCTTGCCTTCCTATCAGGCGAGAGACCGATTTCAGTGGCTTAATTACCTCAGGAACAGACTGGCGATGGTGAAGCCCCACATTCTCACCCAACCTTCTACTTTCTCTCTGGGTGAGACCTGTGGGTCCTCGCCTTGGGGCCCAGTGAGATAAATGCCTCCCCCGGAGTCTTCCCACAGCATCCTCCGTCGGTGAATGTCAGACTCTGTTGTTGGGAGAGCACTAATTTTCACACCTCGCTCCCACTCTTCTCGACCCTCCCGTATGCACGTTTGCTATCAGGACCTGGCTCTACAGCTACTGTCTTTTGACTCAGAGAGCATGCTTCCCTTCGCCTTTTCTGTCTGTTGCCCCTTATAAGTACCCTGACTCGAATCAGAAGGAGAGTGGAGAGGCACACACAGGGCTCTGCTATCACGTAGGTGCAAAGAGGAGTGAGAGCGGCCCTCGGTGTTGATCCTCCAGCTGCACGTGGCTGGTCCTTCTTCCATACACTGTGACGCCTCTAGAGTTATAATGCTTATCAGATATAAATGCAGTTTGGACTTGCTGTGATGGGGAGGAACTATATACTGCGTGTCAGTCTGTGGTTTGGCATACATGTCTTCATATTTGCCAGGAAAGTAATCATCTTCTCATAGCAATGCTCCACTCCTTGCCATTTTGTTCATAACACCTACTGCTCTTATTCCTCTGATCCATGTTTTAACCCCATTTTGCCTATAATATTAATATGGTGACCAATTTTAGTGATTTTATAACCTTAAAATAGAACTGTCAGTGGTGAACTCGTTTTAATCCTAGCTTTTCCTGTGTCTGATTGTATGAGTGTCACCAAATCTAAAAGCCTCTTCAATCTCAACATGATAACCTATAAAATGGAAGTTAGTACACATAACTACTAAAACCATTAAGGTTCAAAATCCAGACTGGATAGACTCAATGAATAAATTAAAGCGTTGTTGTTACTTTCCGTTACATATAGAGAGGCCTTCGTTTATCCTGCCCCATCAGCCTTAC
>NW_006296405.1:127878-135110 GCF_000327345.1 Myotis davidii
CCCTGATTGCGGCGGCAGCACGCACCCGACAGCTTCTCCCCCTCAGCCAGGCTAACGGCCTAGCGTACACTGTCGGGAGGTGAGCGGGGACCTGTGGGTCCTCGCCTTGGGGCCCAGTGAGATAAAATAGGAACCACAGGATCTTGTATTCAGAAGCAGGACTGAGACACTATACCCATTTTCCTTTTGCTTTGCAGTGTCTTTTGAAAAGACACTGAGCTCTCTCTCGCTATTCTGAAGAAAAGCATCTGACCTTTAAGACTAGTTGCTGCTGACCTACTTTTCCACTTGCAGCGTCATCAGTGGTGTTGGAGAACTGGATCTAGACAAAGGGCTGGCGAAGAAAGCAGAGCCGAACAGCAGAGACAAGCCGTACCCCGACTGCCCCTTCCTGCTGCTCGATGTGCGCGATAGAGACTCTTACCAGCAGTGCCACATTGTTGGAGGTAAGAGAGAGGTGGCCTCACAGTGCCTCCCAACAACACCGCCCATTCCTGCATCGGGCCCCTGACCACATCCCATGGTCAACAGTCAAGGGACCATCAGTGGTCCCTTAACTGCTAGCCCGGTCCATGGTGAGCTGGCTTTCCCGTAATGCTCTGAGACAGGCCGATGACACACTCCCATGGCTCAGGGCCCAGGGCTGCCGTCAGATACAGTCAAGTAAAGCTTCGTATTTTGTTTATAGTGTCCTGATTCTTTTCTTTCACAAAAGTATTTAGGTTTATGGCTTGTTGATTTTGAAAATATATTTCTTTAAGCTCTTAGTGAGACTTAAACGCACTTGAGGGGGGGCGGGGTCAAGTTGTACTAGGAAAGCTACAAACTTCCTAATTTTCCTTTCTTTACAGCTTACAGTTACCCAATTGCAACTCTGTCTAGAACAATGAACCCTTATTCAAATGATATTCTTGAATATGTATCCTTTGTTGCATTTTAAGGAGTTGGGTGAGGATGAGGTTTGTAATAATCAAACTTACCAGGAAAACCCTGTGAAGGACTTTTGATACATCACTTGATCTTAGCCAAAGGCCGGAAGCAATGTGTGCATGACTTTTTATAGCAATTAGCTTATTTTGGCATATTTTAGAATTTGGATTCTTAGCTGTTACTGAATATGCTGACTATGATTGCAGATGGTTCTAAGCCATCCTGCACTGGGCTGAAGTACATCAGGTTAAAGGCTATGATCCATTAAGAGTTAGTCCTGTCCTGGCCGGTGTGGCTCAGTTGTTGGGCATTGTCCTGTGCACCAAAAGGTTCCAGGTTCGATTCCCGGTCAGGGCATATCCCCAGTTGTGAGCTTGTTCCCTGGTGGGAGCATGTAGTAGTTAGCCAATGGTTGTTTTGCTCTCACATTGATGTCTCTCTCTCTCTCTCTCTCTCTCTCCCTCTCTCTCTTTCTCTCAGAAAAAAGTATCACGTTTTTCCCCCCAGAAAGCTTTCCCAGGTAAAACTTATGAAGTGAATTTTCTTCCTTCTATTTTAACTTTTTTCTTCTTAAAATTTTAATATTTTTGCTCATAAAAATCATACAAGTAGAAAATAATTTAAATATTGAAATATGTGAGAAAAAGAAAATTGAAATCTTTGATAATCACCCATTTGAACAACTCTTATTACATTTCTTGTATATTTTACTCCAGACTGTCTTCTATGTATGTTTTAACAAAGGAGAAATCACACTGTATATATAATTCAGTGTCTTGCTTTCTCCGCACTTGATATTACAGTTACTTTGTCACACTAACACACGGTCTTTATAAACTCCATTTTTGATATCGTGTAAATGTCTTCAGATGTACTATAATTTACTAAAATGTTCCGCTTTATTGTACTTTTTTTTTCTATTATAAACAGAGCTGCGTTAGAGCATATTGAACATAAAAGTTTTTCTACTTCCTTGCCTGTAGAATGGACTTGTAATACTTATTCTCCAGGGTTGTGATGATAATAGAGCTGAAGGGTGTGTAGTGTACCTAGTGCATCTTAGATCAGGGTACTGTTAGTTTATAAGAGAAGAGAATACCGGCTCGAGTGGGTTCCATGACAGAAAGAAATCTAGTAACTGCCAGGGTGATGGGTAAAGAGAGGACCCCTCTGGCACTCCCCTGAGTTCAGAGAGGTGAACTTGGACAGCTCTCTGTTCCTTGGGGGTTTCTTGTAGTCTGGAAGCATTAACTCAGTGTGGTCAAACCTTAACTCGTCCGACTCGTAGAAAAATGCTCACGGCAAGATCATCATTCTGTATGACGACGACGAGAGGCTGGCCAGCCAGGCGGCCACCACCATGTGCGAGCGGGGATTTGAAAACCTCTTCATGCTTTCCGGAGGTGAGCGAGCAGGGCTGTGTTCTGCTCCGGGCTTTAAGGGCTGAAATCGGGGCTCACAGTCCTTCACCCCCAGGTCATCCCCTCTTTCCTGGGAGAGGTCAGGATTTAGCACAGGTGTTCCTCGGACACACGCAGATCACCACTACCAAGCAAGTGTCCCAGCAAAGGGAGTCATAACCTTTTTGCTGGTAGGGGGTCTTGCCTTCAGTTTGTAAAAAATAAAAACAATAAAAATACATCTGTGAAGTGCAGTGAAGCGCAGCCCAATAGACCCAGGGCTGCCTGTGCTTTGGAAAGAGAGAGCTGTGCGGCTGAAAGGAGGCAGTTCTGTGAAACTTCCCTGCGCTTTATCTTTATCGGCGCATGTTTTAAATTCCTGAAATACTGACATTGCATCAGGGCTCTGTGAGAAAGCTTTGATGCTGAGCACTTACGCCGAAGGATTTCTGGGGGAATTCTCAGAATCCCACATAACAAGCGACATTTTCTGGTGTAATTTTCATAATGGTGAAGCAGTGGAGAGAGATTTCGCGTCCTGGTGCCGGCCTCGGCTTGGAAGCCAGGGATGAGGAGGCACGCAGGCTCCGTGGCAGGTTTCGCCGTGGCCTCACAGTGCTGACGCTGCTTCCTCTCTGATCTCCCGCACCCAGGTCTCAAAGTCTTAGCTCAGAAATTCCCCGAAGGACTGATTACGGGTTCCCTGCCTGCATCTTGCCAGCAAGCCCTTCCTCCTGGTTCTGCCCGGAAACGGCCCAGCCCCAAAGTGCCACCCGCACCGGCTGAGAATAAGTGGAGATTTACCCCAGAAGACCTAAAACAGATAGAATATTACCTGGAAGAGGAGCAGGGTCCGACAGACAACCTCAGTAAGATCTTTTGACCTTTAGAGATCATACTTTTCTATAGAGCTTGAGATTTGTGATCCCTTGTAATATATTCAGAGTCTTCCAATATTTTGGAAGGTTACAGGAGCGATGCAGGGAGGGGGGCAAGTGGAGGTGATGCGAGATTGTGGCGAGAATTGGGCATTGTGCACAGAGAAGAGAGAAGAGACTTCATCGACGTGTGTGTCTCAGGCAGAGTTGAGAGGCCAACCTGAAGCATCCAGATTCCTTCTTGGAAAGTCTTCATGTCCTTCTGTTGCTTCTAGGCACACAGACCACTTCCGGCCTTTCCTCTGCACACTACTTCCTCTTCTCTGTCCTCTCGTCGCTCCTGCTCACTCCTCTGCCTAGAAGGAAGGTGGCTCAGGCTGGCTTGGCTGGGTTGCCTTTCATCCCTGCCCTTGTCCCCACCGTTAGGTTGGTCACAGGGATAAACAGTAGGTTTTAGCCTTAAGTGAATGCTGAATAGGACTTGATTAGCTTCAAAGTGGTTGGAGCGTAAGACTTCATTCGTTTCAAAGTGTACTTGGCAGATTGTCCCTGGGACCATGCTTGCAGCTCTCTCCCTGCTCCCTTGCTCCCTCAGGCCGGCTGAGCCATGCTAACGCCTCGGCAAGAGACTCCAAGGTCCCCGGCACCCGCAGCGCTCAGAACCTGTCCAGCGGGGGCCCTGCCAGCCACGCGAACCCCCGCTCTCAAGGCAGCGGCCACCTGCAAGGCAAACCCTGGAAGTAAAGACTGTCTGTCCCACTCAAATAAATGTTTTCTCTGCTGGTGGACCCCTGAGCAGTTCCCCAGCTGGTCCTTTCCAGACCAGGACACGCGTGATAGGCGCCTGCCCTCTTCCTCTCCAGCTCCAGGGGGTTTGTACACGAACCAGAGGCAGCACAGGCTCGCGTCCACCCGTCATCCACACCGTATTCACGTCTCTGGAACTGAGTAGGAAGAAAGGGTCTCTGGGGGTAGGGGTGGGGCGGGGAATTTGGGCTTGTACCCCGTGCTGTTGTGTAAACACTTCATTCACATCTGGGGTGTTCTTCCCACCCAGTTCCTTTCCACTCACGTTCCTGGTTTCCTGGAGGCTGTCCAGAGAGGCCGTGCTGCCTGAGAAGCGGGCCCTGGGGTGCGGGTGACTCTTGGCTCCCAGCCTCCCCAGAGCCCCCAGGGGAGGGCCGCAGGTCGAGGCACTCTTCCCAGCGCAGATACGGGCTCTGCGGTGAGTTTGGAGGCTGGTTCCGCCAGCATCGCTCCATTTTAAGGCTCAGTGCAGCGGCTCTCACACTTCCTGGACGTTCCTCCTCGCGGCACGCTTCCCGGAGCCAGCGCCGGTGGTGGTGTGTGCTCGGTGCCTTCACCGGCCACGGCCTCCCAGAAAGCCCGCTGTCCGTGTGCAGGGCTGCCCCTCGCTGGTGTCTCTGTTAGGAATTTCCATCACCCAGCTCGGGCCCATCCCGCCTTAGATGGGCGGAAATCATGGGCACTTGTGCACATCAGCCCCGGGCGGGCCGCCGAGGGCACACAGGTGAGGGTGCCTCCATGGTCCTTTGTCAGAGCTGACAGCCCCTTAAGCCCTTGCTTAAAATACAGTATTAGTCTAATTGAGTAATTAGTGCAATTTCCTACTTACTTTTCATTCTCATGGCTGAGCCGTGATTAGGAGGTTGTGATTATAGATTCTGGTTTGGGCCAGAATTTTGAATCAGCATTAATTGAATTGCTAGATGACTGACATTCATTCCATTTAATTGGGGGAACAAAAGACCTCAGGTAAGGATGAGGAACTCTGAAATCATCAGGAAAAGGAAAAGAGCCTTGTTAATTTTTATGGTCTGTGATCTGTAGCTGCGATAAGGAACTGAGGAATAAATTGTGCTTTTTGTCATGGCAACCAGCTTCTGAAAAGCCAACTGAAAATTGCCTATCCTTAGGTGGTTACTGCTGCTGGGTAAGATTCGCCTTAACGGCACTATTTTCTCGCCATCAAAAAAAAAAAAAGAAAGAAAAAAGTACCACAGTATTTCTAGCACGGGGGCTGTGTTTGTAAGAGAAGTAAAGGTAATAAATATCGCATAGATTCATATGGAAAAGGAACTTTCCGATTCAGCCCAGTTCTGTTGCAGTATGTTTATTCCTCTCTACTTGATTTCCAAAGTATAACATTTTCCAATGCTTTAGAAATCAAACAAACCAGCGACATTGTTCAGATGTCAAGCCGTGCCCAGTTTTCCACAAGAGTCAAGAATCCTGTATAAAATCCAGCCAACGTACACATAGCTTTAATGAGGAGCCTGTCATGTTTCCCCATAAATTTATTGCCTGAGAACTAGTGCAGCCTGTTGCTAATGCCAAAATGCTCTGGCTTCTTATTTTCTTTACAACATACATTTTTTTTAATGCAAATTTTTCCACACTCAACTTTCCCCTAGCACGGACAAGATTTTCAGCCTTTTTGACACACATACATTTTTAAGAAGAAAAAAAAGAAAACTGTTTTCTCTGTAACAAAGTTCTGGTCGTGCCATTTTAAAGTTGACTAGTCAGGAGTTTAGGTTTCCCCACTCGATCCTATTTTAGAGTAAATGGTAGCCCCCGTCTTCCTATTCTGCATCCCCAGCACCCAACGACACTCGAGTGTTGGAAACTACTGTATATACGTGGAAAGTCAGGTTCGCCAAACCCGTCAGAACTGCTGTGCGTTTGGCCGCGCTGTCTGACAGGCTGTGTGTGTGTGTGTGTCGTTCCCGCAGGGCTTTGCCCCGTTGGTAAGGATTGCGAGTCACTGTTCCTAAAGACCCGTGCTGACGCCGCGCTGCGGGCGTTAAGTGGCACTCACAGCCTTTCCATGCTCCAGGTATTGCTTTGAATGTTTGACTTTACTCGTTTCTGCATTAGGTTAACTGACATGTATTATTTAAGTGATCAGCAATACTCTGTGCAATGATGAATGTTGAATATTAAAGCGCGTAGTTATTAATCTGTTGTTTGCTATTGATATGCTGACCTCTGCCAAATTCTCCCTTTCTCTCTGGTGAGATGATTTTGGGGAGCCATGTGAGACTGGGGCTATTTGTATAAATAAATCAGGAACCATTCCGGTGAGGGCAGGGGACGTCAGCTCTCCAGTCAGAGGCCTGGGTGTCATGCCCAGACAGGGACTAATGGCCACCTTGAACACATGACAGCAGGGCTTTACTGCAGTGTTTCAGGGGTTGACGAGATGCCCTGGGCTCGCGACCCCCTAAATGGAAGGTGCGTTATCAGTGCACAGCTACAGCTCTGTCTGTGCAGCGGTGAGGGCCCAAGTCTAAATAGTACGTTCGGTGCTCTAAAGCAGCGGTTCTCAACCTGGGGGTCAAACAACCCTTTCACAGGGGTCGCCTAAGACCATCGGAAAACACATATATAATTACATATTGTTTTTGTGATTAATCGCTATGCTTTAATTATGTTCAATTTGTAACAATGAAAATACATCCTGCATCTCAGATATTTACATTACAATTGATAACAGTAGCGAAATTACAGTTATGACGTAGCAATGAAAATAATTTTATGGTTGGGGGTCACCACAACATGAGGAACTGTATTAAAGGGTCGCAGCATGAGGAAGGTTGAGAACCACTGCTCTAAAGGGTTATGTATTTAAGAAAGAAAGAAGGGAAGGAAGGGGAGAGGCAAGAAGGCAAGAAGTGGGGCGGGAGGGAAAAGCTGCGTTACTCATTCAAAAACAAAAAGAACAATCTTGGGCTGTAATAATGTCAGATTTAATCTATTGAAAGGTAAAGAATGATTCAAATAACCTTAAAGTCATTTTATTTTTTCCCTTGAGTGGGAAGCCAGAACCGGCACCATCGTACTGGACTTGGTGTAAATCAGAATGAAAAGGGGACAAACAATACTCATTAGCTGCTGAGGGATTTTTCCGATGGTGCTATTGAGACCAGAAAAAAATTCTTTAGACTTTAGGCTACTCACCAAGAACACAGCCCAAAACAAAACCTCCTTTTCTCTAATT
>NW_006296405.1:135121-159528 GCF_000327345.1 Myotis davidii
ACCTTGCTTTTCCCAGTTCCAGAATGTTCTCAGTGTATTTTGTGTGCCTTTGTTTTCTTCACAATTCTTTTCCAAGATGTAACTGCGTAATACTTTCTTTTTTTTCCCCCCCAAGAAACATCAGAAACATGGATTCTAATTCATCAGTTTGGTTATGTGAGCATGATGACATGCTTACATGCAGTTCAATTACTTTTTTGATTAGCAAATATATTTTCCTCATAAAAACAGTAAATAAAACAGGCTGTGCTTGCAAAGTGTTCAAAATACATTTTGCTAGCAATTCTTTCCCACAATTGTAGTAATTATTGAAATTGTCTATTGTGGTGTTCTTAAATTGGCACACAGGTCAATTATAGCATAAAATATGTAACGGAAATTTCTCAGCATTGAATTCTGGCAGAACAGGATTCAGTGCGTGGTTTTATGTGTTTACAAAACGCTGTGGGTCACGCCACCATCCCGATGGCCTCCCTCTCGGATGCTGAGCCTCTTTGTTCCAAATGCAGCAGCAGATCCTTCTCACGTGTGCAACATCCCCCGGCGCTTGGTAAAATGTGGGGCAAACAGAGGTCACTTACCAGATGCTGTTACCTGGTGGGCTACATTTTTTTAATGATTTGAAATTTTATTTTGACTATAAGCTCCTAGAGGGTGAAAATCACCAACTAGATGACAGCGGCCCTTAATCAGGGTGTGTGACCATGTGAATGGAACCTGTCAAGTCTGAAGCCTGGGATGTGAGGCCCATTGTGGGGCGACTCAATGCTGGCCCGCCATTCTGGACATCCGGGAAGCGCTTTCTCTTTCATCCCCTTGTGCCCGTCCTGCTTTTGTGGGAGAGGCATTCACAGCCCTGAGGTTTTTAGATTACCCTCTGCAGGAGGCCCCGGAGCTGTGAGGGCCTCATTATTCCCTGCTGCCTGCGGTCTGCCTTCAGCATTCACCAAATTTGGGTCCTACTCCATCCCCAGCGGAGACTGAGTTATGTTTTCTCTCTTATTTCAAATCTTGAAGATGTCCAGACAGTCATCCTAGCAGACATGGATGGAGAGCTGACTATGTGTCGGGCAGTGTTTCCAGAGTCTTTGTTTTGTGTTTTGACTCATTTAGTTCTCACAGCAGTCCCGCGAGGTAGGCACTGTCATTTTCAGGTAGGAGACTGAGGGTGGATGGAAACGAAGCAACTCGCCCGCCTCACTGAGCTAGACGGTCCCGAGGACAGGACCAGCTGGAGGACTGTGGCTCCAGAGCAGGTCCATCAGCTGGGCACAACCACACTCTCCTCGCCAGGCCTCTGATTTACCGATTTACCGATGAGAACGTAACCTCCCCTGGCTGCTGGCTTCCCGCCTCACCTGGGACTCCACAGGAAGCACCCCTCCTCCGCAGCACCAGAGGCGAGGGAAGTTCAGGAACCCACATCTGCTCCCGGGACTCTGTGTCTCTGCATTTCCGCCCTCTGTGTCTGGGGACCCGTCCTGAAGACGGGTCCAAGGTTTCTGGGGTTCGTTTAGTTTCTTAGTGAACACCTACTGAGGTGTCCCTTAAGGAATGAGTGACAAACTTTTCATTAGATTGTAGGCAGAAAATAGGACGTTTTCCCCAAGAAGTCCAACTGTTCATTCAATAAACCATATTGATACGATTTGTGCCTGGTCTTTTCTCTCCTTTGTGGTGATGTTTCTGATTGAGGTTGAGACAGAAATGATGTGAACTGGCTCAGGCCTGAGGCCCGGCGGGGAGGAAGCAGCAGCAGCGCTCTGTGCCCCCTGAAGGGTGTGAGCAGAGACGTTCCCTGCACTCTCCCGAAATGCAGGTTAAGGAGAAGGCTTTTCATTTTCTTCTTTCAGTTTGGCAAGAAACATCGGGCAGCCTCCGTCTCTGGGGCTGTTAAATGATGCTCGCGGTTTGCGTTCCCAGTTTAATGCGGATCCTGGAAGCTTTGGGGAGCATTCCGTACCCTTAGACAGTTTCTCAGAGTTCACGGGCGTCCTGTGCTTTTTTTCTCAGAGCTGCTCCTTCAGCCGGCCCATCTGAATGTTGCCGTTGGTCATATCAGTTTCCTGAAAGTAGCATCTGGGTCTTAGTGTGTTCACAGAAGATGTTTCTGTCCTTAGAGTCCTGAGAGCAAGAGCCCATTTGCGTCTTCAAATCCACCTAGTCCCACTCATCCTTGCAAAACAATTGCTGAGATGATGAATAGCCTGCACTGGACGAGGGACCAGTGAGGTCATTTCTGGATTGCATTCAGTGGCATTTCAATTTTAACTTCAGGCCAAAGCCAGAAAGCTAGATGTGTGTGTGTGAGTGTTAGTTCAGAGACCACCCGAAGGGTTCTCGCAGACCACCAGTGGCTCACTGGCCATATATAATGGGCTAAGAAAAAAGTAAAATGAGTTCATTGAAAAATAAGGAATTGTGAAAAGCCTTCGAGAATAAGCATAATCAATTGCCATAGTCAATTCCCCAGAAGCTAAGGGAACAGAATCTGAGCAGAAGGAGCTCTTGGGAATTTTCCTCTGAGCTAAGGCAGAGTGCTTCAGGGAATGGTCCCCAACTGGAGGCATGAGTAACCCTTTCTCTTCCTAAAAACTGCTGCTTCCAGCTCTATCTGAAGTGTAAATTTTTCCAAAGATAAGACAATTGCATTGTTCCGGGCAATTGATGGTGGAATATGATGCCAGAGTAGAAGAAATGACAAATTATAAAAAAAGAATCTGGGCTCAAATGTATTACTTATTTTTTATTGTTAATCCTCACTTGAGGATATTTTTTCCATTGGTTTTTAGAGAGAGTAGAAGGAATGGAAGGAGGGGGAGAGGAGGGAGAGATTGAACATGCAACTCAAGCATGTGCCTGACCAGGAGTCGAACCCATGGACCGAAGGGTTGCTCTAACCACTGAGCAACACCAGTCAGGGCTGGGCTCAAATATAGATGGCTATTTACATGTTTGATGTTGATACTAGAGAACTCTATCCGTGGGTTATATTGTGTGTTTGAAACAGCACCCCCCTGACCCCCATTATTAAAGTTCATTGCAAGAAAGTCAGAAAAGTTTAAAGAGGAAAACCACCACCACTACCCATTTAAAATATGTAATTCACTGTTACAGTAAATTTGCAGAGTTGTGCAACCGTACGCAGTCCTGTTTTAGAACATTTCCATGGCGCGGCCGGCTCCTTTCACTCGGGATGTTGTGACCATTTTCCCACGTCAACGTAGACCTCAGTGGCTTCACGATACTTCGTGTATAAACCTGTCACATGCGCATCAATACTGTTATCTACTTAGGTTGTTTTATTTTTATTTAAATTTTTATTATTGCAACCATGTACATACATGTACTTGAAATTATCTGAATATTTTAATAAAATAAATTCTTCCAAGTGGACTTCTGGGTCAAAGGGGCGATACTTTGAAAACTTTTACCCACATTGCCAATTTGCCCAAACATCAACTCCTTCCCAGGAAGGAGTGTAAATTTATCCTCCCACCAGTAGGATCAGACAGCCTTATTTCTTCATACTCTTGTTGGTCTTTTTATTCTTTGTCAATCATGGGAGAAAATAATATATTTGTTTTTCTTTATTGGCCAAAAGAGTTCTCAGAGGATCAGTATCTTTCATACATTTATTGGCTTTTTGTGTTTCTTCTTTTGGGAATTGCCTATTTTTCTTTTGAAATATTAGTCTATTTTTTGAACTGCTTTTACTTATAAGAGCTCTTTTCACCTCAAGGTTATTAATGCTTTTTCATAGATGGTACAATACTTTCTAAAATTATTGCTTCTTTAAGCTTTTGTGCTTTTATTTATAAAATAAAAATTTCACCAATAGATTTTTAAAAATATGTATCTGCAAACAAAATGTAATGCTCTTCCTACATTTAAAATATAAAACAGGGGTCCTCAACCTTTTTAAACAGGGGGCCAGTTCACTGTCCCTCAGACCGTTAGAGGGCCGGATGATAGTTTAAAAAAAAAACTATGAACAAATTCCTGTGCACACAGCGGCGGCAAAAACACCCACCGGGCCGGATAAATGTTTTCGGTGGACCGCGTGTGGCCCGCGGGCCGTAGTTTGAGGACCCCTGATATAAAAGAAAAGTATTAATGACTTCTGTGTCTCCATTTAACAGGCATTTATTAAGTCCCTACTATGTGCCAGGCACTTGGCCAACCAGTAGGGATTAAGTATTAACAAGAACAATGCAATCCCTGCCCTCATGGAATTTTCATTCGAGTGCTTCATTCTTTGTCTTTTCCGTTTCCTTGACTCTTACTTGCTCAGAGCCTTGCTTTCTAAACTACACCTTGGAGAATTCAAAATAATTTGCAAGCCTATACTAGACAGATTATAAAATCCATGAGTTCATTAGAAAAGTGGAGAACATTCATTCCACAAATATATATTGGACATCTGTATATCAAATACTATTGATGGTTTTGGAAATTGAATGTCAAAATGTTTCCTACTACTAGGAAGCACAGTGTGTGTGTGTGTGTGTGTGTGTGTTTAATATATATATTATTTCAGAGAGGAAAGGAGAGGAAGAAAGAGATAGAAACATCAATGATGAGGGAGAATCATTGATCAGCTACCTTCTGCATGCCCCCTACTGGGGATCAAGCACACAACCTGGGCATGTGCCCTAACCGGGAATTGAACTGTGACCTCCTGGTTCATAGGCTGACACTCAACCACTGAACCACACAGGCCCAGCAGGGAGCACAGTTTTAAATTAAGCAATTTGACCCCTTGAAATCTAAGTAATTCAGTTTTGTAAAATGACATATTTTCTTACAGTATTTTTTCACTTATGTCTTTATTAAACAAAAAGATCAACTTTTCACTTGTGCAAATTGAACCATTAAAATGGGTTTCAGCTTATCTTCATAGATTGAAGGAAAATGTTTCCCAAAAGATAACTTGAAGGAAGTGTTTAAAATCTTTAGGTCATGTTTCTATAAAGGCTGAAACACTATTTTACCTTGCCTCCTATAAGTTTACGTATATTGTATGTATAGTCAGCTTTATTCTTTTTTATTTTTTAATTTGTTTGGCAGCAAAAAAACCCCAAACACATATATTTTTTAAAAAACCTTCAAGATGAAAATTCCCCAAGGGTCCCTTAAAAAAAGGCATTTTACCTGTAGGCCATTTTATGTGGGAAAAGACAAGACTGTTAAGTCAGTGGAGCTACAAGCATTGTAACATCCCAACCCGGCTGATACTGGAAAAGGCTGCCACCCCCACCCGCTTCCCCACTGTTTGAGGAGCTACCAATCCATCCCACCCACTTCTAGTGACTTCTGTAGGAAGCCATCTTAGTTGAAACTAGGGTCACGTGAAAGCATGGGCTTCATTTGGGATGTTGGAGTAACCCCCTGCTCCACAGTCACATCTTAAGAGATTTGGAGAAAACAATGTAGATTCTTGCTTTGAAAAAAGATTGAGGTACCTTATATATTGTTGTGCTAGCCACTAATGAGATATCACAGCCATCGGAATCAGCAAGCCAAACGGGGGAAGACAACTTCTCGGTTCTGTGGAGGGTATGCAGAGGAGAGCCTTATGTTTGAGAACGTTTGTGAACATTCAGGAGTGGTGGTGGGTGGGACAGGAAAGGGTGTGGAGACAATGGACCAAAAGATCCTGGAAAGGCTGTGCAAATGTAAGGGAAACTACTTCTGTCCCTAAAGGCAGTCTTCATGATAAACGATAAACCCACAATTAATAAAATGTCCTGGGTCCGGCTGGCATGGCTCAGTGGTTGAGCATCAACCACAAACCAGGAGGTCACAGTTCAATTCCCGGTCAGGGCTCGATCCCCAGAGTGGGGCGTGCAGGAGGCAGCTGGTCAATGATACTCTCTCATCGTTGCTTTTTCTATCTCTCTCTCCCTCTCCCTTCCTCTCTGAAATCAATAAAAAATATATATTTTTTTAAATGTCCTAGGATTGGTGTTCTTCATCTTCAGAAAATGATTCCGTTTAAGCTAATTGCTCTCTCCCAATTTCATCCAGGGGTGGGAGACCATATCTGCTTTACAGAAATTTGCTTTGCCTGGCTGCAACATCTATTTGGGGCAGCAGTGGCCACCCGATCATTCTATTTCATACTAGAAGTTATTGCTGTTGTAGATGAATGGGTCCAACCAGCTAGACTATTGTGTGAGCGGAATTCCTCGCCACAGCAGGGTGCCAGGCATTTGGTTAGCAGCTGTGACTGCAGCTTGCTACTAAGGTATGAACAAATCACCCCCCTGACGAGCTGAGCTCGGGGTGGTCTAATTAAAACAGATGCCACTTGGATACAAACTCACAGGACCTTGGAATGCGGGGGGGATTTCGGGGTCATCTAGTCCAACCACCCACACATGTGCAGCGAGGCCTGCAGGAACTAAATCACTCCTGCCCCAGCTTGAAAGAGCAGAGGCGCCACATGTGTTCCCATATGCACATCCCAAGAGTCTGTTCCATGCACACTCGAACTTTATTCGGTTGCCGGAGGGGCTAGAGAGGAGGGAGCGAAGGGCCAGTTCAGTAGGGGTGCTTCAGGGTGTGGTCCATGATGGTCTGGAGCGCCAGCCACGTCTCCTGGGCCGTGGGGACGATCTGGGAGGCGGGCAGCAGGAAGCCGTAGCGCCCGGTGTCGCGGAGCTCGAAGGTGTAGGAGTACTTGATGCCCTGGTTGTAGGTCCAGTCAATGGTGCCTCCACTGGCTCGGTCTGGGCAGGAAGGAAGCGGGAGAGCGAAGGTCAGTCACTTGGAAATACTGCAAGGGCCAGGCTGACGGTCCAGAGCCCGGAGCCCCTGCAGCGCTGATGGGGTCACCATCTACTCGGTGCCTGCTGTTGACCAAGCAGCCTGGCTTCCTCCCTAGTAACTCCCCAGAAGGTTCTCAGCCCAAGAGGCCCACTGAGGGGGGCCAGCGAGGGTTCTCCTCTCCCTGGGGATGCGGGAAAGTTCCCGCGATTGCAAAAGCGCCACTGAGAACCGCCTCCGTCCCCCAGGAGCCATGTTGGCCAGGCCTCCAACTACTCCAGCTCCCCACTTGGGTCGCCAGGATTTGCGCCCTGGAGCCGTGGTCTGCAGGAGAAAGTGCAAGGGCCCGAGTCAAAGCAAAACTTCCTTGTCTGTCTTTTCAGGAGAGACTTGGCCCAGGTTTGCAGTTACCAAGCCGTTAGGAAGCTGCTTTCAAATTGGGCAGGGAGGAGGGAGGCGGCTGCGTATCCGAATTTAACCTGACAGCCTTGAATAAAGCAAAACCCTTAGACCTGGTGTTGAGACAGTTGCCAAAGAAGGCCTGGAGCCCAAAAGCAAGGCCACCCCTGGGGAAGGTTGTGACCCACCAAAACCTGGGCCCAAGGGCAGGATGTATATGAGACCTGCATGCCCCCCACCTCTGTCTGTGCCCTGCTTTTCAGTGCCCCTGCCTCCAGTCAGCTGGTTAACCCGGTGCGTTCCCTCCAGGCCCCACAGATCTGCCTGCACCCCACCTGCCTCCACAATTCTGTGTTCTCACTCAGCTGCAGCCACGAGGGTCTCTGTGCTATCCCTGCTATTCCTACAACACGGGGTCAAACCACAAGGTAGGGCTTTTGTTCTAGAACAGGGATGGGCAAACTTTTTGACTCGAGGGCCACAATGGGTTCTTAAACTGGACCGGAGGGCCAGAACAAAAGCATGGATGGAGTGTTTGTGTGAACTAATATAAATTCAAAGTAAACATCATTACATAAAAGGGTACGGTCTTTTTTTTTTAGTTTTATTCATTTCAAACGGGCCGTAGTTTGCCCACGGCTGTTCTAGAAGGTTCCTCTGTCTGGAAGCTCTTTCCCAGATAGATAGCCTCTGGGCTTCCTCCCTTATTTCCTTCAACACTTGTCCAAATTTCACTCTCTCATTGAGGCCTTCCCTTCAACTTGCCCACCCACTCCCACCCCCAGGTTCCTGGGTCCCCTCACCCTGTTCTACTTTTCCTTCTACTCCCTAACATACTGTACCATATACTCTTGGTCATTGTCAGTCTCCCTGGCTAGAATGTAAGGCTTTGTTTTATTGTGGTGTTTTTTTTGTTCGTTTGTTTGTTTTTTAATATATTTTATTGATTTTTTACAGCGAGGAAGGGAGAGGGATAGAGAGTTAGAAACATCGATGAGAGAGAAAGATTGATCAGCTGCCTCCTGCACATCTCCTACTGGGGATGTGCCCGCAACCAAGGTACATGCCCTTCACCAGAATCGAACCTGGGACCCTTGAGTCTGCAGGCTGACGCTTTATCCACTGAGCCAAACCGGTTAGGGCTGTTTTTGTTTTGTTTTTTAATCTATGCTTATTTTATTTCCAAGCAAGGAAAACAAGGCCTAGTGCACAGTAGGTTCTCAATAAATATTTGTTGAATTTAAACTCACATTCACCCAAGCACAAGGTTTGTTGTGTAGCAGTGTTCCTACCACGGTCACTGTGTAAGCAAGCTGGGGACAGAGTAGATGTATTCTCTAATTGAAGGGCATTGCAGGGGATATTTTTTAAGTTGAATCTCTGGGTGATCTACGACTGCCAGCAGAACTCTCCACCTTCACTCTCCACGAAGCTGGACTTAACCCCAAGACAAGGGGACAAGAGTTCTCAGAGGAACCAACATGTTTGTTTGAAGGTGTTGAAGAAGGCAGAGAAAGGGCAGCACTGCCCACGGAGCCCGCAGTTATCAGGCGGGGTCAGGAGCCATTCTCCTTGCCCATGTCCCCAGATCTGGGCACCAACTAAGCTTCCCCCGGGGCCACACACAGAGACCATGCACCCACTTACAAATTGCTTTGATGATGCTGCCATACTTGAACTTGGTCCCGTACAGGGAGGCCAGGGCCGTCACAGCAGACTTGGCCAGCTCATCCTGGAGAAAATGCCAAACAAAACCCGTCATGGCCAGCAATACCAAGCCCCCGGAACAGCAGGGCCAGGGCAGCCAGGGGTGGCAGGGTGACCCGGGAACACGCACCCCACAGAAGCAGATCCCGAGCAGAGAACACAGGGCCTGCTAGGACCTGCAGGGCAGCTCCGGAGCTGGGATCCTCTGACCCTGCAGGATGTCTGCCTGGCACTTTCCTGCCCTTTGGTCACACTGTAGCTCCAAGTGTAAACTTGAGATACAAGCTCCAAGTCTAGCCCCTCCTCTCAGTCTGCCACGTGACAGAAGTGACGCAACCACTCGATGCCTCAGTTTCCCAGACTGAAAGTAAGGCTGGTCTGTCTTGCCAGTCTCCCCCATCAGAGGCCCGGGGGGGAGGGGGGGAACAGGGTGTCTGCAGGTGTAGGCCCTCACGCCTTAAGCAGATCTGATGGATGAAGCCCTAGGCCTGCTGCCCAGAGCTGCCTTTGGGATCGAAGGGCAAGCAGGGTGAGCACGTACCAGCTCAGCCTGGTCCTTGGCGGGGTCTGTTGTGTAGCCATAGGGATAGAGGAGGAGCTGGGAGTAGCTGTGGATGGAGATGAAGGCCTTGATGTTCCCATGGCTCTTCACAAAGTCCACGATGGACTTGACCTCCGTTTCAGAATTGGCAAACTTGCCGTGGTAAGTCTCAGAGCAGGGGTTGCTGCTGGCTCCAGCCTCTGAGGAAGAGAGGGGGGGTAGCTGGCATTTCTTACAGCGAAGCCAAGTGTCCCTGCATGGGGTAGGGGGTGAGGTGGATGTAGGAGGGCTCACCCCCACCCTCTGATGAAGGAAAGGCCAGAGGCCTTTTATAATCTGGGGGCCCACCTCTCCAGGCTGTGGGCAGAGATGACGGACCCGCCCAGGACGGGAGAAGGGTTCTCAAGCCAGACCCACTTCTGCATGAAGGGGCGGCCTGCAGATCCCTAGGGAGGCTTCAGATCTCAGTTCCATTGGGAGGAACTTTCTCATTACAGACAAGGGACAAGCAAGCCTCAGAATGCCACCTCCCTCACCGAGCCTCAAAGAGGGGCTGACAGTCCCACCACCCCCATCCCAAGCCCTTGCTGCCGGGGCAGGACAGGGACGGGGGCAAAGGGACAGAAGTGTAAGAAGGCATTCCCAGTTGTCCCATCCCTGCTCCCAGATCACCCCGGGCCTTACTCCCAAAGCCAGCATCCCAGTTCCGGTTGGGGTCCACCCCGACACAGGAGGAGCCTGCCGTGATGGATCGAGTCTTGCGCCACAAGCGGTTCTGAGGAAGGAATCAGACACTGATCTGTCACCATCACCGGTGCTAGCCTGGGGCTCAGCGCCCACAGGGAGCAGTGTGGGCTGGAGGCCTCAGTCAACTCAAAGCACCCTGATCCGGAGCTTGGGTGTAGACAAGGCCTGGGGGAAGATGTACACTAGCAGAGGGGGCTCTGGGTTGAAGGAGGAGATGCCAATGGGTGGCATGTGGCCAGTTTCTTCTGGTGGGAAGTGAAAAGGCCTGAGGTGCCCACCCCATTCACATCTGATTGGTAGCCTGCTGTACCTGCCATAACAATGAAATAAAGCCAGGAAGTAAGGTCTGGGCAGTGGATCTCCACTGGGGACAATTTTGTCCCCCCACAACTGGACACTTGGCAATGTTTGAAGACGTTTCTGGTGATCTCAACTAGGCTGGCATCTCATGAGGACTCGTCAGGATGTGCTAAACACTCAGCATGACCAAGATGTCAAGAACGCCGAGGTTGAGAACCCTGGTCTGGGGGAGGCCTGTTTGCCCTTCCCTTGACTCCTGGAGGTTGAGAATAGGGGTGAGTAACCTGGTCTCAGGAGCCAGAGGCCCATCCTGCTTTCCCCAAGAACAGGAGAAGGCACATACCTTGCTGTGGGTGAAGGCAAAGCCATCAGGGTTGGTGACAATCTCTAGGAAGATGTCCATCTTGTCGAGAATGGCGGTGAAAGCCGGGTTTTGGCCATAGTCCTGTGTGATCTGTGAGGGTTGGAAGGCAGAGAGGTGGAGGGGCCGGGTCAGGCGTCTGCCATGCTAGACCAGTAGACACCTGCCCACGGCCCCCCTCTGCAGTCACGGTTTCTGGGTGGGAAGAGGCCAGTATTCTATGGGCCTGGGGCACCAGTGCTCCACGGGGCCAGACCCCCTCCCCCACCCCCCCCCCACACACACACACAGCTCCCCGGGCTCACCTTCTTTGCAAACCAGATCCCGCTGGCCTGAGTGACCCACTCCCGGGAGTGGATGCCGGTGTCAATCCAGATGGCGGGGCGGTTGTTTCCCCCAGTGCTGAACTAAACAAGAAGAGCAGAGAGGTGGTCGGGCTGGGGCCTGGTCTCGCCCCGGAGCCAGAGGCCAGCTGCTCTCTGGGTATCACAGGTTGAGACTCTGTTTGTGGGGCTACCACTCAGGTGGGGCATAGGGGCGCGGCCTGGACAGAGACCCCCACAAAACTTGGCCTCCTGCCCTCAGCCCAAGCTTCCAGGCCCCACCCTGCTCCTCTCCATTGGAGGTCACAAAACATTTGGTCTGGGTTACCCCAACTCTAGGATACTTTCCACAATGTGACTCTTGATTGGAAACACTTAGGTCACTTAAAAGTTAAAATTGTGCATACAGATGTGCGCACACCTAGACTAGCATGGAAATCCAGACCTTCCCACTGTTGGCACAGGGAGTCGGTGAACATAGTGTTCCCCGTGACCACTGGCTCCCCCTACACACGGATGTGGGTGCCTATTCTTGCATATGTGCCGTGTACACCACCTGCAGGAGCTCATTACCTTCAGCACGTAGATGGGACGGCCTTCATAGGTCTTGCCGATCTGGAGCTTGCTGACAAGCTGTGGGTGCTCAGCCACCAGCATGTCCATGAAGCCATAGATCTGAGAAGGGACAGGAGGGAAGGCCGGCTTTAATGGCTTCCAGGTGCCGGGATGCCTCCCTTAACGTTCCAGTGAGCCCTGCAGTGTGGAAGGGCCACGGCCCAGACCACCAGGCCACATGGAGACAGGGAAGGTGCCACACACACCCAGGCTCTGCCAGCCTGACCAAGAGCTTGGTGCCTGTGGGTGTGGCCCAGAGGTCCCTCACCTCGTCCAGGGTGTGGTAGGTGGCATAGTTAAAGGTGTCAGTGGAGGCGGCCCGGGCCTGGAAGGCGAACATCTGCTCCTCCTCCTCGTCCAGCAGCGACTGCACGTCCTCGATCATGATCGTGTACTCGATGCCATGGGTCTCCAGGAAGACTTTGACAGCCTGGAGGCTGGGGAACGGCACTCGGACATCGACGGGGGAGCCAGGCTGGGCAGGGCCCCGCCAGAAGTCCAGCTGGGAAGGACAAGGCACTGTCACAGCGGGCTGGGGAGGGGCCAGCCTGGGGAAGGGTTTGGTGGCAGAATTTCCCATACAATTGGGGATGTCAGGGACAGAGGACAAAGGGAACCCCTGGACACAGGACAAAGTCCAGTACGATCAGAGAAATGGCCCAGGAAGCAGAGTGGGGTGAGGACATGGAGACAGCAAGGGCTGGGGGAGGGGGGGAGACTAGAATGGGGATCCCCCTTTGCTCAGGTGCTCAAAGGCACCAAGATGCAGGAGCGGGGGATTTAATCACTTCCTAACAGGGATCAGTCCCATGGCTCCTTTCTAGAAGGCTTGGGGGCAAGAGCCCAGGCTCCAGGGCTCGGTGGGGGCCGAGGGCGGGCCCAGGTGGCCCGAGAGGCACCCTGGGCCTCAGGGAAGGCTCCTCTGTCCTCTGACCTGCAGGTGCTCCAGGTCCTCCAACTCCGTCACCTTCTGGACCTGGGCTTCATCAGCCACAGAGATTCGGAGCACCTGGTGCCTGGGCAGAGGAGAAGAGGAGACTGAGGGTCCGCAAAGCCCCTCCTGGCCAGGCACCTTCCCCGGTGGGAGGGGCAGCAGGCGGCCTCGAAAACCAGGCTGGGCCTCAGTCCTCTGGGCTGAGCAGGGGGAGCACAGGGGGTCTCAGCTATGGATGGTCTGGGCTCCTGCGAACCTTCCAGACACTGCTGGTGTCCCCAGTCCCCGTGTAGACTCTGTGTCTCTCTCCAAAGCCGGCCAAGCCTCCTCCTGCCTCTTCTCCGGGAAATTCCTCCTCAGAGCTCAGGTATCCAGGGCTCAGGGGGCAGCCCTGATCCCTTCTCAGCCCTGGTCCCTGGTCAGCCTGCCTCCCAGAGTGTGTCTGTCTGTCCATTTCCTCCAGATGGTGGCTGGAGGCTGAGCCCTCCCTATCTCCCCTCTTACCCCACGAAGTCCTCTTTGCCAAGGACAGCCCCCAGCAGGAGACTGAAAATCAGCAGCCCCTGCATGTTGAAGCCAGTTGGGAAGGTCAACTGAGAGGAGAGGACCCGGGGGCCTTTTAAACTCTCCCAGGACAGAGGTTTCCTGCCTGTGCCCGAGA
The DNA here is from genome assembly GCF_000327345.1 of Myotis davidii. NCBI lineage: Eukaryota > Metazoa > Chordata > Mammalia > Chiroptera > Vespertilionidae > Myotis > Myotis davidii. The sequence goes on from NW_006296405.1 coordinate 148,481, forward strand.
GCTGGCCTCCCCCTGCACCTGGGTGCTGTCCCACGGGGAGGGAGCGGTGGGAGTTCCGAGCTCTGATACCTTCTCACCCTTCCTGATAAAGTGGCAGGGAACAGGGCAGCTGGAGAGATAAGCTGGGGCTCAATCCCTTGGCCATGAAGGGCCTGAAGGTCACTGGGGCTTAAGGCCCCCCAGCTGGGACCCTGCTCACCCACAGCCCACGGTGCTGCACCCACAAGCCAGGCACCCACAGTTGTCCTGGGCAGCAGAGAAGGAGCCAGGACTTTGGAGGAGCCACACCAGCTGGGGCCTCGTGTGAAGCGTTCCCTGAGGCCAGCTAGTTTGTTCTTGTGACAGAAGCAGGCGGGACCCCGTACCCCACCCAGTTGCTGTACCTGCTGCTCCTCACCACGTTGGCTTTGCCCAGGGCTCTCTCCCTCCCCTGTGCAGGGCACACCCCCTCCGGGGTACAGCCCCTTGACGGGCACTTCCCAGCCCCACTCCTATCAGCCTCGGGGGCCTGTGGGAGTCAGGCCTCAGCTGGGGCAGAAGCCCAATTCCTGCCAGCGTCTCCCCCACCACCCCCACCACAGGGCTCTGGGAGCAGGACTGCCCTGGATGGGAACTGTAAACAGATGTCATCTGAGCAGACGGTGTGGTGCTGGGAGCCAGGGCCAGGCGGTTGGGACTGCACAGTGCCCAGAGGGCACTGGAACTCACAAAGGGGAATTGGCTCTGGCTCTGGACGCTGATCTCATCGTGGAGACATCTACGGAAAATCCGCCCGGATCCAGGATCCACAGGGGCCCCAGCAGTTCCCGGCACCATCTGGGGGCCCGGCTCTGTGTCAGAGCCTCCAACGTGGGTGCTGAAGACAGCCTCAGTTGCCCTGCCTGGTTTCCATGTGCTCCCTCTGCCTCTCTGTCCCACCCCTACCTGCCAACCCTCCTGTGTCCAGGCAGAGTGACCCATTCTAGTAGCCCATTCTAGTAGCCCACGGCCTCCTCCTGAACCCAGACGATGAAACACTAACCACCCCCCTCCCCCCCGCCAGGTACTGCACCTCCATGAAGACTGTTGTTTTCCACTCTACAGCCTCCAGGCCTGGGCAAGGCTCGCTTCCTCCCTGAAGCTTCCTCTGGCTTCTTCCTCCCCCACTCATCTGCCCCTTCTCTGAAGTCGCATCCCTTTGTGCCGTCATCCTCTGGGCCAGGCACTGTGCTCCGCTGTGAGATGATGCCCAAGACCCCCGGTCCCCGATCTCAGGGAGCTCAGGGCCCACTGGGGAGACAGGAATAACCAACTCCCAGGTCCTCCAAGAAGCTACCATCAAGACTAGACTAGACATGCCAGGGAGTCATGGGGAGAAATGCCCACGAAGGATAACGAGGAGGGATTAGAAGGCAGGAGCACCTTCACCAGATGCGGGGGCTGACACCTGGGGACGGAGGGGGGAGGAGGGAGGGAGAAAGAGGGAGGGGGAAGGACGGAGGGGTGGGCAGGAGGAGCTCAGTCGGCAGCACAGTGCTGAGACCATGACAGCCAGGCTATTGTGCCATCTGTGAGGCAACATGGTCATCGGGCGAGTCCTGCATTCCGCAGGAAGGCTGGCCCTAGTGCCCGCGATGCTGTCGCCAGCTGGGAACAGCCGTGGGAAGTGTGCCCTCATCTCAGCTATGTCCCCTGCTGACTGGTCCCCAATCGCAGAGCTCTCGGTCTGGTGAGAAAGTGACCAAATAACGTGCTGGTTCTCCGACAGGTCTTACAAGAAGCTGTGGCCAAAACAGAATTAGACACGCAAGAGACTTCCCGGAGCTGCTGTCCTCGCTGCGGGAGACCTGAGCAGGGGGTTCTCCGGGGTGAGGCCTGGAAAGCACCAGGGGGGCTATGGACTCAGCACTATGGGTCCACACAGGAGGGTCCGGGGAAGACTTTACCAAGAAGGGGACATCTCATCTGCGTCTTCATGACAGGATTTTGCCAGGCCGGGAAGAGAAGGGATGCTTTTCACACGAACTCACACTTACTCCTCCTTCCTTGTAGCTGGAGTGTTATTTCTATCTCCCCAGCCAGACTCTAAATGTGCTCAGATGAAGACCCGTCTTACCTGGTCCTCACAGTCTCATCTCAGTGCCCTGACGTCTTCTCAGACTCTCCAATCTGCCCCCTCCAGGAAAGAAGGCTTGTGGGGGCCTTCCTTGGTCTGCATTATTTAAAAAATATATATTTTTTCTATGTCTAAATCTAACGCTGTCCTATAATTTTGACTCTGTTTTATGTACACTACACATGTGTGGGGTGTTGGCTAATGCTGAGGCCTTCTGTGAATTCCAGAAAAGACAAGCCCATGGGAAAGGGAGGAGGGGTGGGAAAGGGAACAGCCTCCGGAGACGGCCTCTTGCAGCCTCCAGCCAGCCATCTAAGGTGTCCAAGAGTCATAGAATCTATTTTCTTGCAAAGTTGAGAAAGACTAACTCAATGCTGTAAACAAATGAGGGCCCGCACTGGCCGGAAGCTGAAGAATGGGCTCCCAGGTGGAGATTAGCCTAATCCCCCACGTCTTTGCCAAGCACCTCAGGAAGCTGAAAAGAGCCTCTTGGTAAAGACGTTTGCTAGAATGGGACGTGGGGCAGAGGCCTCAGCTCTGCCTTCCCATTCCCCGGGCTAGTCTCGCACGGGTCCCAAGCAAGGCGGAGGTGAGGGCCACTGGGCTGGGAGCTGGGGGGTTAGGAGAGAACCAAGCCCTCTGAGCATGAGAAAGAAGCCACCAGGCTGGCATCTAGGCTCAAGGACAGGTGGCCAGGCAAGTGCCTGAATGCAAATAGACGGAGCCCCGATGGAGGCCCACGGGACTGGGGTTCACGGTGTCCCTCCCTTCTTCCTGGCCGAACAAACCCAGATTGTGTGCAGCCATCACCGCTCAGGGAAGGCACCCCCTTCCCAGCTCAGGGACTAAGTCTAAGAGCAGTCAAGTGATTTGTTTAGGGATGGGCATGAGACCCAGTTTTGCCAATGAGATGGGGGAGGGGAGGTCAGCAAAGAAGTTTCTAGGAAACACTTCCTCACTCTTGGAAAAGACACATGTTTCTCTGCGTGTTGTCCTTTTTACTAATTGGGGTTTCTGTTGTTTTTGTGAAAAACACTCCTGCCCTAGCCGGTTTGGCTCAGTGGATACAGCGTCAGCCCGCGGACTAAAAGGTCCCGGGTTCAATTCAGTCAAGGGCAGGTACCTTGGTTGCAGGGTCCTCCCCGGCCCAGGCCTTGGTTGGGGGTTCATGCAGGAGGCAAACAATTGATGTGTCCAGTGCTTCTCTCTGTCTTGCCCTCTCTCTTCCACTCTCCCTAAAAATCAGTGGAAAAATATCCTTGGGTGAGGATTAAATAAATTCACTAGTTAATCAATTAAAATGAAAAGCATTCCAAATGCTGTACTTATTAAACCTTTAAGTGCTTGTACTGTCGGGAGACAATACAATTTTCAGTCTAGGGAACCTTTATGTGACATGGGAAAAGGCCCCTCCCCTCTGGGCAGACACAGTCCCTCCTCCTCCCAGCAGAATGCCTTTGTCCGTGCACAAACTGGACAAGTGCCCATGGGAGCCCTGTGGCCAGAGAATGCCCAGGCGTGGTAAACAGAGGCTCTAAGACGCTGCTCAGAGACCCTCAAACCAAAGCCTAGAGAATAGGCTGTTAAAGAGGCAGAAGAACCAGTCCCCCGTGTCTAGATGAGGGAGCCAAGGGGCCAGTGGGCCAGGGAGATCCTCGCAGAGAGCACAGATGGGCGCAGTCAGAATGGCCGGACCCAGTAAAGCAGGAGAGTTCCGCTGTCTCCCGTTGGCCAGTGTGTTTAAGGTTGTGTGTGGCGCAGTTGTGTGTCTGGGGAGAGAAGTCGATGGGAATTTAGGGCAGCCAAGAGGTGGACTGTAACAGACACCCCACTCTTGCCCTCCGGTATCCTCCTCCTTCGGGTAACGGCACCTCCATTTCCCTTACACTGAGGCCATATGATTCAGGACCGACCCAGCCATACCCGCCCCAGCTCTAGGAATGAGCCAACAAATTCCTTTCTTTCTCAAGCATTTTCAAGTCGGTTTTCTGTCCCATATGACTGGAAAAATGCACAGCAACACAAAGACACTCTCCAGCTTCGGAAGAGAGGAAAGGAGGACGGCATGCCTTCTAAAGCAGATTGCCACAAAGCCAGGCTGTGATTTCGGGCGGGGTCCTGTACACCCCGGGCCTCAGTCTCCTCGGTTATGAAACGAGGAGCTGAGCACCGTGATCTCCATGGTCCCGTCCAGCTGTGACCCTTTGGTTCTAGGGCGTTTATAATTCTGGTCGCAGCTGCGGTGGCCCTCGGGGCAGGGCAGAGAGGCTTTCCCGGTTAGTGTGGAGCCTGGAATAGGGCCACAGTGGCTCTGCGGCCAACTTGCAAGATCAGTGCTCCCAGGGCAGGGTCAGTCAGGAGGGGCCACATCCTGCTGAGGCTCAGTGGGGGTCTGGGGCTGGGGTGCCTGGCAGGCTGGAAGGAGGAGGTTCTGACAGGGTCCTCTGAGTTTTGCTTTCATAACTGAGCGCCCAGAGCCTGTTGCTGGTTTTCTTTGACGCTGCAGAACTGTCGCTTTAAGGTGGCCAGCGGTGCTTGTCTCCAGAAGGGACCAGAAGGCTCTGGAGGAAGAGTCACCTGAAGAGGGAAGTGCTCCAGGGGGTCTTTAGGGAACGTCGAGTCGCAGCCCACATCCCAGAACAGAGATCTGGAAAGAGGAACTAAGCAGGAGTGGCCACCGTGGAAAAGGGGATACGGGGGAGGGGAGGTTCACTTCTTACTTTGCCTGAGAGAGAGAGTGGGGAGGACTGTTCCTGGACTTGGGGGGCAGAATGGGATGGGGGAGCAGGCCGAGGGTCGAGGGGAGCGAGCACTGTAGGGAGGGCCTCAAAAAAGGTCAGGGACCAGCTCCGACGCCAGCGTCCGGGAGAAGGGTTTTATTTTCTGCACTGCCTTTCCCTTCTGTATTCCCAAGTAGAATTTTGTGAAATGTTACCCTGTGATCTCAGCTATACTTGGGGGAGTTGGGGGAGGTGAGCTGAGAGGCAGGAGTGGGGACAGAGAGCCACAGAGCTTAGCGAAGCTGGGTAGGGGAGAGCAGGAGGCCAACTCCAGTCCTCAGGGTGGCAGGGGGAAGGGGGGAGGCCAAACAAGCCAAAAAATGGATTTGCAAACGTCCTCGGTCCCAAGGAGTGTCTGTCCCAGGTACTCAGGGAAGGAGAGCCTCCAAAGGTTGCCCTTCGGGACACCACCCCCTCCCCGGAAGACAATTATTTACACACACACACACTCACACACACACACTCACACACACACTCACACACACTAACACACATGCTCACACACACACACACGCTCACACACACACACACTCACGCTCACACACACACACGCTCTCACACACATGCATGTGCACATGCACACACATGCTCGCACACATGCTCACACACATGCACATGCACGCTCACACACACACACGCTCACACACACGCACACACACATGCTCACACACACATGCGCACGCACACACACACACTCACACATGCAAAAACACTCACACACACGTGCGCACACACGCGCGCGCGCACACACACACAGGGCCCCTCACGGGCCTCCTGGAGCCCGGCCCCCGCCTGCCCTCACACAGGACTCTTTCACATTCCAAACCGCCGCCTGGTTTGTTTTCTTAAGAAAGCAGTAACCGCAGCACATTCACTGTGGTTCTTTATGGCTTTCCATATGTATAATCGCTCTTTCTCTCTTCAGTTTTTCCAGTGTTTTTTTCCTTTAAATAAATGCTCATAAATTTTACTGGTGAAAAGGATGAAAAAACATACCTAAAAGGAGCAGTTTGTTGGGAGGGGAAAAAAAAACACGAAGCTGGATGTAGAGAACTGAGCCTTGTTTAGCATTCTATACGTAGGAAATAAATTTTTTTGAAAGTTAAGGTTTTATGAAAAAGGGATTATTCTGTAATATCTCTAAAACTTACGTGTCTAAGTCTTGAGCTTTTATTTGATCAACTTAACCGCCAGCCCTCACCGCCCTAGGTTTGAGGGGGGCCCGTCCTGGGAGGGAGACCCTGCCTGGGTGCATGTGGGACCTTGAGTAAGTTGGATGATCCAGGGGCTCCCTGTTTTTATAACTACAAAACAAGGGCGCTGGACTAGCAGCACTTAAAGGACCCTTTCTTCTGGAGCAGTGGTTCTCAACCCTCTGGCCCTTTAAATACAGTTCCTCATGTTGTGACCCCCAACCATAAAATTATTTTCGTTGCTACTTCATAACTGTAATGTTGCTACTGTCATGAATCGTCATGCAAATATCTGATATGCAGGATGGTCTTAGGCGACCCCTGTGAAAGGGTCACTCGACCGCCAAAGGGGTCGCGACCCACAGGTTGAGAACCGGTGGTCTGGAGAGTTCCACAGCTTATAATTCAGTCACTTGATAAATGAGAAAGAAACTGATTCGGAGGCCCCTTCAGAGCATCTGCGGCAGACTCTGCCGGCTGCCCTCCCCATATCCATTCTCCCCTTCCTCCTGACAGCAGAACCCCAAGTTTCATTTGGGGAGCAAGGTGCCCTCACACCTGGGCGTGGCCACCCGACACAGTCCCAGCCAATAAGATGTGAGTTTAAATCCATAGCCGGCTCACATTTTTTGCCCTTCGCCTCTCCTGCCTGGACTTCAGTTACATGATGGAGGTAGTCTAGGGGTCAGAATGACAGCAGAGTGGCAACACAGATCAGGCCACAGGCGTCCGGGTCGCCAGTGCATGAAGGCGTCGCTGAACTAGAGGGAACGGCCCACTTCGGATGACTTCTTGTTCTGTGATAGAAAGAAGCCCCTGGTCTGGCTGACCCACCGTGAAGTGGCTTTCTGTCACATAATGCTAACTCTGGTCCTAATTTGTACGAGGAGGAGGAGGAGCAACAATCCTTCAGCAAATATTTAGTACCTACTACGTGCCTGAGTGAGGCACTAAGTGAGGAGGAAGAGCCCAGACATGCACTCTCCTAGAGTCTCAAATCAGTGGTGGAGACAAACAATAACACATAGACAAAGGCATCCATTAATTATTATCATTGCTATAGAGAAAACAAATAAGGCCTTGGAAAACAGAATAATGGATCTGCTTCCAGTGGGTGGGCCTAGAACAGGGGTCCTCAAACTACGGCCCGCGGGCCACATGCAAATACAAATATTGTATTTATTCCCGTTTTGTTTTTTTACTTCAAAATAAGATATGTGCAGTGTGCATAGGAATTTGTTCATAGTTTTTTTTTAAACTATAGTCCAACCCTCCAACGGTCTGAGGGACAGTGAACTGGCCCCTGTTTAAAAAAATTTGAGGACCCCTGGCCTAGGACTAGTGAGGAAAGGATATTGAAGGGGAAACCTTAAAAAGTGACTGTTTGAAGAAAGAATGAGAAGAATATTCCAGACAGGAAGGACCCACCCATGCGAAGGCCTCTGGCTGGGAAGGAGTGGAAGGAACTGAGAGGGAGCCGTGAACTTGGAGCTGGTGAGCGAGGTAGTGAAACAAGACGGGAGAGGCAGGCAGGGCCAGCCATGCCGCACCTGGGGCAGGTTGTATTTTAAGTCACTGGAGGATTTTAAGGAGAAAGTTGCAGTCTAAGGAGGTATCCACCCGAAAAGCAGTTTCAGCCCCAACTTTTGTGGGCTATTGGCTGCACAGATCGTGCCAACATGGCTGTGGGAAAGGCTCCCAGCCCATCGTCCGAAGGGGCTTTGGGCATATGCCTCAGGCTCACCTGAAGGGCAGTCCCAGGCTTGGCACTCAGAGGCCGCGTGCCCTTTTGCCACTATCCTCTCTGAGCTTCCTCCGCTGAAAACAAGGACAGTAATAGCCCTGCCTCTGAGAGCTGAGAGGAGGCCCTGTGTTGAATCCTGTCGTGCATTTGGAACCATGCCTGGCACATAGTAAGTGCTAGAAACGGGTTTATTGTTCTCACTGTCCCTGGGAAATCCACCAGGGTCCAGATACTCCTGCCTCTAGGGCAGTGCGTCTCCAGCTCCGCGTCACCTGGGCCCCCTCCCCACAGAGTCTGGCTCCGTAGGTCTGGGGTGGCCCCAGAATTTGCATTTCCCACAAGCTTCCAGGGGCTGCGGCCTGTGGCCTGCAGACCACACTGCTTTAGTCCAGGGCCATGCAGCCCTTTGGGAATATTTTGGAGGAGGATGACCAGCCTCGCACTGTTGCAGCCACCTTCAGCCCTAATGGGCCACGCAGGGGGTGGGAGACCAAAGCCCCAGCTCCCCTGGAAGATGCCACCATGTGCCCTCTGGGAGGCGGGCGAGCAGGGATCAGCTTTTAAGGGACCTCTGACCTCCTGGGCAGATGGGAAAAATGCTGAACTGAGGAGTCCACCCCAAAGATTCCGTTTCAGCCTGGGGGTGGAACACAAAAATATTCATGTTAAATGACTCCCCACGAACTCTGCTGCAGGTGTGGCCAAAGAGTGGTTTTGTGACGGGGATTTTGTTTTTAGAAAAACCCCAAGTTCAAATGTCCTTCAACAACTTTCCAGACGTGTGGCCTTGAATGGCTTTTAAACCTCTCCAAATGGTGCTTTCCTCAACTGAAAAATGAGCCTATTAATACCAATAATATCCTCCCCGTGAGGACGAAATACAAATATTTATGCAGAGGGCACACACGTTAAAGTCACAGACTCCAGTGTGCACAGGTATAACTCGCTTTATTTATCTGCAGTTTATATTCACTTAGCCCATGACCTCGTATTTCCACGAAGAGCAGAAAACTGCAGCTTTGAAATTCTAGATCGCTCACACAACTTCCAACTTGAAAAATCCTCCGTGTCTTTCGGGAAACTGCAGCCCGAATGGGGATTCTCTCCTCCTCTGCTACTGGCTCATCCCCTGGAGATGCTCTCTGTCCTTTTGGGGTTCGTTACCCTGACTTTCTCAGGCCTCCCACCTGGCACCTCTGGACCTGGGCTCCGGCCTCTCCCTGGGGCTTGGCCTTCCTGCCTCTGCCTGGGCCTCCTTACCTGGACCCTTCTCGTTTATTTGCTCAGAGCTCTCCACAGCTACGCCACTGAGGTGTCCCCAGCCAAACCCTGGCTCTAATCATTTGCCCAGACCCCTTGCTCAACAATTATTTAGCTTCCGCTCACGTGCCGTGTTGGAATGGGCCTGACCTATAGTTTTAATCACCACTGATCTCCTCCTTCCATTAACTGGTCCAACCTCTGTTCTTTGACAGGTTGGATGAAAAGGGGGACTTATCCTAATTTCACCCCGCTTTCTTCCTTGTCTGTGATTTATAGTAAAACCCTGTGTTCTGCATCCTGCAGGGGCCAACCCAAGGATACCCACAATCCTTTCTTTTACAACAACAACAAAAGTCTGGCCCTTATGAATAAAATGTCTTGCTTTCTGCTTCAGATTTACCCAAATCCATTCAGCTCTCCAGTTGGCCTCTTGCTTCTTGGGGGTACCTGCCCTTACCTGAAGGCAGGGCACATAGACCCATTACTCTGCTCCCCAGGGGTGGTTGCGGGGAAATCAAAAGGTATAAGGAAGCCTGAGGATGGGGGTGAGAAAGGGGTGATATTTTGTCTATACCCCTTTCTCTCCCTTAATAAAGTGTTTACTTAGCACATGGCCTGGCCTGAACTAACTGCTAAGTGCATGACCACCATGATGATACGGGGAAGAGGAGGAGAAGGGACTTCTTCTCCCTGAATGTGCAGTGCTTTGCTGTGCTGGCTCTGATAGGCTCTCACTCTGTGTTCCCAAGACTGGGGACGCCTAGGAGGGCGCCCAGGAGGAGCAGGTCACACCAGTGACTCGCTCAGTTTCATTTACTGGGTGAGTGGGATCTTATGAGCGGGGCCTCTGAAATGTGCCCCTGCCCCTAACCAGCACGGGAAGTGAAGCAGGAACAGAAGAAGGCTGCCTCTCTATGCCCACCTCTCCCCCAAGATGCTGGAAATGCCAGCACTGGAGATCCACTCTCAGATCAAACATTGTCCCCTCCGGGGTCATCTTGAGATGTACATACCACTGAGAGGACAATGTGTCTGTTAGCAGCTCCTAGGCCAGTGATGGCGAACCTTTTGAGCTCGGCGTGTCAGCATTTTGAAAAGCCCTAACCTAACGCTGGTGCCGTGTCACATATAGAATTTTTTTGATATTTGCAACCATAGTAAAACAAAGACTTATATCTTTGATATTTATTTTATATATTTAAATGCCATTTAACAAAGAAAAATCAACCAAAAAAAATGAGTTCGCGTGTCACCTCTGACACGCATGTCACAGGTTCGCCATCACTGGCCTAGGGGGTGAGTTATCTGTTCTGGGCCCTGAGAACGTTGCCAGAGAAGAAAAGGCAGGACCTCATCCTCCTGAACACCTGGGGAGAGAAGAGGCTTTTCAAGCTGTCACTGCCCCCTCCTCAATGCTGAGTCCCTACGGGGTGGTGGCCAGTGCAAGAGGCCACCAAGCCTGTTAAACTTGGTTTATTTTCTAAGGGGTCGTGGCAGGGTTTGCAGGAAGGGGTGTATAATTTGGGGTTCAAGAGGAGCCCCAGGCCTTGGGGAGGAGGATGACCTCTCCTGCTCTGCCCTCGATCATGCTGCTAATAGGGGTGTCTCAGGGTGTGCTTCAAGATGGTCCGAATTGCCATCCACGTCTCCTGGGCCGTGGGGATGATCTGTGTGGCCGGTAACAGGAAACCATAGCGCCCAGTGTCCCGGAGCTCGAAGCTGAAGGAGTATTTGATGCCACTGTCATAGGCCCAGTCGACGGTGATCCCACTGGCCACATCTGGATACAAAAGGGCAAAGAAATGCCCCCGAATGGAAGAACAGGGTGTGGCCACAAGGAAAGTGAGCCTGGAGGCCAAACCCCAACCCACCTCAGACCCACCAAGCCTCCCAACCCAGGCCTTAACTTGAGCCACAGCCTGCTCACCCAGCCCGTTCTCTGCCCGGCAAACCTTAAGATTACTAGGCATGGG
>NW_006296405.1:159570-160810 GCF_000327345.1 Myotis davidii
CAGGAATGCTAGCCAGGCATTGGGAGCTGTGCACTAGTGAATGCAGTAAAGAAACAGCTCCCTGGTTAGGAAATCAGCTCTGGCCCAGCTAGACCTATGGCACTGCCATGACCAGCCAGGCCTGCAAGATAGCCAAGAGCCTACACCTGCCCGCCCCGGGTGGATGTGGTGCCTGAAGAAGCAGCCAGGGAAAGGCTCACTCACAGAGGGTGGTGCTGATGCTGCCATAAAGGTACTTGATCCCGTGGACCTCGTACAGGGCCTGCACTGCTCTCTTGGCAAGATTGTACTGCAGGATGACATCCAGAGGGTGAGGCTGGGACTCCCCACACCCCATACCCTTACCAGCTGCTGAGGAGCAGGGAGTTAGGAGTCCTGGAAGTTGCATGTGTAGATGGCTCTCGTGAGAAGGGAACACAGAACTTCCAACTTTGGACGTGATCACACATGAGACTGAGCTCCCTCCTCTTCCCTACCATGAGGTCACTTGTCCAGATCCTTGTTTCAGAGTGAGGGCCTGAGCCCTCTGGGAGTCTGCCAGATGCCTCCCCCAAACCCTAAGTGGCCAATCTCACCATCTCCTCCTGGTTTGAAATAGGCTCCAGCGAGTGGCCATAAGGGTACATGAGCATCTGAGAGTAGCTGTGGATGGAAATCAGAGCCTTGATGTTCCCGTGGGCGGTGATGAAGTTTGCAACGGCAGACACCTCTGGCTCTGAGTGCGGGTAGGGCCCATGATACGTCTCTGAGCATGGGTTGTCCTTAGAACCATTTCCTGGAAGTCAAACAAAACCACCCAAGGGTTCAGACTCCCCGGTTTCAGAAAGATACTGAGTGATCACAAAATACCCATCTATTCTCTAATTTCCCAGCCTCCTTTGCAGTTTGGTTGAGGCCATGTGACGACTCCTGACCATGACAATGTGTGCAGTAATGATGTGTCACTTCTAGTTCGAGGCTGTTAAGAGTAGGCATGACTTCTTCATACTCGCTTCTGATGGTGTGTGGTTGGAAGCAAAAAACTCTAGATCAGCAGTTCTCAACCTGTAGGTCGTGACCCCTTTGGGGGTCGAACGACCCTTTCACAGGGGTCACCTAAGACCATCGGAAAACACATATATAATTACGTATTGTTTTTGTGATTAATCACTATGCTTTAATTATGTTCAATGTGTAACAATGAAATTGGGGGTCACCACAACATGAGGAACTGTATTAAAGGGTCGCAGCATTAGGAAGG
>NW_006296405.1:160907-166016 GCF_000327345.1 Myotis davidii
GACTTTGTGTGCATGAAAAACAAACTTGTTGTGTTGAGCCACTGGGATTTGGAGGGGTATTTGTTACTGCTGCACACCCTAATCTAATACCTCACTGCGACTCAGCAATTCCTTAAGGAGCTCCGTGGGTTTGTCTTTTGGGTAAGTCCTGACTGTGGTTCCATTAAAGAGGTGGGCCCGCCTTGGCCATCACCTCCAGAGGAAAATCTAGGTCTCCAACCCCAGCTTCCCCTACAAGCAATGACCCCTTTGAGCTGACCCTTCATTGCCATCCTTCCATTGCCATGGGGAAGGCTTGGGTCAGTTGAAAGCTCAAACTCAGTGTCTGCTCAAGCTGTGCCACAGCGACAGCCCCAGGAGCCACATGGACTGGGGGCCAGGAAAAGAGAGAATAGATCTCCATAGTTACCCGAGGCTAATCTGGGAACCACAGATACAAGTCTTTGAAATTTCTTCTTGGGGTCCTAAATTCAGGGAGAGGGCACAGAGGAGCTGTGCCTCTATTTTGCTCACAAATTTAATTTGTCCCCATCTCCTCCTAGACTCTTTGCCCCCCACCTCTTGCCCTCCTATTTTGTGTTCCTCCCTCCCAAAGGGCTATGTTGTGGAGGGCTGGGCTGGGCGGGTCAAGATTTGTGAGTTAGAAACACATTTGGAAAGAACCATCCCAGTTTCTCCTCTCGTTCGTCCCCCCTGAAATGACTACACACAAGCCTGGTCGAGAGGCCAAGGGTCGCTCCAATATCTGGAGGCTCCTGCGGGTGCCAGAGCACCTCTTTTGCCCCCCGGGGCAGAGGGCTGGCTGGAGAGCTGGGGGCTGGCCCATGGACCAGTTCAGATGCTGCTCTGAGGCTGCAGCAAAGCGCTCCTACCCAAGAGTGCAGGTGAGGGCGATGTGTGTGGGAGGGATGATCTACAGATTACTCATTATGCGGCAGTTAAATTAAGGTAATAATAAAGCCATAAACAAAATCTTCCTGCCTGAGTCACCAACCCAGACACACTGTTATTCCTGGCCAGAGGCAATTCTGTCACCGGAAGCGCATCCCCTCTTGGTCTTCAGGTCCTCACCTGGGGTGGGGACCCGAGCTGGAAGGGATGTGCTTGCAGCGAGCCAGGGTGTGAGGAGCAGCCCCAGGCTGGAGTCCGCCAACTAACAGGGGCCCCGATTGTTGTGTCTCCCAGGAGCTTCTGCACCTGCTACACGTGATGAATGACAAATAGCAACAGATGAGCAGAGCGGGGGAGGCTGAGAGCTTTGTCTGCATTTGCAGCCCACGCATGGAAAGCCGTTCCCCTGCCAACGACCAGGTGGCTTTGCCCAAATATGGAGGAACACTTCAGGCCATTAGTTCTGGTTTGAGCTGAGCAGAATAAACTAATCTTCCCCTGACCAAATGGGAATTAGCTGCCTGCCTCTCTCTGCCGCTCACAAAGCCCTCTGCGCCTGCCTGTTTCACAAGTACCTGCTAATGGATTCATTAGCTATTTATTTTTCCTTCTCTAAAAATGTAATTTGTAGCAAGGGGAAATCTCTGGAAAGACATGGTAAATTATTAAAAGCAGCAATCTTTGAGTAGTGGGATTATGGGAGCTTTTTGTCCCCTCGGGGCATTTATATATATATATTCCTGTGGTGAAACAACAAACATTATTTTTTTTAAGAAGTAATTTGTCTTTCTAGCCAGTCTGTCTCAGGGTCTGTGGGTACACACTTCAGCCGGTTCCAAGGGACAGCATGGATGACTGCTTGGGGCAGGTGTCCGGCCATTTGGAGGTGGAAATGCCCAATTTTACACAGTTGTGTTCCCTTACACAGGCGGTTACACACACAGCCTCAGATGTCAGGAAACCCCCACAGTGTGGACTGGGGGGCTTCTCCCTGGATGCTTCAGAGCTGCCCTTTTCAATGAGAGCCAACTCAAAGAAGCCAGGTTTTCAAAGTGGCCGGCATCTGGACCTAGAATGTTCTATCTCTTTGCTTTACCCACCCAACTGTGGATCTGTGCTTTTTAAAAAAATATATATTTTATTGATTTTTTTTCACAGAGAGGAAGTGAAGGGGATAGAGAGTTAGAAACATCAATGAGAGTGACACATCAATCAGCTGCCTCTGGATCTGCTTTTTAACAGCAATGGCACTGTCTCCTGTGGAGCCAAACCCCAACCAACCCCCCAGCATGGTGCGGGTGCCACATCTGGGGGCCAAGGGCTGTGGCCAGGCAACCTCTCCCCTGGACACTGTCCTAGCTAGACCCAGCCTCCCACCCATTAAAGTGCTGGGTTCCCAGGTCCACATACTCGTCTCTGGGCTTTCTGGAGGCCTCAGTTTCCTCATCCGGTCCCCATGCACCTGGCATGGTAAGGGAAGAATACCAGGGAACCGGGAGGAAGCTGCCCACCCCTCCCTGGACTCATACAGTCCGGCAGATAAACCCTGCCAGCAGCTCAGGGTTACAAAGTCGTTGGGTCAAAAATAAAGAAATAAAAACAGGCTCAAGTAGTATTGATGATAAGGAATTGGCTTATTCTATATTTGAAGTACTGTTCCGGTCTCCCCAGAGGGCAAATTTCAGGGCGCAGCTCTCAGGAAATGAGTTCGGAGGCATTTTCTTGTGGCCTGCTCTCTTCAAGAAAGGCTCGAGGCATTTCAGGGGCATCATAAACTCTGAATTTTAAACAACCAGCAAGATTACCTGGTACCTCCTTAAGCCCATCTCTGCGTATTTTGGATTTGGCCTTTGCCATTATGCTGTTTCCATGTTTCTCATGAGGGCTTAGCACATGCATACATTTCCCACACATGTACAACCTGTCCCCGAATCTCACAGCCAGTCCTAGGCACGTGCTCACCTGTCCCTGGCCATAACTCACTTGCATGAGCTAACTACATTGCCTCCCAAGTCAAGGGTCACCATAATCTGACTGTGTGGGAGATGCGTCAAGGACCAAATCCTTCTCTGGCCCCGCCCGCAGGTCCGGCAGATAGCCTACCTCCAAAACCTGACCTCCAGTTCCTGTTCAGATCCACACCAATGCAGGCGATTCCGGGTTGGTTGGACTTGTTCTTCCGCCACAAGCGGTTCTGAGAAAGCCCAGGACGATGACCTCATTACTGAGCCCATTCCCTGGGTGGGAGCCCCTGGCATCCTGGCCTAGGAAGAAGGGTCTGGTGGGACAGGGAGGACAAAGCGAAGGAATCGCTGGGGCAGGAGCAGGGGGCATGGGGCCGGACCAAGGCTGCAGGTCAGACTCTTTGCGATTAAAGCCAGGGTGCAAGCGGGCGGCTTCAGCCCTGAGCGCTCCACCTTCCTCGGTGAGACTCTGCAAGGAACCCGAGGGGCAGGCAGGCCCCAAGGGAACCTCAGCTCAGCTTCCCAAAGCAGAAGTGACCTTTCCTCCACCCCCCAGAGCCCCTGACCCCCTCCCTCCCAGGTGCCCTCACCATGCTGTGAGTAAAAGCAAAGCCGTCAGGGTTGGAGACGATCTCCAGGAAGATGTCCATGGTGTTCAATAGGCTGGTCAGGATGTAATCTTTGCCGTAGTCACTGACAATCTGCAAGAAAAAGCAGAGTGGGACAGGGTGAGGGGCGGAAGGCCCTGCTGGGCTCCCCTCCGAGGTGGGGCAGGACATGTGCACAGCCAGTGCTGCAGGCAGCGAGGACATCGGGCCATGAGGCACATCCTTCCTACAGAAGCAAAGGCCTGGGTTTTAAGCGAATAAAAGGCAGAGACTAGATGGGAGCTCTGTGCTGCAGAAGACCAGCTGGCAGCTGCTCCAAAGGGCAGAGAGCACCCTGAGTTTTAAAAAACCAAGTATGATATTTCATCTGGAGGTGCCCTTAAATAGTCAAGCAGCCCCCGCCCCCTGCCCCAGCCCCCATCCTCCGTGCTGACCTGCTTGGCGGTCCAGATGCCGGTGGCATGGGTGATCCACTCCCGGGAGTGAATTCCAGTGTCGATCCAGATGGCCTGGCGCTCAGAACCTCCGGTGCTAAACTGGGGGAAAGCACCGGGACCCATACAAATTTGAACTGAGGCAGCTACACGGCTGTCCCTGGGCTGCCGGGAAGGGGGCCCCGGATGTATCCTCACTGTCTGAGGTGATCCTAGAAGCCCGAGATGGGGGGCTGTGCGTGCAGGTTCCTGTGCGTGAGCCCATGCAGTGCACACGTGCTGAATCCTGGCAGCACAGTACTGCTCCGGGAGAGCAGTGATCCGGCCAGAAGCACAGAATTGCCCCCGCCTGTAAGCATCGTAGACACTTCTGGTGCTTCTCCCACGTTAAAGGTACGAGACCTCCCGGGCATCTTACTAAAATGCAGAGTCTAATGCAGTATGTCTGGGGGGAGGGGTCTGAGGTGGGGCATGTTTAACAAGCTCCTGAGGGTGCTGGGGCGACGGGTGCGGGTGTGAGGACCACACTGAGTAGCAAGGTTTCTGACAACTAAAGAAAGAACACGGAAGGCCCTGGGGTGAGTCACCGCGGGGACAGACAAAGGCGGGTCTGAAGTTTGGAGAGATCACTTGGCCTCAGAAGCGCCCCCCGGGCACTGCAGAGAGCAGCAGCGCCTGTCTTCTCTGAGGCTGGATGTCAAATGCCCTGCACGGTCCATGCTTCTGAGGGCCCTTTGGGGCACGTGCTAAGAAATGCTTTCTGGCGGGTTCCACACTCGACTCTATCCTGCCTCCCTCCTGACCAAGGACACTGCACTGCTAAGTTTGCTCAAGCTCTGTTTCCAAGGGTCCTTGTGAAGGGCTGGGAGGTCCCCCCAGAGACTCAGGTCTACCTGTGGGGCTGCCTGAGCCAGACAATCTCAGTCATTTGTGAATGAGGCCTCATTGTACATACCTCTCTTCCCATTTAGCAGATGAAGTAACTGAGGAAACAGGAAGAAGGCTGACTCACCCACACTCATCCCCCAAACCTAGGGTGGGGCCTGCCACTCTGCCAGTCCACCTTCGTGGCAACCCTCCCACCTACTGCCTGACCCAGGACATGCCAGGCCCCCACACTGTCACCTGTCCATGCCTACAAGGGTGGGTCCCTGATTACCGCAAACCCAAAGTTTATGGGTCACTTCAAGACAAGACAGGAGTATACACATC
>NW_006296405.1:166145-170112 GCF_000327345.1 Myotis davidii
GTTCAGCGCATTGGAGTGTCGTCCTGTGCACTGAAGAGTTTCATGTTCGATTCCCAATTGGGCCTCATGCGGGAGGCAACTGATGGATTTTTGTCTCTCACATTGAAGTTTCTCTCTCTCTCTCTCTCTCTCTCTCTCTCTCTCTCTCTCTCTCTCCCCCCTCTCTCTGAAGTCAATGAACACATCCATCCTTGGGTGAGGATTTTAAAAAATAAATAAATAACAACCTCCTATCCAGTCACAACCCCACATGAGCTCAATCTTATGCCAGAGGCTCTCACTGTAGAGCCTAGTGGTCAACACTGCTAGCTTTTACCTTCAGGACAAGGATGGGTCGATTTTCAAAGCTGTGGCCAATCTGAATTTTTGAGACAAGATCCGCATGCTCAGTGACGAAGCTGTCGATCCAGCTGTATATCTGAAAGGAATGAAGTTTACCAGACGGGCAGTTAAGCAAGACGAGGGTGAACCCCAGGACCTCTCTGAACAGTCTCCTTCTCCCATCCCACCCTCCTGACTACTTTCCCACCTCGCGTGAGGATCTGAACGAACCCACATCAAAAACTAAACGAAGACAATCTCCAGGCTGAAGGCACCAGGCTGTGGTGGGCCTGGGTCCTCGGGCTGCTCACCACCAGGCAGAGCGAAGACTTTCCTGGAAGAACAACATGTGCTGATCCTACTCAGTGCCCCAGGGCCGGCCTGCAAGGCTCTCTCAGGATGGAAGTTTCTCTTGCTTCCATTCATCACATTTGACAGATCGCATAGACCTGGCAATGTCGTTTTGGGTCTCCTTGCTCCTTTTGGATTCTAAGCCACTTGAAAGCAGGGTGATTTATCTCTGGTATCAGTAAACACTGATGCCTATGTTACTTTGTTCTCTTACTCCTTCAATACATGTCATTGAATTAACAAATATATGGAAGAACGTGCATCCTCCATTACAGGCCTTGTGAAATGGGAAGCGTGAAGAAGAGGGTAATAAAGTGGGCCAATAATGCCACACCCTTCTTATGGGAATGGGAGCTGTGCCCTGAGTTAGTGTCTTCTGAACTCTCCTTGCGGATTCTCCTTCATAGACAAGTCACAATCAGTCATACCTGCCCTAACGGGCTGTGACTGTGATTATGAAGGCAGCTCTGTTCTACAAAATGGCTCTCCAACACGCCTGGCTTCCCGCCCTTTCTACACTCTAGTTCCCACTGCTGGGGCCACTTAACACCAGGAGTGGTCGTGGTGAGGTCAGGGCCCCTGGACCCCTAGCCAGAGCTAGATAGGAAAGTGCCTCTACCTGCTCCATTCTGGCCAGTGGCGGGTCCTGCCTTAGTGTCCCACCTAGGAGACCATCACTCTGGCCCAGGACCTGCCATGGGCTGACTGTTGAGCCGCGGTCCCCTCGATCTAAATCCTGGCTTCTGGATCTCGGAAGCTGCCTACCTAACGGACCTTCACCTAATGTCTGCTCCACACTCTCCAACTGCCAGTTCACCATCTCCCACAAACCCCAGAGTCCTTCACTAGCCTCTGCCAGAAGCTGGAGACCCTGAGGACCCCAACAGAAGACAGAGGCCGGAGCTTGACCTCGCAGACCTACCTCCTCCAGGGTGTGGTAAGAGGAGTAACTGAAGCTGCTGGTGCTGCGCTCCAGCCGGCGGGATTTCGCCATGGCCTCTCTCTCCTGGTCCAGCAGCACCTAGGTGACGGGGACACATGTCGGGAGGGAAGGGGTGGGCTGGGACAGGCATGCCCCTTCCGAGCCCGGCCTCAGGTGGCTGCGCACAAAGACAGCATCAACACAGGAGAATGAGCCACCATGAGCATGAGCTGCGAGATAAGAGGAGACGCTGAGTTTCTAGGAGACCCTTCCGCTTGACAAGCTGGTGTTCACGATGCCATTTCCCAGACAAGCACAGGGCACAGAGCAGAGAGCCGTGTTCTAAGTCTGCCACTGCTACTCACTTCCTGTGGGACCTTAGCCTTTGTTTCCTCGGCGTGACCATTGGGACAGCAACACCTGCCTTGCCCATCTCATGGGATAAAATGTAATCATGGATATGGACGTGTTTTGGAAAAGATGCCCATGTTCTACTGCCAGCATCACCTTTGCCCTCTGTGAACATTCGGTTGAGTTAAGGCCTGCACGGAGCCATGAACACTGACCACTGGGGAGCAGAGCGCTCCCCAACATCCACTCTACCCCCAGGAAGTGGCCTAGACAATTGGTGTCCAAGCCATTTAGAAAGCCAGTCCAAAGCATTATGATTAAAGTGCCAACAGACTTTCACTCACCATCTTCACTGCCCCTTAATTATATTTAGATAGAGATATAAATATAGGTATAGCCCTAGCCAGTTTGGCTCAGTGGATAGCACATCAGCCTGAGGACCAAAGGGTCCCAGGTTCGATTTGGTAAAGGGCTCGTACCTTGGTTGTAGGCTCCTCCCCTATCCCGGCCCTGGTCAGGGTTCATGCAAGAGGCAACCAATGGATGTGTTTCTCTCACATCGATGTTTCTCTCTGTCTTTCCCTCTCTCTTCTACTCTCCCTAAAAATCAATCGAAAAATATCCGGGGGGGGGGGGGATTAAAAAAATATAGATAGATAGATAGATAGATGATAGATAGATACAGATGATATAGAGATAGATATAGAGATACAGATCTGCACACGTAGATATACATGTAGGTATATAGATATATCTTTGTGTCTGTGTGTGTGTGTGTATACACAGAGAGAGCAAACAAATATGTAAAATGTAAACAACAGGTGAAAAGTCCATCCTATTATTCTTGCAATTAAAAAGCGTTTTAAATTAATGAGAGAACGACATCACGAGCCAAGGACAGCAAGACACTAAAATGCCAAAAAACATATGAAAACGCTAACAATGGCTGTTAGGATAGAAGAATTAGGATTTGACACAATTTTTTTCTTTTCTCTGCTTTTGCATTTGGGCAACATCCTTATACCACTCCAATAAGTAAGATCTTCTACGTGAATAAATAATACTAAAACCAAAACAAAAAAGCCCTAGCTATGAAAATACCGTGGCAGCCACGGAGCCCTCAGGCCCAGGGCTGGAGAGAGCCCTCCCCCGGACCTGCTGCGCGCCGGGCACTGTGGTCCCAGTGGCTCACTCACCACCTCGCTCAGGTTCACAGGTTAGGCTAGGCCTGGAAACCCATGTTTGGGGCTCATTTTATTGCTCGTTGAGCAACGACTTCATTTGAGGCCATTGTACTTGCCGTGCTTCCTGGCGGGACTGGCTGGGCCAGGCCGGGCTGCCGGTTGAGTGAGAGGTAGTGGGAGGGGTCCTGACCCTTGCTGGCACCAGCACCACCCTGGGAAGCCCTAACAAAAGGAATTTGTCTTCTTCCCAGGAAATCAACGGACATCTCAGCAGCCCCCCATGACCCATGTGTGCCGGGCACTGAGCCGGGCACTGCCAGCTGTGGGAGCAGCTGCAAGGGAGAGAGCAGGCCTGTCCAGGTCACCAGACTCAGGGCCCATCCGCCCCTGCTCGGGCCCCAGCAGAATAAAGTTAAAGAATCCATAAGTCAAAAAAAAAAAAAAAGAATCCATAAGTCTAACTTTCTGGGGACTGGTGGAGGCCGGCGGTGGGGGAAGGAGCGGGACAGGAAGGAGAAATTGGAAAGAAAAGACCAGGGGCCCCTCTTCCCACACAGCCCAGGGACACCCACAGGAAGACAGCTCCCACAGGCTGTGCTTTGTTCCACACAACAGCTTGGAGGCAAATGGGAAGTCGGCACCAAACTGCAAATATCTTTCCAAATACCCTCGCAGCCCTGTGAATGGATCTGACACCGCTCACACACTGGGAATGCTCAGCCGGGCCCCAATTCCAGGAACATTAATCTACCCTGGCCCGAAAGAGACACAGATGTTTGCTCCCCTCTCAGGGCCCAGGGAAGGGGATGGGAGGGCTAAGAATGCAGCCTTGCTGCAG
>NW_006296405.1:170152-232376 GCF_000327345.1 Myotis davidii
TTACAGCCCTCAGGCTGCTCTGAGAGGAAAGGGGGAGAGAGAGAAACCTCAGAAGGCAGCCATTTGCCTCCCTGGACGCCAAAACCTGACAGGGAAAGTAATACCTCCGTGTGAATTAATTTACGACAGGAGTGAGGAAGGACGGGGGGCATTAAGCAGAGAACAGCACCTCCAGGAAGAGGGAGGGGAGGAGACGGAGGGCCCCCAAAAGTGAAGTTGACAGCGGAGGGAACTCACTGGGCAGCGCAGCGGGGCTCGGACCACAGACAGGAAATGGACACAGCTCAGAGAATCAGTGGGGCGGGGTGGGGGGTGGCGAGGGGAGAGGGGCGCTGACCCCGCTCTGTGACCACAGCAGTCCCTCTCCTCAAGGGCCCTGCCCTGCTCTTCCAGGCCTAACGTTTGCAATAGCAGCTACACGGCGGGTGGTAACTACAGTCCATGCCTATGGGGGTTGGGGAGAAGGTAATAGAGTGGGGGTGTTAGAATGGACCCCCTGACAGATCAAGGCTAAACTATGGCATCACTGCCCAAAAGGCAGCTGAAAACACCACACAAACAACAACGACAACCTCTGAGGAGGCAGCTGGCACAAGGGCGAAGGGTGCTGGGCCTGGAGCAGCTGTCTCGGATGAAATCCCGACGGTCTCACTGACTTGGGCAAGTGGCTAATTTCTCTGTGTCGCCATTAAATGGGGGTCATGTTACCACATACTTTAGCAGATGTTCTCATGAACATTAGAAGGGTTAATACGCCTAAAATGCTTAGCACATCGCCTAACATGTAGAAAATCCTAGCTGTGCTAATGACCGTGACAACGACAGGACAACAAGAGGAGCTCTTGGGGTGACTCCAGGACTCTGTGATGGAGCGATCAATGGGAGGCACAACCAGGAAGTCTGGATTCCTCCCGCGGGGAGCGGTGTGTGTAGGACTTGGGGAGGCAGAGCACTCTCATGAATGGTCGCTTGTGTGAGTCCGTGAGCACCTGCTCCCGCCAAGGATTAGTCCTTCAGTCCATGTCCCCGCCTCTGCCTCTCCCTCAGGGCCTTACCCCTGAGGGCCTCCT
This sequence comes from Myotis davidii, assembly GCF_000327345.1. NCBI lineage: Eukaryota > Metazoa > Chordata > Mammalia > Chiroptera > Vespertilionidae > Myotis > Myotis davidii. The sequence goes on from NW_006296405.1 coordinate 171,223, forward strand.
CCTTCCCTCGCCTTCTCCTGCACTCATCCCTACCTGTCCTCCTCTTCTCTTTATTTAATTATTATTTTTTAATCAATTTTTTAAAGCCTCACCTGAGGATATTTTCCCATTGATTTTTAGAGAGAGGGAAAGACAGAGAGAAACATCAATGTGAGAGAAACACTTCGCTTGGTTGCCTCCTGCAGGCACCCCGAACCAGGGGCAGAGCCTGCAACCAAGGTACATGCCCTTGACTGGAATCGAACTTGGACCCTTCAGTCCACAGGCCGATGCTCTATCCACTGAGCCAAACCAGCTAGGGCCCTCCTCTCCTCTTTAGAGCTGCCCCCTCCCCCACCCCACCCCAGTCAACAGCATTTCTACTTTTGAATCTCTTCCAAACAAGTGTTTATGGAGCACACTGAACACTAAAGATACGATAGTCTAGTAGGGGATACAAACAATAAACAGGATAAATAAGTCAATTACACAGGATAATAAAAGGCGGTAACTGCCAAGGAGAGAAATAATTCAGAGGCAGGAAGGAGGGAATTGGGGAAGTATGGAGAAGAAGGGTGCACTTTAAAATAAGGTGAAAGGGTGGCATGTGAATAAGATTCTGAAAGCAGTGAGGGAATAAGCCAGGCAGATAACTGTAGAAACAGCATTCCAATTGTAAGGACCAGCATGTGCAAAGGCCCTGAGGTGTGAATCTAGTCAGGAAAGGGTCAGGCAAGTTTGAGGTACAGCAAGGAGGTCCGAGTGTCTGAAGCAGAGTGAGCAAGGGGGAAATAGTGAAGAGTGTGGGACTCAGATCATGAAGAACAGGGGGTGGGGGTGGGGGGAACACCTGGCCCGTGAGCCATATAAGGCAGAGAAATCATGTGGTCTGGTCCTACCAAGGCATTAGGGGTGAATTAATTAAATGTTTGACCAAATCTAGCAGGCTAATTTTTAAAAAATATATTTTTATTGATTTCAGAGAGGAAGGGAGAGGGAGAGAGAGATAGAAACATCAATGATGAGAGAGAATCACTGATTGGCTGCCTCTGGCAGGCCCCGCACTAGGAATCAAGCCCACAACCAGGGCATGTGCTCTGACCAGGAATCGAACCATGACCTCCTGGTTCATAGGCCGATGCTCAACCGTTGAGCCATGCTGGCCAGGCAAGCCGGCTAATTTTTAAGTTGATAATTTCGTTTGGCTCTCGAATGATGTTATAAATATCCAAATAGCCCTCGGCACGGCACAAAAAAGGTTCCCCACCCCTGATCGAGCCTTACAGCCATTTTAAGGACTTTGGCTTTTACTCTGCATTGGAATGGCATTGAGGGTTTTAAACAGAGGAGTGATATAATCAGACTTGAATATTTTTAAAGGACCCGTGTGGTTGCTGTTTTAAGACCAGGCAATAAAGCCCTAGCTAGCCCGTTTGCTCAGTGGTTAGAGCGTCAGCCCTCAGATTGAAGGGTCAAGGGTTCAATTCCAGACAAGGGCACATACCTCAGTTGCAGGCTCCATCGCCGGCCCCGGTCCAGATCAGTGGGAGAGGCAACCAATCGATATGTCTCTCTGACATTGATATTTCTCTCTTTCTATCTCTCCCTTCCACTCTCTCTAAAAAGATCAATGAAGAAAATATTCTCAGGTGAAAATTAACAAAACAAACAAACAAACAAAGACTAGGCGGTAAGGAGATAAGGGAGGGGTCAGGGAGGCCAGTTAGAAAACTATCCGGGAGGCAGCTGAAGGAGTGTTGGCCCAGGCGGTAACAGCGATTTCCTGATGGATTGGCTATGGGATGCGAGAAAGGAGTCAAGCGTGACTCCAACAATTGAAGTAGAATTTCCTGAGATGAGGAAGGCCGCAGAGAGCTCTCTGGGGGGCCTTGGAAGCTCGGTTGGGACAGTGAAGTTTGAGATGCCAGCAAGGTAGTGAGTCTGGAGTTCAGGGGAGGTACGTGAGTCTGGAGCTCAGGGGAGGTACGTGAGTCTGGAGCTCAGGGGAGGTACGTGAGTCTGGCTGGAGCTGTGAATATGGGAGTGTTCAGGAGGCTGATGGTATTCAATGCCATGATCCTTGGCCTCGAGGGGACAGAGAAGAGGTCAAAGGACAAAGCTGGGAAACAGGAAACCACCCTACAAAGGAGCAGCCGGTAAGATGGGCGACCCGACCCAGGCGACCCAGGCGGGTGCAGACTTCCAGGCTTGCCCTAAGGACGAGGAGAGACTGGGTGGTAGCTGGAGGTGGGGGAAACGGATCAAGGGAGGATTTTTTTTTAAGGTGGGATAAATAACTCTGTATTTGTAAGCTGATGGGAGCGATTCAGTTGAGAGGGGGAATTGGTGAAGCAATATTTACACTAAATTGTGTTTTGCTCTAGATGCTCAGAGGATGGGTGATTTTTGTTGTCTCCTGTATGCTTTTCCCTATTTTCCAAATTACCTAACATGAATATTTATTAATTTTGTAATCAGAAAAAAAGCCATTAAAATCCACAGAGCTGATTGCTCAGGTGAAGCTTTTCCACGGTGACTCATCTACAGGAAACAACAACCACCACCAAAGGGCTGACAAGAACGAGGAGGTGAAGAAAAATTAAATGCAAATAGAGCTCACTCAGCATCAGATAATTTCTTGCCTGGCCCACTGCAATTTCCTCACCACCCTTCCCCCCTCCCTGCTCCTGTCCCCAACTCAACATTGTCACCGTCAGAGGGATTTTTCTTCAATGCAAATCTGACCATGTCAGAGACCTCCACGGGCTCCCTTGCCGTTTGGGGGATAAAATCTTGACCTCTTCACCCCGCGGAGGATGCCCTTTGTGATCTGGACCGGCCTCATCGCCAATCTGGGGCCCCCTTCCCCTCCCAGTCCCCCCTCTCTGCTCTTCAGCCACACCGTAATTACCGCCTTTTCAGAGCAACTTGCAGGGCCTCTTGTAGTCGCTCCCATAGCAACCTGCTCCACTCCCTCCGTGCACTCATCCACTCCATTGTAATCACTGCTTCACTCCCTCCGCTCCCCGCCCCCACCTCACTCAGCTCCCTGGATACAGACCAGTTCTCATCTTTGTATTTCCAGCACCTTGCCCGATACCCAGCACAGAGTACACACCGCCATATCTGTGTGTGGAATGAATAAACCCGAATGAATGAACCCAACTCTTCTGTCTCAAGCATCCCTCTGACCATGGGGATGTGGAGTGGGGGGGGGGGGGGGGGGGGGGGGGGGGGGACATGTCCCTCTTCAAATCTCTCCAGTGCCTCTGGCCAAAGTGAAGGCCTAGTTCTATCAAGCAAGCTCGCCCTCTTTCCTTTCCTTCTCCCATCAACTCATTCAGCCAGCATTTATTAACCCCCAGCTAGGCGGCAGGTCCTAGCGTAGGCTCTGGGGCATAAAGATGGATGCGGAGCACGGTCCTGGGCCTTGTGGGGCTCAGGGGAAGAGGTGTGTGTCCCTCTGGGCATGCTCCTCCAGAACCTACCAATAGAACAATTCAGCAGACAGTTGTTGAGGGCCCACCACGCAGGAAACACTGTGCCAAAGACCGGGGCTGAGAAGATCCAGAAGACAGAAGAAATCAGGCCTCTGGGTTCATCGCCGGAACAGCAGGCCGGAGGCCAGAAACCTGAGTGGTGCGAAGCCCTTCCCCTCCTGTTCGCGCCTCTGAGCTTTCGTCCTCCTGGACACCTTTTCCCTTCATCGCCACAAATCAGCGCGGCTCAGCAGCCTCCCCCACCCCAGCTCCCTCTAAGCCAAAACTGGATCTCACATCTGACAATCGGAGCTTGATGTGTTGCAGACAGAGCGAGTTGGTGAAAATCCTGCCTGGCTGGGTTAGGGCTGAGAGTCCAGGGCATTTTACTGAAAAATGAGTAAAAATTCCCCCCAACCCCCCACCTCCAGGGACTCCAGAGCTGGGGACCACAGTGAGGGGAGGGGGGTCGGCGGGAGGAGGTTACAGGCTGACAGAGAGAGGATGGACCAGCTTCAAAGGAACTGGGGGAGGGGAAAGGGGGAAGGGGGAGGGAGGCAGGGCTCAGAGGTGCCTCTGGAGCTATTCCTGATGTGCAGAAACCAACAGGAACTTTTTAGAGACCTTTTCATATCTGTTTGCCAAATGCTGCGGGGTTTCCAGGATGGAGAGGGAGCAGGGAAATGCAAACTTCAAAACGCAGGCATGGGCTACAATGAGAACGGAGCGCGCTTTCTTTTGATGTGGTGGCCTCTCTTGTCTGTGGGAGTTTCCCCATTTTTGTTTGTGGGGATTTAATTAGAGAAATAGCCCACCCCCCACATGTGGAGCGGGAAACAGATGTGCCTGATGAGGATAAAAGTCTTTGAATGGACCTAAGTGCCCCGGCCCTGTGCTCGCCTGGGAAAGTAATGCCGCCTAATGCGTTTATCCCCTGGCATGTGGTGTCAAGTGTGTGCGCCGCAGGAGACTCTGTGTTCCCACACTCGGGGGAGAGGAGATTAGCTGCAGCTCTGCGTGTTGGGAACGAACCCCGGGGACACAGTGCTACAGGTACCCCACAGCCTCTGAGGAGGGTGCCCAATTGCTAGAGGAAGGGGGCCCCTGGGAACATCCTCGAAGACAAAACAATTGAAATAGAATTCCATAGTGTTCAGAAAAGATGCTGGAAGGGGCAGCCACCAGGGGGGCCTGGGGAGAAGGGGTTCCCAAGATGAAGTCTCCCTTTGCCCTACCCAAGGGCCGGTCTGCAGCCACTTCTCCCAGAGCTGTTCCCCTGGGGCAGTGGTCGGCAAACTCATTAGTCAACAGAGCCAAATACCAACAGGATGACGATTGAAATTTCTTTTGAGAGCCAAATTTTCTAAACTTAAATTATATAGGTAGGTACATTGTTATTAACTTAGTTCGGGCACTCCTAAGTTGGCCTTTGCTAAAAATGTCCTCAATCTGAGGTATGTTCGATGAGGTCGACCCCTTCCAACTCTCTCATCCACTCGTCTTGTATACTTGTTTCAGATAGACAAGTGTGGCTGGGAGAGTTGGAATCCTGCGGCCTGCCTGCACCACATCTGCCCTAGCGGGACCAACTGACACCCCCCACTTCTTCTAACTCCACTTCAAAATAGACTCCCAGGCCGAAAACCGACTTCTGCGCATGGGCCACGAAGTTTCAATCGCACTGTACGTGCGCGCCCGCACGTGGTATTTTGTGGAAGAGCCACACTCAAGGGGCCAAAGAGCCGCATGTGGCTCATGAGCGACGGTTTGCCGACCATGGCCCTGGGAGAATCCTGCCCGGGAGAGGGGCCTCGGACGGAGAGCCCTGCGGTGGAGGGGGGCAGGGAAGCCACAGCAGGGCTCACACGGGACTCCTCTGGCATGAAGGGACTCCCTGGGGATGGCTGGGACACCACGGGGACCCGGAGGGGCAGTCAGGAAGCAAGGGGGGCCTCCAGAGCTGCCGCACAGAAGCCAGAGCTACTTCCTCCAGCTCCCTTCTCCACCTGAGCCCTGGGTCTTTTTTCTCCATGTTGAGCCAGAACCAGAAAGGCAGCGCTGGGCGGGCCCTCACCTGGATGTCCTTGATCATGACGCTGTAAGCGAGGCCGTGAGACTCCAGATAATCTTTGACGTCTTTCAGTTCAGAGAAAGGAACTCTCATGTCCACAGGGAGGCTGGGCCTGGCTGGGCCACGCCAGAAGTCCACCTTGTTCACAAACGAAAGAAAAACGGGAGCCTGTGTCCCCTGTCCTTACACACGACCCTGTAGCGCCCTGGAAAACCAGGTGATCTCCTACAGAGAGGAAAGGGCCCCGTTCCCTGATGAAACCCTAAGGCCGAGCAGGAAGATGTGCAACCATAAAAGATCCCCAGGTCACTGAGTTTCTGCCCCTAAAGTCGGGGCCCTTTCATCACCCAGGCTCACACTGCAATGTTGCCCCAGTCCCAGAGCCCAAAGCAGTTGCTACAAAAGAGACAGCTCCTCCTCTGGAACATGAACATGGACAAGAACATGGTCAGAAGACAGAGGCCTCGCTGCCCCCAAACCTAAAAAAGTAGGAGAGGCCTCACCCGGAGTCCCAGGTCATTCGAATGCTCCGTCCATTTTTCAGTTTCTAAAATGGACGGAGTGACTATCAGGCGTTACGAGAGTGGGCTGGTAAGGGCACTCATACAAATCGGAACGAGGGCTCTGGGCCACATCCAGAAATAGCTGGTTGTTTCAACAGCCCTCAAACAGAGTCCTTCTATTACAGTCGTTGACGGAAATGTTTTCCATTGTGGAATACTCACAGAGGACAAATGTTCTTGGAAACCAATGCTCATCTGACAGGGACGAGCCCAAATAAAACACAGGTTTGCCAAGCGAAGCCCTTCCAATTCTTTCAATTGGCAAACAGATGTGCCCAGTCTGCGTGCTGCATGGCATCCCACCCAGAGACAGATGTGCCCCCCACCCCGTGTGGCTTCAGGACATTTTAGCTGGATCCAGAGCGGCCCGCACAGGGTCCCCTCAGTGGCCCATCCAGGACAGAGGGGAAAGCCAACAAGAGCTGCCCAGCCTTCTGGGCAAGTGCTCCCAGCCTTTCCTGAAGAGGAGCCACCGTTGATTTTTCCATAGTTCTGTGATGTTTGGCAGAGCCATCAGAGAGCAGGTTTGGGGCAGGGGACTGGGGGATGCGGGGGGCTGGGGAGGGGAACCAGGGAGCCAAAGGTGCAAACCACTGTGAGAGAAGGGAGAGCATGTCCCTGAGCCCTGAGCAGTCCTCACCTTCTGGGGCGTCAGGCCCTCCAGGTCCCTGAGAAGGGAAAGCTGCATCTCATTTTGAGCCAGGATTCGAAGAACCTGGTCCCTGGAAAGACATGGGAGGGGCAGAGGGAGCGGCTGAGAGGGGTTCCTGGAAGGCTGTGCTGCTTACAGGAGCCAGCGTGGAGAAGACACTGGGCTGAGGGGGCCTGGTAGGCAGGCTGGGGGGCACTTGGCCATGTGAAGGCTGAAGGACTGAGCAGAAGGGCTTGTAGCTCTGGGAAGCCTGCAAGTCCTTCATCCTGGGGCCAGCAATCTCCGCCAAGAACAGACCACCCAGTGGACCAAATAAACCCGTCTGTGCTACTAATGAACCCAAGGACCAGACAGGGAAAGAAAGATGGGGAAGGAATGAGGGGAGTGGAGGAAGGTGCAAGAACAAGAGGCCTGAGGGAGAAAGGAGTGGGGTTATAGGATACTGGGGTTACAGGGACAAACGATGGCCCAAGTGCTCTGCATACAGCTGTCCCAAGGCCATGGTCTGTCTACACCTGGTGTCCAAACTTCTTTCTCCCAAGAGCTTGGGGACATGGAAGAGGAGGTCGGCCTCACTCTGCCTTCTGGGAAAACTGAGCTCCCTCCTGTCTTCCTGCGGGGAGTGGGAGGCGGTGGAACTGAGCAGCCTGCAGCGTGACCTCTAGGGTCTGAGGCCTGGGATGGCGTTGGCTCCATCCCTGACTGGCTCTGAGACCGTGGACAATGTACCTGCTCTCTAAGCTTGTATCTTCCTCTCTAGTGCGGGGTCATTGGGAGGCTGGGAAATTGTGTCCTTACTGGCCTGGTGTAGAACACTGGTGCTTGTGTTATTTAAAGGAGTATAATCCTACATCCATCTTTGGTAGGGGGTATAGTCTTTTGGGGGTTACTAACTTCTTTAAGAATCTGAGAAAAGCTATGCACCCTCCCCCAGAAAAAAAATACATACCCCCAAAATTATGTATGATTTCATGGGTTCTTAGAGCCCTAAAAGCTTAACCCAAGAGCCCCAGATTGAGAATTCTGGGTTTGGGGGGGACAATAACCCAGCCGTGTGCCCTACCCTTGATCACGGGAGTGGGAGACTGCGGAGTTGGAAGTGGGTTCAGGGTGAGAACCGAAGTCCTGACTCTGGGTGCCTTGACCAAGTCCCAGCGGACAGCCACCTCCCCACTGGGACACCCGGCCCCCGGGCGCCTGTTAGTCCTTCCTTCTGCTACGGAGCAGCCACTCACCCTGTGAAATTCATTTGGCCCAAAGCTGCTGCCAGGATAAAGCTGCAGACCAGGAGCGTCCGTCTGTCCACCGCGGGCAGCCCAGGGCCCCAGCCTCCTGCCCGGGCGCCCTGCATGCTCCCTCCTCCAGGGGAGCGTCAGGAGGTTGCCTGGCCTGAGGACATGGCCCAGGCCTCAGGCCCGGCAGCACCTAGAGGCCGGCAGCCCCGGCCTGAGGATGGGCGTGAGGCTCTCTCTGGGGAGGCCCAGCCACACACTGGCGTTGGGAGAGCTAAGGCCGCCCCTTCCCACTTCTGGGCAAATCCTCTCCTGGAAACGGGGGAGGAAAGAGGGAACGAGGAAGACAAGGCCCTTGGCTTTCTTTCTTCCCTGGAGGTTTACTGGGCCAGCATGTTGTGAACGTCAAATCCACCATCTTGAAAGAAAGATAAGAGTAACTAGAGACCCAAGGAAATCACTCCTTTCCTCCCTCTTCACTTAATTCTTTCCTTTTTGCTCTCCTCCCTCCCCATCCACTCACACTTTCCCTGGGCCATATCCTCCTCACACATAAGGGTGTGGGCGCCATTGAGAGAACTCTGGGTTTAGAGGCAAAGACCGGTGCTCACTTCCTGTCTAAAAGAGCTGGGGTAATTGACTTCATCTCTCTAAATCTCCGTTCACTCATCAGTCAAATGGGGTTAATAACACCTCCCTTCCCTACCTCACAGGGGTTCTGGGGGTGGGTTGGCAGGGGGGGAGGGGCGTATTAGCAGAGACAACTTGGGTGAATTGGCTGGGCAAAGCCCTCAAAATGGAATGTATTATTATTTCAAAGACGTTAACTCTTAGTCACAACTGCATCTTAGGTCAGTGCTCCAATTGCAACGGAGAAGGGGAAGAGAAGAGAATGGAGAGGGGAACCGAGGAAACGTATTGCATGAGAAGGAATTCAGCGAAGAGTCCCTTTTCTCTGCCTTCAGGTGGTCCCCATTATGCCGGGGTAGGCAGTGAGTTTTCTGCTGGACAGGAAGGTCCCTGCAGTCATCATTATAGTTCTCAACAGACAGCAGAGTCAATTTCTCGGTCCTGCCAAAGCCCCGCACAGCCCCCTTTATGGTCTGGCAATAGCAGGAATAAAGCAGAGGCCAGCACACACAGCAGTCATATTGGAAGCAGAGCCTGAAAGATGATGCCTGAACGGTAAACGATGAATCTAACAGAAAAGCCACAGGAGGCAGAGGAGAGGCAGAGACGGACGAAATCCAACAAAGTTGTTCAGCGGAGGATGTCAACAAAAGGCCACTTAACTGTCACCAGCCATTCTCAGCAGCCCCCCTCCCCATCTGTCCCTTCCCCAAATGGCCAATTAACTGGCCATGTGTGCAGAGAGGGGAGCTCTTTTCCTGACAGAATGCCCTGCTCTCACACCCCGCTGGACCTACGCCATTATTTCGTGGGTCAGCTGCTCAGACATGCCAGGCTCTCCTAGAGCCCTGGCTTTGGGAACTCTCAGACAGACACATTAGCAAAGGGTTTACGGGCCTAAAAAAGAGAGCAATTACGCTTTCCACCCAAGTAACACTCGGCGTTAGTGAAAACCGGAATAAAAGGATGTCTTCGTAAACAACAGCTCAGGGATTTAAAAGAAAAAGTGGGGATGGCGCTAGTCACCAAAAGTACCCAGCATCTTCTTGTTCAAACGCATCCCTTTAAGACACTAAAAACAAGACATCTATCTCTGTGCTTGCTTTGGGGCTGGAGAGAGAGAGATCAAGAGCAAGAGAGAAAGAGAGGGAGAGGAGCCGTTAAGAATTCGCCAGAATTCTGTGACAGCACTTCCAATAGAACTTTCTGTGATAATGGAACTGTTCTCTGTCTTCGCTGTCCAATAGGATAGTCACTAGCCACTAGCAGCTGAAGAACTGAATTTTTAATTTTAATTCATTTTAATAGCCACAAGTGGCAATGGCTGCCGCATTCACAGCCCTAAAACACTGCCTCCAATGACTGGATTTGAAGCAGAAACACCCAGCTGTGTTTGATCTAATACCTAATATTGGTGTCTCCCTCAAAATTAATTACTCATCTAGTCATTTATTCAATGAATGTCTACGTACTCTGTGCCAGGCACTTGCTAAAATCTGGGAATGAAATAGTCGTATAGACCTGGCCCTTAGATTTCTAATGGGGTAAGTAGAAAATTAATTTAAAATAAATATAACAGGAAAATCCACCCACCTGCAGGAGAAAATATAAAAAAGAGTTCCCTGAATCCTTTCCTTCTAGAAGAATATACTTCGGATTTAGAATCATTTGCCTTCTGCTTGAAGGATACCTTTTAAAACATTCCTTGAGTGAAGTTCTCTCTTTTTATTTGTCTGAAAATCCTTTATTTTGCTGGGTTTCAATTCTAGGTTGATTATTATTTTTCTCTCGGCATGTTGAAAACATCCCACTGTCTTCTGGCTCCCATGTTTTGCTGTCAAATGGTCATCATTGGTCTATTTACTGCTCTTTAGTAGGTGACCTTTTCTTATCCCTGGTTGTTGTGACGATCTCTTCGTCATTGATGTTACGCAGTTTTATTTTTGTGTATTCTTCAGCTACACCACCGTGTATACAGGTATAGATTTCTTGAGTTTATTCTGCTTGAGGTTCATCTGGACTCCTGTATCTGGGGATGGCTCTCTTTCCACTATTTTCACAAATTTCTCAGTCATAATTTTAAACTTTGCCTCTTTTTCATTCTATCACCTTCTGGAACACTTTATTAGCTATGTTAGGTCTTCTCATCCTATCCAAATCTCTCAATCATTCTGCTATATTTCCACTTTATTGTGTCTCTGGGCTACTTCCTGGATAATTTCTTTGTATCAAATATCTGTTTCATTATTATTATTATTATTCAAATATCTGTTTCTTTATTCCAGTTAACTGGTTCTCCCATCAGCTGAGTTTAATCTATAATTGAATCAATCTGCTGAATTTTAAATTCCAATTTCTTCAGTTCATCAATTCTGAAACAATTCCTCCCCCCCCCAACACACATTGTAATACCTCTGAAATCAGGGTGTGTCTTATAATGAGTGGCATCTTGCAGTAATAATTGGCAGTGTTTCTGATGGCACATAACATTCTGGTGCATCTTACAGTCAATTGTGTTTTATAGTCAACACAATATGGTATTCATTTTCACAAGTTCTATTTGATTTTTTTCAAGTCCAAATGACTTAAATTTCTTATCTATTTTAGAGCTCCTTGTTTGTTGCCTTAAATTTATAAAAGATAATTATTTTATATTCTATGCCAGATAATTGCAAAATCTGAAGACTTTGCAAGTCTATTTCTGCGGTATATTGTTTCTGCTGGTTCTTACTCGTGCTGCATTGTTTCCTTGCGCCATTCATCTGTGAGCCAGTCATTTTCTTTGGACCTTTATCTATAGGAAGCCTTGAGGCCTGGATCGAAGTGGAATTCTTCAGGGAGGATTTGCATTTACTTTTGTGAGTTGCCTGGGAGGCACTGCCAACCTGAGACCAGCCTAAATTAAATTATTTGCTCGAGTTTGGGGTTTTTTTTTTTTACTACATAGTTAGCGCAAATTTAGATCACAAACTCATGGGGTGGGGCGGGCTACTTGTTATTGTAAAGTCTCAGGGGATATTTTCTTCCCGCTCACCTAACACCAAGATTTTAAATCCTGGACAATGGTAGCATATTATTGGCAAGTGGGTAATCAGAGTTAGTGTTTTAAGGTCCTGGAATTGTTAGGAGAAAAGGCAGATACTGATAATTTTCTAGACTTTGATTAGTTTGCTATGTTCAAATTTGCTAGAATAAGAACTAAAAGACTTCAAACAGGTAGAACGGATAAAGATGAAATAAGAAAAGCGGTGGGGGGATAAAGGAAATGAAAATGAAAAAGAAAGGTTTAAGAAGGAATTTTTAAGAGTAGACAAGTAGAAAGGACATTTTTTTTAAAAGGAACTCGCCTACATCTATTTCCAATCGTACTAAATGTAAAAGAGCTTAGCTCTCCGGTGAAAGACAAAAAAATATCAGAATAGATTTTGTTTTATAAAACCTACCTATATGTATTCACAAGAGATATGCCTAAAGAATAAGAACAAAGATAAACTTAAAGTCAAAGATGGAAAATGGATAGTCTAGGTAAATGCTAACCAAAAGAAAGCAGGTGTCGGTTTTTTAATATAAAATGAACTTTAAGGCAAAGGCATTATCAGAAAAAATAAGGGAGTCACTACATAATGATACTGCTTTCAACTTCCCAAGAATATTTAACATAGGAAAATGTTCGAGAATAATTCTGACAGATAATGTGCAATCCTTCCAGAAGACAATTATAAAACTTTATTGAGAAATGCTAAGGTTCTAAACAAATCCAAAGATATACTATATTTTTGGATAAGAAAACTCAATATCATAAAATTATACATTCTCCCCAAATAGATCTAGAGATTCAATGTGATTCCAGTTCAAAAGCCCAACAATCCCACAAAACTTCACAAGTTGATAAAAAACATATCTGCAAACATAAAGATCCTAAGAAGAGTCAAGACAATCCTGAAGAATAATTAAGTGGGAGAGCTTCTTATACCAGACAGTAATATTTTTTAATATGTTTTTATTGATCTCAGAGAGGAAGGGAGAAAAAGAGAGATAAAAGCACCAATGATGACAGAGAATCATTGATTGGCTGCCTCCTGCATGCTCCCTACTGGCGATCAAACCCGAAACCCAGCCATGTGCCCTTGACCAGAATCGAACCTGGGACCCATCAGTCCACAGGCTGTCGCTCTACCTACTGAACCACACTAACTCGGGCAAGACATTTTTATTTTGTCTTGTTTTTTGTTAATCCTTACCTAAGGATGTTTTTTCCATTGATTTTTAGAGAGAGTGGAAGTGAGGGAGGAAGGGGAAGAGAGAGAGAGAGAAACACTCATATGAGAGACACACATCTATTGGTTGCCTCCTGCACACACCCCAACCAGGTAGATGCTCATGTTGGAAATAGAACCCAAGACTTTCAGTGCCCACACCAATTCTCTAACCACTTAGCACCACTGGCTAGAGCAGTAATAGTAATTTAGACAGCAGAGGACTGGCACAGATAAATAGAACATAGCACAGAAACAAACCCAAGCACACTGGAAATTTTGTTTTGTGCAGACTTGACACAGCAGATCGTTATGGAGCAGTTCATTCAATAAATGTTGCTGGGACAGTTGTAGATCTATATGGAAAAAATGGAATTAGATCATATCACACCACATACCAAATTTTATTCTGGGTAGATTAAAATATTTAAATATAAAATGCAAAGATTTATAACACACTTAGAAGACAATAGAGAATAGTTCCATGACATTGGGATAGGGAATCATTTTTCTAAATAAGACACAAAAGAAAAAAACATGAAGTTTCCCATAAAGGGAAAAATGGATGAAATCAAATACACTAAAATTAAGAACTTCTGTTCTTAAGACCCTTGACAGGGAGAAGAAAGCAAACCTCAAGCTGAGAGGACATATTTACAACACATAAAACCAGTCAACAATTAATTTGCATGACATACAAAGAACATCTGTGGATTCATTTTTTTTTAATGGGCAACAAACATGAAAGGCCGTTTCACAGAAGAGGACTCACAAATGATCTATAAACATATGCAAATTAGTAATTAATAATCAAGGGGGGGAAAAAACAAATGAAAACCACAATGAAATTACCACATCACACCACCAAATTGGCAAAAGTTAAAAAGTCAGTCTACACCCAGTGTTGGCAAAAACAGGGGGCAATAGAATTTCTCATCCCCCCTGGTGGAACTTGATAAATTGATGAAATCACTTTGGAAAACAGTTGTGACCTAGTCAGGATAAAAATGGACCGCACAGCCTATACCCTGACAATTCCACTCCCGACAATCCCACTCCCACCTATGTGTTCTGGACTGGGACTCTTGCGCATGTGCACTAAGATACATGAACAAGTCTGGATTAATGGAGCTGGGGTTGTATTCATACCAAATACAGCAGAGTAGAGAAAATGAATCCACCGCAGCTACATGCATCCAGTAGATGAACCTCAAGACCATGATGTTGAGAGAAGGAAACAAAATCAGGACACACATTGTATGTTTCCATTGATATGTGTGCAAAGACAGCTAAAATGAAACAATATATTGTTTAGGAATATGATAAATATGAGGACAAGGAAGGAAATTATTAGCACACATCAGTGGTTTCATCTGGGGAAGGGAAGGGAAGGAGGTGCAATTGAGGGCCAGGCGTCTAAGGTTGTGTTGTGTTCTTGTTCATAAGCTGAACGGTGGATAGTGTTCATTTTATTTTTAGCAGGGATAGAAGTCTTATACTGGCTCTTGTGTATTTGATGCATGTCATAATAAAACATGTTAAAGGAAATATGAGAAAGCTAAATTCTTGCTTTTTCATAGTGAAAAATCAATAGATTTGAAACCGGAAAAATCAAGAAGTAGCAATGGAGACACCTTATCTAGGTTTATGGATGTGAATGTCAAGGCTAAAAGAACTCAATATGATTATTGCTGGAGAGCAAGACTCAGGAAGAAGGAAGGGGAGCAGGGCTGCTGATTTCTACAATGCCTTGCAGAAATAGTTGGCCCTTTAAACCATTTAACTGACTGGTTAAAATAAAAGCGAAGTTTAAAAAGTGACCTTTGGTACCTGGGTGGTGGCCAGGGGCTGGGGGGTGGCAGGGAAACCATGAAAGGCCATTTCACAGAAGAGGATGAGTGTTCAACAGGGCCAGCGTTTCAGTCGGGGAAAACGAAAAGGTTCTGGAAATGAACGGTGCTGGTGGCTGTACAATAATGTGAATGTGATTAACGTCACTAAACGGTGCCCTTAAAATGATCGAAGTGGTCAAGTTGATGTCATATATACAAAAAAAATTAAAGCTCCAAAAAAGAGAGTGGCGTCTGAGCTGAGTGAAGTGAAGTAGGAAGCGGTGAATTAGCTGGCGCGGGGTGAGGAGGTGACAGGAAACCCGATTCTGGCCCCGCGTTCCTTCTTTATTAAAGGGATTCATTCCCACTGCTGCCGGGGAAACACCCCGAGGGTCTCCAGAGATTGCATGAGGCGCTCCAATATTTGCAAATAAAACTCCCAAACTAAATTACGTTTAATTTCCAAAAGGCCCCTTTGGGTGCTCATGGAAATAAATATATCAAGTGTAATCTTAAATAAAGCACACACTGAGAGAAACAGGAGTGTCATCACTCACGGCGCTGAAGGATTCCTTGATTAACGGAGACTTACCGGTCTCTTAACATAGCCAGTGCCCACAGTCCATTCAAAATGTGATTTAATTAACAAAGATGCAGGCCATCCCACCTTCCAGAAATATGCCAAACAGGTTCTTGCAGAGGAAATTAAGTAATGAAAACTGAAGGTGGGCTAATGATGCTCTGGACTAGAGTTTCAGATGTTCTTCATCATTTAAAATCATCATTCAAAAGCCTCCCCTCGACCCCCATCCCCGCAAGAAGCTCTACTAGCCACATCTCAACTAGTCACAATTGGTGCCTCCCTCTACGTAGCAACACACATTATATAGATTTTAAGTCTGCACAAGCATCAGTCTGACACGAAATCAACTCCTCGGGGCCTGGGGCTATGGTATATTCACCCGTGTGGCCCCATAAACCCTGCGTACAGCCCAGGGCACTGCCCCGGACCTACTTAGTGACTGACCCACTCATTCGAACGACTGCCTAAAGCTTAGGGACCAAATCCTTGCTTCCGAGGCCTTGACCCTTGTCCGCTTCACCAGCCCTGCATCCGTCAGCTCAGAGCCCCTGAACCTTTGCTCTGTCCTCTCCTCAGTTTTAGTTACGGGACCTCATTCTCACCACCCACAGCCAGAGCTCTCACGTAGTGTCGTCTTTAAGTGCAGTCCTCCAACACCAGGGTCTTGCCTCCCCTTCCCACGGACAGGTGTCCAATCCCAAGCCTCGTCCTAACAATTGATGACAGGCTGTTAGGCCAGCCTCTGCCACACGGCTACCTCCCCCTGGGCACCCAACCAGCCTCCTTCCAATTGCAATACACCACCCCCCGACCCGCTTGGCTAGCCACCTCCTAAGGGAGCCCCAGCTCCAGCCCACCTCCACCCAGGCTCTGAGGAGAAGACGGTTTGCCCACTGACATGCCCTGGCCCTCAGCCGATAGCTCTCACTACCCTGTGGCGGAGGATCTGGCTACCCAGGACCACCACTCGGTGAAGTGCCCCAACCACAGTCCAAGAGGCAAAGGGCTGGCAGCCACCACCAAAGAGGCCACTTCCTACTCTTTGAAGGGAGGGTGCCTCTAGGCGAGGGGTGGGCAACCTTTTTGTGACTGCGTGCCAAAACCAGCAAAATCTCTGACTCAAAATTCTTCTGCGTGCCAACCCTAATTTTTTGAGAACATGTTACGCCTACCTGATATCTCTTAAGGTGTACGTATGTGAAGAACCTTGAAGAAATAATAACATTCATTCGAGCGACAAAAACACAGCATATGATGATGAAAAATACATTTATTTTTTAATGTATACAGGTACACTGATAGTCCAATAGAAAACTTTATGACTCCGTTTGATATTATCAGTGGGACTCTTGCTACTGCATCACTGATGACAGAGATTTTACATCAGGTTTATATTTCGTGACCTTCAGAGATATGCACGAGCTACTACTTTCATCCGTCAGGCTACTCCTATTACAAGACTTATGGAATATTATAAGAGAGGGTTTGGAGTGCCAGCAAAAGTTACTGGCGTGCCATGTTTGGCACACATGCCAGGAGTTGCCCACCCCTGCTATAGGCTAAATGATGGAGCTGCAGCCAGGGCCAGCCCTGTGGATGGGAGAGCCACCTGCCCAGCTCTGGGAGGCTCCTGTGAAGCCCTATTGGAGGAGAGGCAAAGGTGACCCAGACACAAAGATGACCCAAGGGCCAGCAAATTCTTTCTGGAAAGGGCCAAACAGTAGCTAGTTTAGGCTGGGAGGCACATAAGGTAAGATAGAGCAAGCATTCTCACCGAATAGTCTTTCTTACAGGGAAAAATAGAAAAATCATTCTTAGCTTTCAGGCTGTACAAAAATAGGTGGAGACTAGATTTGGCCTGTAGGCTGTAGTTTGCCTACCCCTGTCTAGTTGAAGAGGCAGGTGAATGAAACTATTAGAATCTACTAGAGAGCTCAAGGTAAGGCAGAGACCGGTTAGCAGCACGCTTCAATCAAATCCCGAGATCTCCAGAATGAGCAGGGAAGGAGGCATTCACTCCTATTAGGGATAAAGGAAGAAATTCTTAAGACTGCTGCTATCTATTTTTATCTCATCCTTTTATATTTCCATTTTTGTTTGTGTTTTATAAAATAGCCACTATGAGTACAATGGTATTTATACAGAATTTATAAATATATAATTACATGTGTCAGGTGTGACATGCTAAATTTTCTCATTGTAGGGGTGCAGTATGAAAAAATGTGAAGAATGCTGGCCTCATGATCTGCCACTGATTGGTTTTGGAAAGCTGTACGCCGTCATGCCTTTGTCTATACTGGTGCCTCTTCTCTTAAACAGTGTTGGGTAACAACATCTGACTTCTTAAATTAAAATTTATTTAAACCAATGTTGACAGCTATTGGAGAATGTTACCAACCTTGAAAACAATGTATTATGAGAAACATAAAAAAAAGCTACTTGAGCGCTGCTATGAGCAAGGTTCTGCCTGAGGACGCTGATGTCTCCTTGGGATTTGAAAACTTTGCTGCTCCTTTTGTCACATAGACTCAGAACCATCCTCCCCAAGGGCAGGCCTTTGGGGTAAGAACTTTGAGACTATGCATTGCTGAATCCATGTTTACCCCAGGTCCTCCTTGGCGTGCATCAATCACACAGTCACACTGCCTGTACGTGCTGAACTCAGTCTCCGTACAACAGCAGACTTTGTGCAAAAGTGAAAGCTTTTGACCTTACTTGATTTCACCTAAGCAGCGGTGTTTGTGCATTTCCCCCACACTTTGTAACTATGGAAAACTGAAATTACTAGTGCCCATGATTAAACAAGTGAGATAAAGTTGATGCAACTGAGGTAGAGCTGGCAATAAACATTCTGGAAGCAAATAGCCTCACTTGGACATTCATTGGATTAATCCAGGTAACTAGGTATTGATCTAGTCTGGAGAAGAATAAAACTATAAAAGATGTTGTGAAGAACTCCGAAAGGTCGGAGATGTTACCCTGACTTCAAGCTAACAAATCAGCTTGCTACAGTGTCATGGATGCCAGCAGAAGACTCAAAACTCGCGGGTCACAGATGAAGGAGTTTATTCCTCATGGCTTTGGTGCCAGTTCTTGGAGCCCCATTGTCCACAGAGAAGGCCCGACAGCACCTGCACAGGCCGTAGGTTAACTTATAGGAGAGGAATGCTGAGTGCGGGGAACCTGAAACCTTTTATGATTTCCATCCTTTTAAATTTGTTTTTTTGTGTGTGTTTGTTTGTTTTTACGGCCCAGAATGTGGTCTTTCTTAGTGAAAGGTCCATGAGAGCTTGAGAAAAACATGTATTCCTACTGTCATTGGGTGGAGTGTTGCATAAATGTCAATTAGATCAAGTTGATTGATGGCGCTGTTCAGGTCAACTATATTCTTACTGATTTTCTGACTGCTTGACCTATAAGTTACTGGAAGAAAGGTGTTAAAGTCTCCAGCCAGGTAGTAGATTTATCTATTTCTCCTTGCATTTCTGTCATTTTTTTCCTTGTGTATTGTGACACTGTTGTTAAGTGTGTACATGTTAAGAATTGTTACGTCTTCTTGGAGAATAAAATCCCTCATTATTATATAATGGTCCTCTTTCTCCCTAATCATTTTTCTTCTGTTTTGTCTAAAATTAAGATAGCTACTACAATTTTATTTTT
Organism: Myotis davidii; assembly: GCF_000327345.1. NCBI lineage: Eukaryota > Metazoa > Chordata > Mammalia > Chiroptera > Vespertilionidae > Myotis > Myotis davidii. The sequence continues at coordinate 190,160 of NW_006296405.1, forward strand.
GATTAGTGTTAGCATGGAATAGCTTTCTCTATCCCTTCTCTTTTAACACATCTGAATCTTTATATTTAAACTGGGTTTCTTGTAAACAACTTAATAGTTGGCTCTTGTTTCTTTATCTGGTCTGACAATCTCTGTCTTACTCTTGTGTATTTAGAGCAGCGGTTCTCAACCTGTGGGTTGAAACCCCTTTGGCGGTCGAACGACCCTTTCACAGGGGTGGCCTAAGACCATCCTGCATATCAGATATTTACATTACGATTCATAACAGTAGCAACATTACAGTTATGAAGTAGCAACGAAAATAATTTTATGGTTGGGGGTCACAACATGAGGAACTGTATTTAAAGGGACAGAAGGTTGAGAACCGCTGATTTAGAGCATTCACATTTAAATGTATCACTGATATTCTTGGAGTAATATCTACTATGTTTGTAACTGTTTTGTATTTATTATACTTATTCATTATTTCTTTGGTTGCTCCTCTTTTCCTGACTTCTCTGGTTTTATTTGAACATTTCCTACAATTATAATTTATCTTCTCTACTGGAATATCAAGTATAACTTTTAAAAAATTATTTTAGTAATTGCCCGAGAGTTTGCCATGGACACTTTTAACTATGTCCACCTTCAAATAACACTATACTACTTCACATGTAATTTTATACCAGAGTATTTCCAATTCTTTCTGCCTATCCCTTCTGACATTGCTTGAAATATATTTCATTTATTTATAAGCTATAGTAATATAATACATTGTTACTTTAAAGTTATCTTTTAGAGCAATTAATAAGAAAAATATTTTCCTTTACTTTCATTTATTTCTTCTTCTTCCCTTTCTTTATGTAGAAACACATTTCTGACCTATATCATTTTCCTACTCTCTAAAGAACTTTTTTTTACTGCTGGTGATGAATTCCCTCAGTTTTTGTTCATCTGAGAAAGTTTTTCTCCTTTACTCTTGAAGAATAATCTCACTGGATAAGAATTCCAGGTTGGTGATTTTTTTCCTTCCAGTTCTTTCAAATTTCACTCCACTCTCTTCCTGCTTGCATGGTTTCAACAAGAAGTCCTCTATAATTCTTATTCTTGTTTTTTCCATAGGTAAGGTGGTCTTTCCCCACCTCTGGCTTCTTTCAAGATTTTCTCTTTACTTTTCTGCAGTTTGAATGTAACGACTATATTTATTATACTGGGCAGTAAACAAATCTGCCCTTCACGCCAGAGGGAAACATTATCTCTGTCTGCTCAGGCTGTCTGTTGGTCTAACATTCTTGAAAAGATAATCTAGAGTAATCTGGTTGTGCAGAAATGTAAGTAAGAGGTCTATGGAGCCTTGTCTCCAGCTGATGTATAAAACGGGGGGGGAGGGGAGAGAAAGCACTAGAAATTAGGTTTAAAACAATGGTCCTCAGCCTTCGCTGTCCATTAGCATCACCTGAGCAGATCTTTGCAAAACCAATGTCCAGAGATTCTGTTTTAATTGATCTGGGATGGAAATCAAGCATCATTAGTTTGCAAAAGTCCCCAGGTGATTCCAGTGTATAGCCAGGGTAGGGAACCTGTCTTAAAGATAATGAGGTAGAGTGTAATTAGTAATATATATAGTTTAGCTCATTGCTTCACAAACTTTGAATTACCTGGGAATTGTGTTCAACACAGACTCTGATTCCATGGGTTTAAAATAGCAGTCGCCAACCTGTGGTCCGTGAGGTCCGAAAGGTTGGCGGCCGCTGGCTAGAGCGAGGCCAGAGATTCTGTTTCTGACAAGCTCCCTGGTATAGCCTGATGTTTTCATTCGACTTTAAGTGGAACGGTTTTGCTCACTGGGAATATACGTCTCTTTATAATCTGTGTCCACTGCTAGGCTTCGCCCTTCAGGCTTTATACACATACATGTTCAGGCATGTATCATGTATGAAAGGAGAAGGCAGCCTGACTCTGGAAGACAGTTCTTGGGATAAGAGTGTAGCCCATCCTTTCCCGGGACCCTGGGTTTTGAGAGCATGAGAAATGTGAGAGACACGGCATGGTGTTGAAGAACAGACTTGGAACTCAGGGCCATTAAGTCCTAAGCAACAACTTTACTCTGGCTCAAATATTGATGATAGTAGCAGTTGGAGGAGTGTCCACAAATTTGGATCCAAGTGTCAGGGAAGTAAAATCCTGCCCTAACCATTTTGGCTCAGTGGCTAGAGCGTCAGCCTGCAGACTGAGGAGTCCCAGGTTTGATTCTGGTCAAGGGCACACGCGCAGGTTTCAGGCTCGATCCCCAGTAGGGGGCATGCAGGGGGCAGCCAATCAATGATTCTCTCATCATTGATGTTTCTATCTCTCTCTCCTCTCCTTTCCTCTCTGAAATAAATTAAAATATATATATTTTTTTAAAAAGTAAAATCCTGATACTGTATTGCTGGAGCAAAAGCTCCATCGAATTTGAGAAACTCAGGAAAACAGCCTTCAACTTGTTATGATTTCTCTCTCCTTCTATTGGAACTAAGGGAAGTCATCTCTGGACCTGGCATAATTCCCAAAGGTCATGATACGTTGGCCTGTGAGACTGCAGAGTTGGCACCTACAGCCTCCCACCACCCTGCAGCCCTGGCCCGAGTTGGAGAGGAGCACCCCCTCCCAGGGCCAGGGCTGTTCATTGCCAGATCTTCCCCAGCGTAGCGATCTGTCCACTTTCCAGTTTGCATGAATATCTTTCTGGCTCCACAAGTCCTGTGTTTGTTTTCCAGAGTCATTGGGAAGGCTCCTAGACCTCCCGCCAGGCACCAGGGAGCCTGGAGGACATTGAGAAACGTGCCTGTTAAATATTAATCCTCTTGATGTCCTTAGGGGGGATAGATGGGAGAGGAAGATCGGATGCCTTCTTTGACATGCCTCCTAAACAAGTTAATACCTGTCTACCACCAGCTGCATCTGGAAGCATTTTAGAAATACCTCTCACTGATGAGATAGGTCATCAAAGGGCCTTGCATCTTGAACTTTCTAATCCAGATTTGCTGACACTGGAGCAGAAGGTCATTGCTTTCCCAGACCTCTGTGCTTCCCACGTCCATTAGAAAAGAACAGTGCCAGGGCAAGGTACTGGGAGCCGAGGAGGGAGACTGCCTCGGCCAGTTAGCTAAGTGGAAAGAAGACACTGGGCTCCTTTGGGATCAGGTATGAAAAGGCGCCACTGCAGCTATTCAATCAGGGCCTGCCTGCTGCACCATCATGATGCATCATTATGTGCTTCAGTGCTGGGATCCAAAATAAACAAAACCTTGGCTTTGCCCTTGAGGGAATTACAAACTCAAACCCTGGGTTAATGGTTTTCTAAGGTTAGGCCAAGCTGTTTAAATACGCAAACAGAATATATCTATTTGTTTGTTGAGAGAAGTGGACATTTTGTCATCCAAGGTTCCCAGAGGCTAATAGTTAACGGTGGGGGTTTGTGGTTCTGTGGGTTATCTAATCCCCATGAAAGGGCATACGGTCCCCAAAGGATAGAAACAGTGCCTGGGGTCCATTCTGAATGTTTCGAAATAATTAAAACACTCTCCCAAATTATCCCTGGGTGACCATCTCCAGCACAGGCCAGGAGGGGCTGGGCCCATCAGAATCACACAACGCCTCTCTCTCCGTTGGCAGTGGACATCAGCCAGCGCTGGCAGCCAAAGGGTGACCTGGCTGCTGTTTCCTGCCTAACCTCCCTCTCCTCAATGAAAACTGGAAGCTCGGGGGCTTCAGAAGCCAGACAAACAACGCAGGGCTGCGAACCCGGAGGAACTGGCGCGTTTTAAAGGCATTCTCGCCCCCAATGGTGGCCTCTTTGCTTTCTCACCAACACTCTGTAGAGCGGCCTTGAGACCCCGCTGCACCGTTCCCACCCATGTGCACGTGGGCTGGCGTGTTCCTTCTCTTTACGACTTCGGTGCCTCGTCAGCTCAGTAGGGATACGAATACCAGCCGCGCATATATCACCGGGTGGTTGTGATAATTTAATTATCCATTATCTATAAAAGCATTTTCAGACTATAAATCATTACAAAAATGCAAGTAATTTAACAAATATCAAGTCTTCCTTATCTCTGAAGGTTTAATTTATGCTCTGTCTCTCTTAGAACTGAGGGACATACGGGCCCATCTGTTTTCCAGAAATCCCCTGATAATATTTGTTGGGGAAAAAAAGTACTCTTTTCCTGCTGCCCTAACTTGTTGAGTGTATGGCTTATGCAACTGTTAATTTGCTGCCCTGCAGCAAATCGAATCAACAAATATTTACTAGCTGCTGGGCCTGGCCTTGTAGGAAATACAGCACATGATGAGATTCACTTTCTGCATTAAAGGAGCAAATTGCCCAGCTGCACCACAACACGGGGTGTGTTCTAGGGGAGAAAAACGCTGCCTGTGCTCTCTGGATGCCCCCAGTACACCTGGAGCTTTACTTCAAATATCAGAAACAGCTGGCGTCCATGATTTAAGGCTCAGTACTAATGGTAGAAAGAATTTCTTTTACAAGCTGTCTGGTTTGGCGAAATTCCAGAATTCATCAAACAGAAAGATAAGGAGGAGGATGATAAAAGTGATTCCTCATAGTTGGTCTTAATACAGGGATACAAAAGGAATGTTATCTACATAGGACATTCCAGAGCTGGAACATACCCTCACGTTCACCCAAAACAGACTTACAGCAGGGCCTTCCCACCACCTGTAAAAATCAAAGATGACCCCACATGCCTGACACTGTTGTGCTGGGAAGTTGGGCCTGGGAGGGTTTCAGGCATCCATTTCTACTTAACGTGGGAAAGCTTCCAGAGAAAGAACCCCTGTATTCCAAACCCAAATAGTAAAGATGATTTAAAATCCAACTCCTGATTTTCTGTGAACTGTTGAGATCTTTGACATTAGGCCTCATGAAAAGTTCAAAAAAAAAAAAAAAAAGTCTTCCAATTCGGGGAAATGCCAATGACCTAATCCGTAAATGAATTTCCACCATTTGGTGAGAATAAGAACTCCGGCAAACACAGTGCTTTTACTGCCAGGTATGGTACTGAGCAGAGTAGCTTACTACATTCTCCTGATAAGCCATTGTAAACAACGTCATTATTCTCATTTTAAAAATGAGGAACCAGCCGAAGCCAGTTTGGCTCAGTGGATGGAGCGTCGGCCTGTGGACTGAAGGGTCCCAGGTTCGATTCCGGTCAAGGGCTTGTACCTGGGTTGCAGGACCATCCCCAGTGGGAGATGTGCAGGAGGCAGCTGATCGATGTTACTCTCTCATCGATGTTTCTACCTCTCTATCTCTCTCCCTTCCTCTCTGTAAAAAATCAACAAAATATATTTTTTTTAAAAAAAATGAGGAACCAGCCCTGCCCAGTTTTTCTCAGTGGTTAGAGCAGGGGTCCTCAAACTACGGCCCGCGGGCCACATGCAAATACAAATATTGTATTTGTTCCCATTTTGTTTGTTTTTTTACTTCATAATAAGATATGTGCAGTGTGCATAGGAATTTGTTCATAGTTTTTTTTTTAAACTATAGTCCGGCCCTCCAACGGTCTGAGGGACAGTGAACTGTCGCCCTGTTTAAAAAGTTTGGGGACCCCAGGATTAGAGTGTCAGCCCAAGGACCAAAGGGTCTCAGGTTCAATTGCAGGCTCTATCCCTGGCCCCCGGGTCGCACACGTGTGGGAGACAATCAATTGATGTGTCTCTCTCACATCAATGTTTCTCTCTCTCCCCCTTCTCGCTCTCCTTCACTCTCTCTAAAAATCAATGGGGAAAAAAATATCCTTGGGTAAGCATTAACAAAATATATTATATATATTTATATATATATATATGGAACCTGGGGCTCCCAAAGGTTACATTATAGTCCAAGGTCACATGGCTAAGTAAAGGAATTGGGCTGCTTCCCTCTCCTCACCATCTGTAACCCAGAAGACAGAAGTGGATGTGGTCTGCCTTCCAGGAGGCTGACAGTTCAATGAATGGCTCCCTTTTTAAGTGGCAGCACATGGACAACACCCAATCCCATCCATAGCCATGGCCCGTCTCCTTCCCCCTGTCTGCTACTTCACAAAGGTCTTCTTTTGAGTGTGAGGGCTGGAGACGGCTCAGCACCCCCCCTCCCCAGGACTACAAAAAAGAACTCAAAATGCTCTTTTCAATCATCAGTGCTCACTGTGCTCTTAATAGTGGGAAATTCCATAGAGGCTGATTTCATACAAAGCCTCTTGAACTTAAATGTATTTCAGAAATTTAAGTCATGCTCATGAAGGTTTATGGCTCAGGGTTTCTCTTTTTCAGTGGGGCTTTTGCTTAGAAAATAGAACCTATTTTTTGTCTTGGGCAAGAAATGTATTGCTCTTGAAATGCTCCACCAACAAAGTGTGGACAATAACATCTAGCCCACCTTTCTCGTGTGGTTTGGGGGAGTATAAGAACAATACAAAGAAGAAAGTTCAGAACAATATTGTAATGTAAGTCCAAACACCATCGTCTCAATAAGTTTCCCAACCTAGAGGCCCGACCACCCCCCAGCACTCTTCTTTCAGCTGCCACTTTTCTTTTTATTTAAAGCAGCCCTCATTACCCAAATTAAATTTTTAAATTTGTTTACTTGAGTATTTCCTGTCTCTCCAACTTCAATAAAATTCCATGCAAGAAGAAATTTTGTCTTTTTTTTTTTTTACCATTGCATTGCCAGCATCTAAAATTGTTCTTGACACACACTAAACACTCAATAAAGGCATGTTGAATAATAACACCTTTTTGTGTGAAAATCTGCATTTTTACAAACATTCTTAAAATTGGATTTCAGGTCCACAGAAATAGATTAATCATAATCCTTGGTTCATGGCACGCTCATCGGTGATCCCTGTATAGCCCTCTTTTGTTACTTATTTTGCTACTTAACTAGGGGTTTTAAAAAACAGAACCTGAAACAAAATCTAGGGTCCTTCATCTAACCATAGGGCCCTGATCTCCATCTCATCCCCCTGCCTATCCTCATCTGAGGTCATCATATTCAGAATCCCATGTTCTTTGTTTCTTATTGTCCTAAGAAACTTCCCTAGAAGCAGAGCCTGAGATGATGGGATTCTTACTTAGGTGACTTATTGAAGGAGTGCTCAGAAGAAGAGGAGTTCGGGAAGCAGGGTGGTGCAGGGGGAAAGCCAGGCAAGGGTGTAGCAACAGCTGGAGACTGGATTCAGAGCGTGGGAGCACACGTTGCCCTATAGCATTGACCCACCTTGAGGCAAAAGACTAGCTCTTTGTAGCTCCAAGTCAGTCAGTCATTGACTGACCGTTGGGGAGGTGATATAGGGAAAGCAGGTGCACAGCCTCCTGGGTGAGGCAGCCCCAGTTGGCTAAGGGCGATTCTCCAGAGGGGGGAAGAGCCTTGAGCTGTTGGCAGCCAACACTCATAGCAACTAGGGATCAGTGCACTTGACCGGGAAAAGGGGCTCTGGGCACTTTTCCTACACCTTGCTTCCCTCTTTATGCTGTTTTATCAAATTTTGTATACCTTCCTTAAAAAGATATACATTTTTCAGTTATTTGGAACTTTCTAGAAAGAAAATCACACTAAATTTTGACTGTTGTGTAATATTTCAGTATGTGAAAATACCATACTTTATTCACCCATTCTCCTACTGGTGGACTTTTGAGTCATTTTGGGGTTGCTGCTATTAGGAACAGTGTTCCTATGAACATTCCCATATGTGTTCCTGTCATATATGTGCAAGAATGGGGGGGGGGGCGGTGCCTGGGATAGAATAACTGGATCAGAAGGTATGGACTCTGGAAAGTAATGCCAAACTGTTTTCCATAGTGCTTCTACTAATTCACATGCTCACCAACAATGCATATATGAGCGCTATCATCCACACCCTCTCCCACATTTTTTACTTTTGTAAATTAAAGGAGCATAAAATGGCAATCTCATCATGGTCTTGATTTATATGTCCTCTATCAATAATCATCTCTTCGTATGTTTATCAGATATACCTGTTTCCTCTTATGTAACATGCTTGCTCCTATATTTTGGCCATTCTTCTATCGGATTATTTATAATGTTATTAATCTGTAGGAATCCTTTATCTGGCCTTTATCTGTTGTGTGTATTTTGAATATTGTGAATATCTTCCCCTACTTTGTAACTTTCTGTACGGTGTCTTTTAATAAACAGATGTTCTCAATATTATTATAGTTGCAGGTATTCTTTTTATGGATTTCTACACTTTGTTTAAGGAATCTAAAGGACAATCTCCCTCTTGGGGTGGGGGTGGGTGGGCACAAATGCAGCCGGGTTACAGGTGAGTCACAGAGGCAAGTACTGTCATGCCTAAGGAGGCACTGCCCGGTCGCAAGCAGCCCTGACCAGCCAGCACAAGCACCAGCTAGCTGGCTGGCAGGTGTGTTCTGGTTACAGAATTGGATATATTGTGTATTAGAGCTGGATGCCATTAAAAATTCTAATCATAGACTGTAATTAACTTTCCTCGCTCTGATGGCCCGCTCACTAAACAACCTTCTGATTATAATTTGGCTTCCCATGTATGTTGCCTACAGGGAGAGAATGTACTGTTCAGGCTGACGTGAGGCTCCAATTCACTAAATAGTTAGATGCCGTAATGTAAATTAATAAATTCGTATGCCGGTTTTATCACATGCCTCATCTGAGCTCTGTAGGCGTGAGTCAGCATCCCTGAGTCTAATCAACACGGACACAGAATATCAAGCTTCTGAGCTGAAAAACGAAGAACTAGACTCGCCACCAGAACGAAATCACCAAGGCAACGCTGCCCTGGGGGCCCCTCGACCTGATGGAGAAGGTCTTCCTACACGTCATGTGATAAGAACAGAGATTAAAATGAACTTTTGACGTTATAAAGAGCTGCATATTCAAAACCGTGGCTTGCTTCTATTCAGGTAAAGGTGAAGAATAGGAGACAATCATAGGACTCATATTGAATATTTATTGGCTTATGAGCACACGCCAGATGCTGCACAAATCCTAGGCAGAAGGAGAAGATTTACAGACATGTTTGAAAAAAGAAAAAAAAGTGGGGGAGGTGCAGATGGAACACGCTAAGGCAGCATGGAGCAAGTGGAGCCTGACTGATGAAGCCTGGCTCCACCGTGGTGCTCCTGGGCCACGGTGCAAAATAGAAGACACACACACAAAAAGAAAGAAACACGAGGTACCAGAGCACAAGAAGGGAGATTACCCAGGCCAGGGGAGTGATTTAGGACTTGTAGGGTGAGGGCAAGATCTTTGAAGTAAGTTCAAAGGCGAAGTGGAGGTGAGCCCATAGGACAGATGGGGATAATTTAGCAATAGTGCTATTAGATCATCACTTTATTCAGAGTGTCTGGGTGAGCAGTACCTATAGTGACACAGATGCCCTTCTGGGATCCCAGTGACACTGCATAATAAAAAGGATTTTATCAGAACTGTAGTATCTGGGAATTTGGGGCCCAGTGATGAGTAGTGACAACCTACTTTATATTCAGACCAAAAACTTAAAAACAAAAAGTGTGTGTGTGGGGGGGGGTGGGGGGGGGTGCAAAGATGACCTATACTGATGACCATGCAGGATTTGTTTTTCAAAGAAAAACACGTTCAAGAAGTGAGATAAATTAAAGGAAGTTCGTTCTGTATCATCTTTGAGACCAATCGCACTGTTTCCCACAGCACCTGCCTGGGGGCCCCACCAGAGCAAGGTCACAGGTTTGGCTAGATTGAATGAGGTTAGAGAGCCATCTCAGACACCCTTTTGTTCTAAAAATGAGGTAGAGACATGCCACCAGTAAGGGGTGATCCTAAGAGTGACCCAAGGAAAGGTATACAAAGGGTTCAGAGAAACAACAGGACAAAAATACGGCAAGTGACAGAAGCCCTTCTCTCAGGTGCCACCGTAATGTAGGACCTTCAGGGAGGGGCACTGGAGAGGGGCTGGCCTCTGTCCTCTCCAAAGCCAGAGGGCTCTGGCACATGTGAAGGAATAATCTCCCTTTAATATGGCTTCAGCATGCGCACCTACATGGGGGATATATAAGTGCAGACAGAGCGGGCTCCTCATCTAGTAGAGGTGGTCTCGCACATGCTCCATGATGGTCTTCAGCCCCAGCCAGGTCTCCTCTGCAGTGGGAATGATCTGGTCGGCTGGCAGGAGGAAGCCATAGTGCCCAGTATCTCTTAACTCAAAAGTGAATGCATACTTGATGCCATTATCATACGCCCAGTCAACGCTGCTCCCACTAGCTTGATCTGCAGATCAGAAGAGAAAACACCTTTGAAGCGCAGTTTCTTTCAGGGTTAAGTGAGAAGGGGCCGGGAGTTCTGCCTACCTGTGGTTCTTCAGGGACCCAGAGTTCTTTCTGCAAACCGTTAGGCCTATGACACAGACACTGGCCTGATCCATATGTCTCAGGCTGTCTGCAGCATGAGGGTCTTCACTAGTCTCAAATGAAGAGATTTTAAATCCTCATCTCCCACTTGTCACTAATTCCATAGACTCCTGCAGGTCACGCAAAACCAATCTCTACCGAGACCGAGTATAGTAGACAACCTCCAAGACAGCCCCAATGATCCTTGTCCCCCAATAGTCACATCCTTATATCAGTGATGGCGAACCTATGACACACGTGTCAGAGGTGACACGCGAACTCATGTTTTTAGTTGATTTTTCTTTGTTAAATGGCATTTAAATATATAAAATAAATATCAAAAATATAAGTCTTTGTTTTACTATGGTTGCAAATATCAAAAAATTTCTATATGTGACACGGCACCAGAGTTAAGGTAGGGTTTTTCAAAATGCTGACACGCCGAGCTCAAAAGGTTTGCCATCACTGCCTTATATAGTGCCCCCTACACTGATTAGGGCTTACCTGACCTGTGTAACTAACAAAAGACTACAGAAATGAAGGTGTGGGGCCATCGAGGCTAGGCCATAAAAGCTACTGTGGCTTTCACCTCGCTCGCTCTTGGACCACTTGCTCTGAGGAAAGCCAGCTGTCATGCTGTAAGGAAGGACACACAAGCTGCCCTAAAAAGAGGTTCATGTGGTGAAGAACTGAGGCCTCCCAATAATCAGGCACCTGAGGGAGCCACAGAGGAAGCACCCTCCAGCCTTTAGATGACTGTAGCCTTGGAAGACATCTTGACCACAACCCCATGAGAGACCTCGAGCCAGACCCACCTAGTTACTCCACTCTTGAGTTCCTGACCCACAGAAACAGTTTAAAAAAATAAGTGTGTCTTGCTCTAAGCTGCTAAGTTTTGGGATAACTTTTTACATAGCAAGAGATATCTGAAACCCAGGGAGAAAGCACGGCCCTTGGAACATCCCTCTGCCAAAAGCAAGAGACCCGTTTTCCTGCTGCTTCTCAAACTCCACCAGAGCAAAAATTGGGTAAGAGTGCAAAAGTGTAGACAGCATTGAATAAACTAAGTATGCCAATAGCAGCGATCACTTATTGCATAGCCACCAGGAGCCAGTCATTATACTGGAAAGTGTATGTTTATGATCTCATTCAACCTTTAAAACCCCAATGAGAGTCGGTATTATTGTCCTTGTTTTTCAGATGTGGAAACCCAGGCTTAGAATGGGTAATGGACAGGGACATAGAGGTGGAAAATGGCAAGGGTAGAATTTAAATCCAAGTCCATCTAGTGATCGAGCCTATGCTTTCTTCAACCTACTTCTAGTCCATGTGGTATGTTACATGTCAGGTAAATAAATACATGGGTGCTTTCGTTTTTCCATTGTTCCTGAGGGTTGTTTTTCATGATGCCATTTGTGATTGTTCTAGAGATGCTGGTTCCACTGAGTACCTGCTCCCTGAGAGGATGGGACACGCTCTCCTACACCCTCTGAAATCCTTGTGCGGTTTCCATAGCCTTTCTCCATCCTGAGAAAATGCTGAATAAAAAGACAGGCCGTGGCCCCAGAGGTGTCTAGAGGTTACATACACAGCAAGCTCAACTATTTCAGAGCATTCAAAATTCAGGAAGTGGGCAAGAAGGCCTCTACTGAGCAAAGCGATCGAGTTCATGAACTTCACTTTATTTGGGTCCCTGTTCAAAGTCTATCTACTCTTTTTTTTTCTTTAAACACAAATGGGATCATACTATTTACACTGTCCCGTGCACTGTATTTCTTAACTAACATTTGAAGGTTATTCCCTATTAGCACATATAGGCCCACCTCATTCACTCCAGGACTGTTTCACTGATGAATGCACCAAATGTGCTTTTTTTTCCCAGCACTCAACTGATGGACAGGTAAATGCTTAGCAGTCTTTCGTGGGTTACCAGTCTTCTGTGACGATAAACAATGCTGTAATGGCCGTCCTTAATACCCACAATCTAATGAGCCAAACCAGCCCAGGGAACTTGTTTCCAAGCCCTTAGTAGATCAAAATCAGTAAGAGGAAAGGAAAGGGTTGCTGGAGGCAGTTGGCCTGAAAGCAGGACAGTCTGACCAGAGGAAGGAGACAGAGGAAGAAAACTCTAAAAAGCAGACACAGAATTAAAGAGGCAAAACAGGCCGGGCCGTTTAACACAGGGATTAACTAGTCCAAAAGGGCACAGTAGGCCTTCAGGATATAACAATTGATATTCAGGAGGCCACTGAGTCATAAAGAAAGGAGTTTAGCCCTGGCTGGTGTGGCTCTGCTGGTGTTAGCATCGTCCTAGACACCAAAAGGTTTGGTTCTGGGTTAGAGCGCATACCCAGGTTGTGGCTTCAATTTCCGGTTGGGGTGCATGTGGGAAGCAGTCAATCCATGTTACTCTATCTTTCTCTCCTTTCCTTCCTCTCTCTGAGATCAATTTAAAAAAAAGAAGAAGAAGAAGAAGAAGAAAAAAGAAAAAGAAAGGAACTTAAGTCTCTTCTACATGATCTGTTTTAAAAGGCAAGAAAATGTGAATTCTGTTTTAGAATGATTTTCATAGATTTTAGAATGATTTTCATCTAAAATGGTAAACCCAAGAAAAAGTCCAGCTCTCAAAGGGCAAACGTCAACCATTTGCATAGCATATTCCATAACCCTCGGAGTTCAAGTGTTATTATACAAAAATTGATTACATTTTTGGAAAGCAAAGAGGGCAGACAAAGCCCATAACGAATACAGAAAATGGGCTCTTGAAAGAGGTAGGAAATAATATGTCTCCTGGACAACACTCAAAGGAGCCTTCCTCCTCTTCTGTTGGAGGCATCTGATGAGTATCTCGTGATTTTGGCCCAGCTAAGCTGGGGAGAAGAATGCGTTTGATGTGAGCGGACAAGGCCACTCTTTAACCTGGTATTTGACCCAGAAGTCAGGATCCCAATGACCCACAAACATCTTTTGAGAGGTCCTCCTCAGAGAGTTCCTGCCCAGTTTGTTTAGCTCTCTTTGGTCCAGGGCTCGATTCTGACTAATTAAGCAGAGGATGGAGAAACTCCCTGATGTGTTTATTCTCCGAGGAGTTCCCATTTAACAACACTAATAATAATAAAGCATGAATAATTAATGAATTGTTGCTGCAATTAGCAACACAAACACCAACATCATGCTAACTGCCTTATGCAGCACTGTGACTTATGAAACACAGACGAGGGCTGAGATCAGAGGACCTTGGAGGTGAGATGAAGAATCTTCCCATAACTCTAGCTGGTTTCGCTCAGTGGATAGAGCGTCAGCCTGCAGACTGAAGCGTCCCGGGTTTGATTCAGTCAAGGGCACATGCCTGGGTTGCGGGCTCAATCCCAGTAAGGGGCTTGCAGGAGGCAGCCAATCAATGATTCTCTCTCATCATTGATGTTTCTATCTCTCTCCCTCTTCCTTCCTCTCTCAAATCAATCAATCAATCAATCAAAAGAATCTTCCCGGAAGAGGAAGACTGAAGGGAACAGCTAGTGGAAAATAAAGCAGGTAGAATGGGAGAGTGGGTTACAGTACAGAGGAGGAAACAAATCCAGTTTCAACAAGTCTTCAGGGGCTCTGAGGGTAGATCAACTGTTGGAAACTACAGAGGAGGCATTAGCGGGGAAAAGGACACTAACTTAAAAGGGGTCAGAGCTGAGCTCCCCACATTTGTATGTTTATTTCTTCCCATTTATAGCTGGTGTCTTGGAGAATGATCGTTTTCTTTAATATTTTTAATTTAGAAATCAGGCTCACAAAACATAGGGACTGGAAGCAATAGAGGAATAGAGTGAATTGTTCAGATGAAACACTCCAGTGAGAAACCAAAACAAAGGTATTTCCTCAAAATGAGGTTGAGGTTGTAGGTGTGGAGCCTCAAGACCATCTTCAGATTTGGGGTCTTGGTGTGGTTTTTTTCTCTTTTTCTGGCTTGATGCTAACCACGGTTGGGAGGACAGCCTAACCCAGTTCCCACCCTGCCATGCTCCAACACGTGTTCATTTCTGATAGCAAAGTGAAGGAGTCTCATCCACCGACTACTACCACCGGAGTCTGCCCATTCAAATGTGGGTTTCCACTGAAAATGGAATGATGGGGAGGAAAAAAAGAAAACGGAATGATGGGCTTGATGAATTTTTGATAAACCATGTCAGGATCTGTAATGGAAGATAAGGAATGTAGACCACGCCACCCCGGCAGGCAAGTCATCATGGGCACATGATAAATGGCATGAGACAGTAGGGATGATGTTGATGGAGATGACTGCCTGCAACAGCTATTACCACACAGGTTTGACATAACTTCAGTCTATTACTAACAACAAAGACAATCAGATTCAGTGGAGGAAGTCTAACTTGCTGCTCTTCTCCTGCTCCATCTCAAGTTTCCTCTCAAAGCCTTTTCTAAATAAAGAATAAATACTTACAGACAGTGGTAGCGCTGGGACCCACGCGGTACTGAGTGCCAGACAGGGAAGCCAGAGCTGTAGCCGCACGCCTTGCCACCTCGTCCTAGGAAGGGGAGTCAGCGGAGTGAGAAAGAGTGGATCCCGCAGTCGGACGTTCCTCAGCTGTTCCGCACGGTAATGGTCTGGAAGATTCTCAGTTGCTCCCCCAATTTCCCCTTCTGGTCTCCTCTTCTTTCCCAATCAACTCAAGATAAGGCTGATTACAAAATGAGGGGAATTCCATCTCCCATCACACCCCAGTTCTTTACTACTAGGTTGGGGGAGCGGGTAAAGGAGGTGAAATAAGACGCATATGCATTCTGAAAGCATGTGTATTATACCCTCCAGCTCTCCAAAGACCTGGAGGGCTGCTCACCAGCCCATTGGGAATCTAGTACAGGCACCACCATCTTCACCTATCCTAAGGGAAGGGAATGTCAAGTTCATGAACGTGAGGTAAGGCCAAGTATGTTCAAGAGAAAACCTTCTAAGAGTTGGGTATTCCAGATTGAAGGTAGAGGTGGAGCTGCCATATATACACTGAGTGGCCAGATTATTATGACCACCCCATCAGTACTTCATTGACACTTCCAAAAATACTGAATATTGAAAACTTCCTAAGCAAATACTCTCAAGGTTTTATTATTATTATTATTTGCATAACTAATTCACTTCATTGTACTGATGGGGTGGTCATAATAATCTGGTCACTCAGTGTCAATGTGTTCTATGCAGAGTGCCTACTTGAGACGAGAATCTGCCACACCAAGCCAGGAGCCCTGTGTCTGCTGGGAGGTTATGGGCCAGCTATGGCCTGGGCAGAGGGGCATGTGGAAGCTGACCAGCACAGGGGGAGAGGCCTGCAGTCATTCTGCAGATGCCAGCCCAACTCCATCAGTCCACCCTCCATGCCTGGTCACATCCTAGGGTGAGTCACTGTATGAGACACAGAGCACCCCTACGCTGTGGCCTACACCCTACTTAAATTCCACCTTAACTGGAGTGAGGAGCACCTCCCCTTCGCCCAACACAATGCCACCCCAGCTCTTGGCAAGCAGTGGGTCTGCATAAGTTTTGGTCAGAACAACAAGTGAGAAGGAAAGACATGGATCAGGTGTGGTTCGTGGAAGTCACAGCAAACACAGAAATAAGGGCACCATCTGCTTCCTGTCCCCAGTAAGTCTGATGGGCAGGGAAAGAAGCCTGGGCCCTTAAAGAAATAAGCCCAGGCCCCCAGACTTTCCCTATAAAGCTGTAGAGCAACCACCCTGGCAGCAGCTGAAGGTAAAGCAGGCCTGGGGCTGGGCGGAAGGCAGCCCGTTACTCACCAGCTCATCGGCATCCGCGGCCTCGTTGGCGGTGTACGCATACGGATACATCAGCAGCTGCGAGTAGCTGTGCAGGTCGATGAAGCATTTGAAACCCCCGTGCTGTTGAATGAAATCTACCACCGATTTCACCTCTACTTCTGAGTTGGCATGGGGTCCATGGTACACTTCGGAGCAAGGATTGGCACTGGCTCCCTTACCTGTTGGGGGCAGCCCACGCAGAAACATTAACCCCATAGGCCAAAAAGACAGAAATGAAGGATCCACAATCCAAAGGATGGACGGAAGGTACTGGCAATAGACAGGTCACTGTTAGATGCCCCTAGCCCATGGTGTGCAGGAGTGGAATGTCGGGGTGTTAGGTCTGCCACAGCTGAGAGAGAAAACTGGCAGGGCTCCTTTAAAAGGGTAGTTGACCTTGTGTTGTATCATTAACAACTGTCATGAATAATTAATATCACACTTGACAATGAGATGTAATTAATAAGTATTCTAGATAATTAATATGAATACCAATTAATAATGAAAATGACTCCATTTATTCTGGTGTCAACTTGTTCTCTTGGTTCAGATCTTAATGGCAACGCACTGCCAAAATAATCTATTGTTGTGGCTAAAATCTCTTGATTATTTGTCAGGTGTTGGAAACACTGTCTTCAATATTACTTCACAATATAGTTCCCTGAGGTATCCGGTGTGTAAAACCCTCCAGCTGTGGACTCTCTGACCTAACTTTTTATCGGCTCCTTTCCCAGTGCCATTATTCCCCCCTCCCCCTGGTTGGTGTGGTATTTCTAGGCAAGTAAAAGAACTATATTAAAAGAGCAAAACATCTGTGGGAGAGTGAAAGAGAACTATTTGGATTTGGAATTGTACGGTGAGTTTAGATCCTAACTCAACCATAAACTCAAGATTGTCCACTATCTCATTTCGGATAAGAAAATTCACTCACTAGGTCGGAAGAATTGTAAATAAAATAATCTTGGGGAAAGTACGTGGCACACAGTTGGCAAGATTGTGAGAGTGGTTTTAAACAGTAGGAACTTACAACCCAAGTGTCCTAATTCTTATTCTCTCTCCATCCCATATGTATATATCTAAGGATAGACCACAAGATCTTGTCTGTGCCCTGGCTGGTTTGGCTCACTGGACAGAGTGTTGGTATGGGGACTGGAGGGTCCCGGGTTCGATTCCGGCCAAGGGCATTACCTTGGTTGTGGGCACATCCCCAGTGGGGGGTGTACAGGAGTCAGCTGATCGATGCTTCTCTCTCATTGATGTTTCTCTCTATCCCTCTCCCTTCCTCTCTATAAAAAATCAATAAAATATATTTTTTTAAAAAGATCTTGTCTGTTACAGAAACATGCTTGCTCTGGTCAGTGTGGCTCAGCTGGTTGGAGATCATCCCACACACTGAAAGGTGGCGGGTTCAATTCAGGTCAGGGCACATCCCAGGTTTATGGTCAGACCCATATGGGAGGCAACCGATCCATGCTTCTCTGTCTCTCTAAAATCAGTAATACTGATTTTTAAAAAACAACATATCCTCGGGTGAGGATTAAAAAACAAAGCAAAACCCAAAATAAAAGTGCTAACTGCTCTCTTTTGAGTCGCCTCCAGGACCCCTCCACCCACCCAGTAACTTGCCCAGGACAAGCTGGGGCAGCCAGGGTACGAGGAAGAGGCATGGATATGTATGTCTCAGACTGTGATGGTTTTTAAATATTAGTGTTCTCTCAGGAGGACAGGAATTGCTAAGTTATTGCCTTTCAAAATCACACACACAAAAAATTCCTTTTTAAACACAACCGAAAAATGAGACACAGAGGGGAGGGCGGAAGGGATTCGCCCGTCTCTCGGTGAATCAGCAATGGAGCCAGCCTGGAACCCGGCTCCCGCTCTGCCAGCTTGGAGCCCTGTGGACCAGGCTACCCAGGGGGAGCAGGATTTGAACACCAGCTCCCCAACCTACCGGCAAAGCTGGCGTTCCAATTTCTATTTGGATCAACACCAATGCAGGGGCTTCCAGGACGTAGGGACCGTGTCTTCCTCCAAAGTCGGTTCTGAAAAATCCACCAAGGAAGGAACAAACATCCAGAGATAAGCCAGAGCACAAGCAAGGTGAAGGTTTTCTTTGGGGACCAAAGATGGAAACGGGCGCCATGGATGGCGCGAGCTGCTTACAGTTCTCTCTGGAGAATCATCAGGGCTCCTGTCCTCTTGCCCCAAAAAGAGGAGGCTGAGCCCTTCTGGTTCTGAAAGAAAGACTCCCCCAAAATGCCCTCGTGAGAATTTTATAACGCAAGACCCAGGCTGACAGCACCTGAACCCACTGAATAACTTTTGGCTGCTGTAAAACTGGGACAAATGAACATTCTGCACCTGAATGATCACTAGTATGATAGGAAGTGCACAACTATTGCATTCTTGCCAAAAAACTTAATCTGAATCCAACCAAGCCTCTAGCTCTGACTACCAGAAAACAGGGAATGCGGAAATAAGAGAACAAATTAAATGGCACACAAGAAGACATCAGGCAGATTCAGAATGTGAAACATTCTACCGGACAATTTACTTGGTTTCTCTAAAAAATAATGATATTTTTTGAAAGATAAGTATGTGTGCGTTGCAGGGGTGGGAAGGTGGGGAGTAGTGCTACTTGTTATGGAATTAAAAAGTCTGCAGAGCCATAACAACCAAGTGCAGGTATAGGCCCTTGGCCAGTGTGGCTCAGTTGGTTGGGCACCATCCCATGCACCAAAAGGTTGCCAGTTCAATTCCTGATTCCTGCAGGGCTGCAGGCTCCATCCCCAGTAGGGGGCAGGAAGTTGAGGGGCAGGAAGCAGCAGATCAATATTGTTCACTTTGATGTCTCTCTCTCTTTCTCCCTCTCCCTCTCTCTAAAAATCAATTTTAAAAATCTTTTTTTACAATGAAAGATCAGCCCTAGCTGGTTTGGCTCAGTGGATAGAGCGTCAGCCTACGCACGGAAGGGTCCCGGGTTCGGTTTCCGGTCAAGGGCACATGCCTGGTTTGTGGGCTCAAGCCCCAGTAGGGAGCATGCAGGAGGCAGCCAATCAATGATCCTCTCTCATCATTGATGTTTCTATCTCTCTTTCCTCTCCCTTCCTCTTTGAAATCAATAAAAAATATATTTTTTTAAATGCAGGATCAAATCTCATTTAGATCCTAATTGCAACAAATTGGCTTAAATAATTTCCATTACTTTTTTGTTGTTGTTGTTAATCCTCACACAAGGATATTTTTCCATTGATTTTTAGGGAAAGCAGAAGAGAGAGGGAAAGACAGAGAGAAATATCGAGGTGAAAGAAACACATTGATCGGTTGCCTCCTGCATGAGCCCTGACAAGAGCCTGGGCCGCGGAGGAGTCTGCAACCGCGGTATGAGCCCTTGACCGGAATCGAACCTGGGAACTATCCACTGAGCCAAACCAGCTAGGGCTCCATTGCTTTTTTAAAGGTGATAGTGGCAGGTGTGCTTTCTTTGTTTTAACTACATTAGCTAGAGATGTGTACTAAAGAAGTTTTGGGTAAAATAACCTGATGTCTAGGATTTGCTTTAAAATACATCAGGAAAAAAAAAATGTGTGGGAGGGAAAGAAATGAAAAAGAGATTGGTAAGGTGTTAATAATTGTTCCAAGATCTATGTAGGAAGTTCATTAGACTGTTCTCTCTAAGAAAAAAATATTCCCTGGTGAGTCTCAGCTCAGAGAATGACTAGAAAATGAGACCCCAAGGGAGCGTATAACATGCACATGGTGGAAGTTTTCTCCAAGGCCATACAACTATTTAGTGGCAAAGCAAGGAATTCAGCAAACAAGTCTTAACTCCAAACAGCCCACTTGGTATTACTCACTTCAGTGTGCGTGTGTACATATCCATCAGGATTGGCCACAGGCAACAAGAAAATATCCATTTTCTCCAAGATGGAGGTGATGGCTGGATCCTTCCCGTAATCAGAGACAATCTAAGCAGAGATAATAAATGTGTCAGCGAGTCCCTCGAAGGCTGGATTGTTAGGTCTGAGCCTGTGTATCTTCCCCAGATGCCCAGCTCCTAAAACAGCATCCACCCTCCGCAGCCTCCCTGTCACCATCGAAGACGCGGCTCTCAGAGCACTTGAAAGCCTGGGGGAGCCTGGCTGCATGATGCCATCACCTGCAGGATCCTGGGCTGCCTGGTTTATCCTCTCTTTCCAGGGGGTGGGACAGGGGAGCAGAGAGCCACACATCATGACAGTTATTAGGAATCTGAGCCCGCATGCTAGGGGTAGGGCAGATGGATCCTCCCCACCCACCGCCCCCTCCTCTCAGTGCTGGCTCAAAGAGGGCTTCCCAGTGGGACATGGAGACAACGTGAGGTCCCTGAGGGCCTGGGGGGCTGGCAAAGGGCTAAAGGCAAAGCTCATCTGAGTGCTGCTGCTGGCAAGGCCCTGCTCCCTTTCTGCGGGGCTGACTATGGGTCAGTGTTTCAGGGCCACCTCTGCAGCTCATTAGCTTGCCCTCTGCCACGAATGCACTCTTTAGCCACAGAGTCTTGACCAAGGGGCTCTGCCCTTTTGCTTCTCTGAAATGAAATGGCCCCCCGGCCTACTGTGCCTTCCCACCTTATCCCCTGGGCCCAGCTTCATGGGAGGCTGCAGGGGCACCCCGGGCCCACCAGAATTCTCGCCTAATACCAGGGCACATGACCTTCCTCGCAGTCCACATGGCCGTGGCCTGTGAGATCCACTCCCGGGAATGAATGCCTGCGTTCAGCCAAATGGCCGGCCGCTGACTGCCTTTTCCAGTGCTGAACTGTGGAAGGAAAAAGAGACCAGAAAATGACCCTCCTGACCCCGTTCTCAGCCCACCTCGCCTCTCTCCAGCTTGCTCCTAGTCACTGAATCAATTTAAGACAATTCAGAGACCAAATGTTCCTGAGGTCACCATTTATTTATCAGTTTATCAGTGACTAGGGAACTTAATTGGCTGGCTGGCTGGCGGGCCCAGCTGCAGCTCCAGGGTTGGAAGCAAATGGGGAAGGGAAACAATTGCTATTGTGAACTAATGCGGGTATGATTAGAGATAATATTGTGTCTCCTGAAAAACCTCAAATGGTATCCCAACAGAGAGAGACGAGAGTGCCTGAACCAGCCCGTTCTGGTTGATGCAATAAATGAATTCAGCTTTAAAAAAAGGAAGAGGGGGTTCACTCTAGCTCTCTGTAAATGGCACTAAATGAATTCTGGGTCTTGCCTTTTCATGCCCCCTCCCCTACCTGACAGAGCTCGGTGCTAATGAAGCCAGGGTCTCCATCAGATGGGCAAAGATTCTAAATTTGTGAAGGTTATTTTAGCAAACAGCTCAGCGCAGGTCTCCTCCTGCTGGTAATTTACCCATTGCTATAAGCTCGGTTCTTCGGGGCTGATATGTAGCTAGAGGTTGACACATTCTTAGCATCCTCAGTCATTCACATCTCCAAATTCTTTTTTATTCATTCGGCTGGATTATTTATGTAATTTGTGTTACTGCCATAAATTATCTACCTCCTCTGCCAAAATAGACCTGAATCTGTTGGAAATACCTAGAAATTCGGCTTTGTGCAGCCAAGGATCAGAGGCTGGGCTTAAAATTACATCAGCCCTAAAATTAGCTTCCTAGATTGCTTTTCAAATAAGTACTCCTCGAAGCAGGATGGAATTTGTAGAACTATCCCAATTTGTCTTGCTATTTACAGAAGGTGGGACTGAAGGAAGAAGACTGTGTGTAGTGAGAGCTTTCTAGAATACTAACCTCCTCCAGCCCCACACCCACACCACAACCTCCGCCCGCCCCAAGACATCCCCTTAATCTTGCCTTTTAGCCGAAACCTGGAATGAGAATGCGCAAGTAGGAGACTGCCTGCCTGACCAAATTTGAACCCATATTGATGTCTTCTAACCTCACCTTCCTCCCTAAAGTCATGGAGGTCCTAAGAAGCTGCCCTGGCAGAGGCCTGATGGTTGGGTCCTGGGCACAAGGAACCAGGAGCCCGTGTCTAGCTCGGCCCTTCAAAGAACATGGGCCTTACCTTCAGTACATACATTGGCCGGTCTTCAAACGAATGCCCAATCTTCACCCTGCTCGCCAAGTCAGGAAAGTCTCCAGCAATGCTGTCCATCTCCTGGTAAATCTGAAGCGTGAGAAAGTGAACCGAGAGGCATTTAAAAAATTTGTTCTGCTCTGGGTAGGTATCTGTGAACTTTATGTTGATGATCTTAACGATCTCTTCCAGCCTTCTAACCATGGGGTTGACAATACAATTGGCACGGAATGCTTATTCTTAAAGAACTGCCTAAAGAGTCCTTTTCTACAATTTTCTAGAAAATAGTACATTTGTGTCCATCCACAAAATTATAGTCCACTAAACTAGTCCACTGCTCCAATATTGGACCATACTGGACTGGATCAACAGCGTGGCCCAGGGTAGCCCAGGTTCTTGAAATCTCCAAACTTTTTTGATCACTTTCTCCATTAGTAAAAAAAAAAATATTAGCATGGCCCTAGCTGGTTTAGCTGAGTGAATAGAGTGTCGGCCCACGAACTGAAAGGTCCTGGATTCGATTCCAGTCAAGGGCACATGCTCGGTTTGCAAGCTCAATCCCCAGTAAGGGGTGTGCAGGAGGCAGCCAATCAATGATTCTCTCTCATCACTGATGTTTCTATCTCTCTCTCCCTCTCCTTTCCTCTCTGAAATCAATAAAAATATACTTAAGAAATATATATATTAGCATGCACTATACATATGTAGAGATATAAGTAGAAGTGGTAATCGTTTCTTCCTGCTTCCAGTGGACAGGCACTCAGTTTGGAGGTGATTCCTCGGAAGGCTTTAAGAGAACAAGTTGTTGATCGTGGCTAGGAATGAGTTAAATAGCCTTCATCCACCTTAGTTGCTCAAACCTTTTGAGGGTCAAAAAAAAAGGAAATAAACAAATTCATATTTAGACCTTAAAACTGGAAGAAGGACTTTACAGAGGAGGAAAATGGGCAATCAACACAGAGAATAAAATCAAGCTTAAAGGATTTACCAAGAGTTGCATTCACCGTGGCAAACTGAAGCAAGAAACCATCCCTCAAATACATAGGCAAGCCAGATAAAATACAATGAAAATTACTCACAGCCAAGTTAAAACGCCAGAAAAGGGGGAAACTGCAGGTGCCAGGAATGAAGAGGGAACAAGCTGACAGAGTGGGGGGCAGAGGATGAAGCCCACACATCTGCCTCAGCCGCTGAGGGTTTACAGCAAAGCAGGAGTGGGAATAGAGGGCACAGGACGTGTGGTGTGCGGCAAGGAGCTAGAACCTGAGAGCTGGGAAATGGCAACTGGGCCATGAAAAGGGCCTGGAAACTCTATCCACTGACCCTAGAAAGTGGAGCCAAAGCAGGATGCCTACCCTGAGCCACGAGAGGAAAGAGAGTCACCCCGGAAAAGTCAAACCGCCTCATGGGTCCAGACTGGAGGGGGAAAACTCGCCTGAGAAACTAACGAAAATAACAGCAACCCCAACACACACAAATGGCCTGAAACTAGAAACCCTGGCAGAAACAAACATGAAATCCCCGCTAGAGACCTAAGACCTAAGTGGTTGTAGGAGATGAGCTCTTAAAAGCTGTTTTTAGAAGAAAAAAAAAAAACTGAATCTAATCAAGCCAGGAGGAGATGATGGTACACCAATACACAGTAAAAGGCCTCTCAGGGAACAAGAGACATCTGTAAAACGGGTAACGATGGCACCTAACTCCAGGGAACAAAACCCAAAAGCCAGCGAATGAGGAAGTGAGGCTCCGGCAGCAGGCAAGCGGGCGATGACGTTCCCAGGGTCTTGGTGACATTTGCAACCGGTTAGCTCAGCTAGGGAGTGCCCCGTGTTGCTGAAGCTGACATCATGGGCTTAATCCCTGTTTGGACCTGAGCTCTGCTTTCGCTTGTGGCCCTGGTCTGAACTCCTAACTTAGTCCAGCTGTTGTGCAGATGTATGTCATTGGTCACAAGAAGGATCAAGGGGCGATGCAGTTGGAAGGGTACACAATAAACAAAGCTACTGATAATCCTGGGAAGGAAGTGCAAACAGTTGGTCAGCCCTGAAATAATCCCTCACTAGAAGAAAAACAACTCAGAGTATACGCCCCATGACCAGCATGCCAGGGGCACCATCTTTGGATATAAAGAGCAACGTCCATTGAGGTATAGGAAGGCAAATACCAATTTAAATTGGCGTGTGATCCGAAGCTAGTAGTTTCCAGATTAAGGAAGAAGACACTGAGGCACATAAGAGAACGGTATTGTATGTGATGCAATTCCATTCTATTAGTTCTTCTTGATTCCTAGTTCCAATTAATCGTATTAAATTATTCTGCTCCAAGTTTTGCATCTGAAAGGTTGGCTTACCTTGAAAGTCAGTCATCTATATAAAGCGATTTCTAAATAAACACAGCACCAAAATACATTATGGAACAAATACATATTCTCAGTAGTCATGATAAATGAGTGGAAATACTTGGTTAACCTTGGAATCATCACTTTACCTATTTGCCTAGAATAAGTAACATTTTAACATAGGTGAATAAAATACAAGGATTATGATGGGGTACAAGAAGATTAATTTACAAGCACTGGAAGTGATTGCCATTATTTCATTAAGGGGTTGCTTTCTTTAAGGGGCTGTTAAGAGAAGAAGGATGCATGTGGGAGAAAATGTGGTTTGTCTTTTCACTGTGCCCTTAGGTGCTGGTGAGCGTTAAACAACCCAAGAATCAGGAAGGAATCCAAGTGCACACATTTTAGCCCCACAGTGAAGGGATGCCATGCTGAGGATGAGTCCCTCCTGGAAGTGAGGAAAGGGGTCACAAAACCCAGGAGAGCGATAACCTTGATCTTAACCTCCTCTGAAACACTTACAGCTTCCAGGGAATGATAGGCCCCGTAGTTGAAGTTATTACTGCTCCGTTCTTGCTCTTGGTTGTATTGCATTTCTTCATCTTCTTTATCTAAAAGGGCCTAAAACAGAGATGGCAACACGGTGAAGTGGTCTGTTGGAGATGGAGATGCACGTTGTTTCTGCCATGTCGTGGACCATGAGCCCGCCAAGATGGCGGCACCTTTGGCACAAAGATCAAGCAACCCCAAAGCCAAGATGTAAAGGAGGTCGGATATCTTCCACGTATCTATAAAACCTTACTCCTTGGGCCCATTGTACATCACCCCATTCAAAACTCACTCACGCCCTGGGAGCAATATATATGCTATTTTGTTACTCTATACTATGAATTCTCTAGACATGAGCCCGCATCTGGTATCCAGTGCCTCTGAAATACACAGCTTGGGAAACCATTCAGAAACAAAGAAATTCTTATAACCACTCATACTTTGAAGGCTCCTGGCAGATGTCTATGACATGTGAAGATGATTAATAAGCTCACAGCTGCTCTCGCCATCAGGAAACTCCCGGGCCAAATCACCAATTAGTCCATAACCTACCTCGGTGAAGGGGAGAACACGAGCCAGACACCGTCCTGCTGTTTAAATACAGGTCGTGAGACGGGTGCCTGGCTAGGGTGGTGGTGTTCCCTCTGCTGGGGGCTGTTGGTGACAGTCCCCCCTTCTCAAAGGATGCTTTTTATGACTGGTCTCCAACACCCACCCTACTCTGTTCTTCCCTCCTGGCTTCAAATAAGGAAAGGGAGAGAGACTTAATACTTGTGGACATTTCTGACATACCAGGCGCTGTTCGACATTTTACATACACTTAATCACTTTTCTCAATAAATCTTACGAAGTAGTTACCACTATTAACATTTTACCAATGAAGAAATAGGCTCAAGAGGTTAAAAACTTGTCCAAAGTCACAAAAATAGTAGCTGGCAAAATCAGGATTTGGATCCAGATCTGTCTGATTCCCCACTCTACCATGCCCCTCCTACCACAACATGCGCCTCTAACAAGTCAGTGCACTTTACGGCCATAAACCTCAATGTCTTCATCTGTAAAATGGAGAAAAATAAGACCAGAACTTGGAAATGTGCCTCAGGTCCACTCTGGCTGCTTTGTCTTATGCAAGACAAGTCAGGAGCCTTGGTCTACCCACCTGCAGGTCTTCAATTGTCACTGAGTAATCTAAGCCTTGGGACTTGAGGAAGAATTCGACTGGTTGCAGACTGACAGCCGGGACCAGGACATCCACAGGATGACCCAAGGAACAGGAAGACTTCCAGAGGTTGAGCTGAAGGTAACAGAGAGAAACCAGGTTAAAGGACAGTTCGGGTAAACAGCATAATGAGTTAGCTCCTTCTTCTAGAACAACTGCCAAAAGACAGGGTGATCCCTGAGGAGCTGGGTTCTGCCCAAGAAAGCAAACTTTGTCTATTTCACAACTGGATCAGGTCAGACCTGTCCAGCAGGCAATACCTGGCAAAGCCCAAGAAATAATAAGTCAATGGCAGATGGGAAGATGGAGCCCACGGCAGAGGCTTCCCACTTCCGAGCACCATTATGATGTGCACCACTTCGCCCCCTTCAACCCTCGCCATCTTGGAAATGCACATCGACCAGGACGGAAACGCCAGAAATGATGCCGGGGTGCAAGTCTTCTCCCACCAAAATTAGGAGATACCCAAGAGGATTAGGAAGAATCAGGTACCTTCAAGTTGTCTGATTTCATTAGCTCGTTTAGTTTGCTGATCTCGTCTCCATTTCTGACGTTAATCCTAAAAACTTGATCCCTGAAGAAAAAAAAGAGAGAGAGAGAGAGACGCAAAAGATAATGGTGAGCTTTCAGCTGGCAAATAAGCCCCAGCCTCCTATCCCAGACATAATTGCACCGAGTGAGAGGAAATGGTCTAGCCTTTGGTTATAATGTATAGCCATGAAAAACAAGACTACGTGGCTAATATGAAAAAGTGCTTATGGTATAACTTTAAGGGAAATATTAAGTGAAAGAGCAGGACACAGAATTGTATGTATGCCATGATCACAAGTATGGAAAAAGCAGATGCATTGGAAGAAAAACAGACAACGGAAATCTAGCAAATGCTGACAGTGCTTATGTTCGGGTCGTGGAATTATGGATGACTGACTTTTTCCCCCCTTGTATCTGTTTTCTGTAATGTGGTCATATTACTTTATAATGAAAAACATATATATTTTTGCAGAAAGGAATGTTCCTGAGTTGCACGCAAAGCTAACTCAAGACATAAAGAAGCAGTTCTTCACTGTCAGGGGCGAAGACTGAAACTGGCCCGACGCACGATGCAGTGTGCAGAGGATGTTTTGCTGAGTTTGGTTTTGTGAACCAATGTCTCCCCAATAAATTCAATTAAAAAAATTAAATTTAATTCAATTCCTTTTTTTTTTTTTTTAAGAAAGAAACTCTGGCCCAAGGTCCATGCTGGAAAGAGCCAGAAAAGAGAACAGAACTCCCGTCCCTGAAGGGTTAGCTACTTTCCTCTTAGCAAAAGGGGGGGAGACTGGGTGCTCTTTTGATCTCGTCCAGCTCCAGGACCCTATAAAAATTTGAATTAGATAAAGGCCAAGGTGCTGGGGCTGAACTTGGGATTCAATCCTCCTAAGGGGGCCCTGAGAGGGCCCAGAGGGAGCCAGCCGGCCCCGAGCCCCCCTCGGTCATTTGCCCTGCACTTGTTTCATGTACACCATTTAGCATCCACGACAGCAGCAGGGGTAGAGGCCCCCGAAGTCCTGTGTGTGGGTGGGAGAAGGACGAGCCTGAAAAGCTGCCTTTGTGCTCTCAGCCGGCTCAAGTAGCCAGGGGAGCCATTAGGCCGTTGCTAGGTGACGGGCCGAATGAATCTGCACTCAACGCTGTCACATGCGTCATCCCTTTGACACGAATGAATGCAGGAAGCGCTGGTGGAGAGAGCTGTGGGCTGAAGGACCTGTTGACAGAGAAAATGGTTCTGTCACAGGGAGCTAAACGTGCAGCCTCACGTGGCAGCTCGGCATCTCCTCATCAGAAAGCCAGCTCAATCCGGATGGACTCAGGGTGTCACTTTGTTCTGTGAGGTTCTCCAGGATCCCTGGGAGGTCTAGTCCAGCCCAGGGAGGCATGGTCCATTGCAGGTGGTGGGTCTGGAGGAAATGCCAGTGCCAAAGGCCCGCTTCCTCCCAACTCATCCAGTCTCCGAAGGGTCCTGGGAGGTGGGCAGCTAATGGGGTCCCTGGGTGCTGCTGGGGCCAGAGAGGAGAAGCCATGGGCTGGGCAGGTCTCAGTGGGAACCCAACAGGCTTGCTAGGCATGGGCCTGCAGCCCTGGGAGGATGAGGAGTCAAACCACCACTTCCCTGACACAGGCAGGCAGCCTCGCCAAAAGGGAAGGGTTTACAACAGAAGGGAAATCCTTCCTCCTGGCTGATTCCCAGGGCCCATCTGCCCAGCCCAGGCTCTGTCACAACCCACCCCCAACACTCCAGGAAAAGAACGTCTTACAAGTGGTGTTCTAGAAAGTGCCTGTGCGCTGATACTGGCAAATTAGGCGTTTGTAAAATACAGCACTGACAAGAGCAATCACAAAGCACGGGGAGAGAAAAAGTACAGGAAGAGAGAAAGAGAGGAACGTAAAAATAAAGAGCTCTCAGAACTATCGAAATCATGTTACGCATTCACCCAGAGCATTTGTTTTACTTTTTCTAAAGTGGTTACTTCAGCACAGAACTTCCATACCCTGGGAGTCCATGACAACGGGTCACAGCGAACCTCACTGGCGCTGCTGATTAAATTCGCAGCCCATTTCATCACGCCCGAGGCAGCCCAGCTACAGAGGTTAAAGACACACAGCTGTAGTATTCAGAGAGGCAGCAGGGAAGACGCGGACAAAAAAAAGGGGGCTCTGCAATCTAACCAAACGGAACCTCAGAGAGTAATCTGATCAGCAATTCCTAACGGGGCAAGTCCTGGAAGATAGTCACGTCGGGATCTCTAACAGGTTTACCTTCACCTTAAGCAAACCTTGTCCATTGTTCTCCTGCCTCCAGGTTAACCCACCTTTGAATGTCTCTGCTTCAGACCCCTCAAGGGAGCACATAATCTTGTTAACTATCCTGTAATCCCTGACTTCATGTAATCTTCCTTACCTTTCCTCCTTAATTCCTAATATATAAAAGAAACTGCAAAAACTGCCATTTTCTGGAGCAATTGAGAGCTTGCTTCCCGGCATGTCATCCGTTTGGTTCAAATAAACTCAGAACAACTTATATGAAAATTCTCTACAGGTTTGGACATTTTTTACATCGACAAAGGGCTGGTAGGGTCCTTCCCCATCTATCTCTTCTCCACTGCTCCGTCCTATACCTTCTTGGCTCCAGCCTCAATTAAATCCTAAATTCACCACGTACTTTGCCCTTCTATGCCTTTGCACATGCTGTTCCTTCTGCCTAGACCAGTGATGGCGAACCTTTTGAGCTCGGCCTGTCAGCATTTTGAAAAACCCTAACTTAACTCTGGTGCCGTGTCACATATAGAAATTTTTTGATATCTGCAACCATAGTAAAACAAAGATCCCATCAAAATCTGGAGCGTAAGTGGGCGCCAGGTGAAGAGCAGCCTTTTTCTTGTCCTCACTGTCCTCCTCTCTCTTGGGAAAATGCCCTTCCCAGTGTGGGTGGCTGGACACAACCTATGTCCACCATCTGGAAATCCATTCGAAGACCTTCAGCTCATTCTAACTATGGAAGATTGGCCTGGGAAGGGAGATATGATGGGATATGCAGGTTCACCCCTCTACTCCACACAGGTATTCTTGCAGCTCTTGCTAACTCTGGTCCATTCCGATACCCAGGGCTGTCCCACTGTTGCCTACACAATGGTTGGTGAGCCCCTCTCACTCTTTCACACTTGACCCATGTTCTGGACAGTCAACAGTCCCCTTGGTGTGGAGCTTCTGTCCCTCCCCAAGTGGCCTGGTCTTTGTACCTTTCTTAGCTGCATCCCCAGCCAGGCTTAGCATCTACCATGAATACTGAGAGGCGGATGCCCAGAACTCTTAAATGCCTGCCAGCTACAGTTGATGCTACAACTAGTTCTACAACTACTTCCTGTTCTCTGCCTGCCCCACATCTCTAGGCATCTTGGCCACCTTCCCATCCTTAAAATGACTGAAGACCAAGACAAAAGACGCCAGCAGAGACAGACTAGGGAAGTCGGGGAATTGAGTAGAAAGAACAGAGCCTAGGGTGGAGGCTGTAAGGGGGCAGGGGACCATCATCTTCATCTCCTCAGCACTGTACCCTCTCTAAGCCAAACTGTGCTCTGGCTTCCTATCCACATAAATGCTCAGAGGCCAGCTTTATCCTTGATCTAAATGTTCCCTTTCTGGGACATGTCTATGGAAGGATTCCACTACCTTTGCTGGGTTCTGTACTATTGGGTGAGACCACGTTTGGGGTGAGCTGGGCACTAATGATTAAAACCATCTGCAATGAGCCCAGGCACACTCTCTGTGCCCACTCCTGTGGTGAGGGCTCCAGGGCCCAGCCCAGCTGTCTCAACCCAGTGCCCTGTATTGTAAGAGAAGTCTGTATCCTGAGAAATAAAGCTTTTTCAGCCACCTGGATAGCTGCAGCAGGAGCCTAACAGCTCCAGGTGTCAGCCCGCTTGACAGCAAGTTAGTTATTACACGGAACAGGAACGGCCTGAGGAAAAGTCTCCCTACCTGGCCACCTGCTGGGCCTAACGCCTCGAAGCTATTTGGCAGTACAGACCAGGTGTGAGCAGAAGTCATCACTATAAAAATTACTCAATTTCATGTAAGTACAGTGGTTCCCCTTTTTCCGGGGTTTTGCTTTTCCTGGTTTCAGTTACCCAAGAATGCCGCCTGAAATGATTAAATGAAAACCTTCAGAAATAAACAATTCATACATTTTCAATTACACGCCGTTCTGAGTACCTCACTTCATCTCTTCACATCATCTCACATCATCACAAGATGAAGGGTGAGTACAGCACAATAAAATCTTTTGAGAGGGAGAGACCACAGGCTCATAACTTTTATTACAGCATATTGTTATAATTGTTCTATTCTATTGTTAGTTATTATCGTTAATCTCTTATTGTGCCTGATTTATAAATTAAACTGTGTCGTAAGTATGTATGTATAAGAAAAAAAAACATAGAATATATATAGGATTTTGTACTGTCCGTGGTTTCAGGCATCCACTGGGGGGTCTTAGAACACAACCCTCACAAATAAGGGGGGGCCTAATGCAATTACCACAGCAAACAACCCCAAAGTCCCTTTAGCCAGATAGTATAATAAAGTGAGCGGGTAGATATAGATAGATCAGTGAGATATAGGATTCTATCTGATTACTTTGTGTTACAGCAAAGGGTATGGTTTTTGCATTCAGAGTTCCAGCTCCCCTGCTTACCAGCTAAGTGGCCTTGGGCGGGGTTTCTTAATCTTCCTGAAGCTGAGTTTTTTTTCATGTTTAAATTAAGGAAAATAACACCCTTGCCTGTCAGAGTTGTTGTGTAATCCAAAAGATAAGGCGCGCTAAAGCTTTTTGCAAATGGCAAAGCATTTATGCAGTAATGAGTTATTAGAATCCAATCTTCCAGCAGGGTACCATGGCATCCTTTCATCTCTCCTACCTCCCAAATGTCCTCTCCTTTGCAACCCACAGAGCATTATGAGTGGAGCATGCGTGTACACAGTGTACAGGTGAATCCTGGCGTGTCAATCTTCAGAGCTGTGGCTAGGCAAGACCTATCAAATCTCCATGTCCCAGCTGCTAACAAGAAAGCACCAGCTCTACTAAGCCTTCTCTGTTAACAGAGAGATGAACCCAAGACACCTAAGACCTAGGCTTTCCCTTAAGCAGGACAGAAATTAGAAACAATTTTTGGTAACTCTTGTTAATTCATAACATAGCAGTAAGAAAGTAGGAGATGCCTGGAACTGACTGGACAAATAAGAACTAGAAAGAAAACTAGTTGGCAGGAGGCTAGGGAGCTAGGGAGGGCTGCAGAGACTACCTAGTCCTGATTTCACAGGTAAAATTGAGCCTGAGAGACAAGTAACTTGGCCAGGATGGCACAGGGCAGAGCTGGGCCTGGAGCCCAGAGCGTTTTTCTCCATGCCAAACCGCCTGAAGTATCATCAGCCATTCATTTCCAAATTCATTTGCCTCCCATATCTCTGAACTAACCAAGCAGGAATAATAAGTCCACAGGGAACTTACCCAAAAAACTTCCCTCGACCACAGATGCTGGGCCCGATAAGGGCCCCAAAGAACAGTATCCACTTCATGTCCCAAAGGTGTCTGTCACACCGGGGCTGAGTCAAGCTGTATTTATAAGGAGTCTGAGGCAAACTCAGTTCTCAAAAATGTCGTGTGATTCCCAAGCAGCCTTTCAACTCTAATGATAGCCAGGTGGGCCCCTACCCATGACTCTTCCATTCCTTCTGAGTGATAAAGGCGAGCCTCGATCACCGTGAATCAGGAACCTGCTCCTCGGGCTGGAAAACTCTGTGCCAAGGTACCATATTGCTCAACGCTGTATTTAAATTGTGTTTTTTTAATAAATAGGAAGTCCCACAGTGCCAACTAAAATTTAGAGTCATGGGAGAGGCCAGGTTGTAAACCTAGCACGGAGTTACCTCTAGAGTTTTGTTTTTTTTAAGTGAAGAGTTTCAAAGAAATCACAAGCCAGCTCCAAGACCACAGATTTGACAACCTGTCAGAGAATCCCCCAGAGCAGGTCATAACAATGACAGTTTGTGGCCTCTGCTATGAATCTGACACATAATCCTTAGGACTCCAGGAAGAAAGTAGAATTATATGAGGTAGAGGGTACAGGAAGAATGTGTTAGTCTGAATCAATTATCTGTTTTCCTTAGGGTCTGAGCTCAAGTGAAGTCTTAATAGTATTATTAAGAATAAAACTTTCGTACATTTGCTGGACTCTGAGTCTAGTGTCCTGGCCACCACGTCACAGCAGAATAAACGGAAAACACTTGTGATCTCCATGACTTCTTCTTGGGCTCTGAGGCCATTGAGTCTGTTCTGGGAGCCCCAGATCCCACAAGCCTCCCCCATCCTATGATCTACACTTTCTGCACTTGCTAAGGGGAGTGGAGACAACCAAGGGTCATGATTAGGACTATTAAAAAAATATTATTCTCACGTTTGTTAAAATTGTAAGGAAGACTTTATTCAAAATTATTGCAGTAGGGGTCATGAAATAGAAGAGTAATTGTGTTCAACTCCGAATACAGTAAAGACAGCAGAGTGAGGAGTCAGTGGATGGACAACTGCTAAGAGGAGACATCAAGGGTAGGGGGGATACTCGCTTAACCGACCTAACAGGATTCTTGCTAAAGGCAGGCCAAGGATTGAGACGTCACAAGTGGACGATAAGGAACTTGATCAGATATCAAATACTGGGGGATGACTTCCTTAGCAGATTTCTTTGCTAAGAATGACTTAGGGCCCAGGGTAAGCCTAGTCAAAAAAAGGACTCAGAGCCCTAGCCAGTTTGGCTCAGTGGATAGAGTATCAGCCTGCATACTGAAGGGTCCTGGGTTCAATTCTGGTCAAGGGCACATACCTTGGTTGCAGGCTGCATCCCTGACCCTGGTCAGGGCACATGCAGGAGGCAACCAATCAATGTGTCTCTCTCATCATTGATGTTTCTATCTCTCTCTCCCCCTCTCTCTTCCTCTCTGAAATCAATTTTTTAAAAAATATATATTTTTTAAAGGACTCAGAGAAGTCTATCTAAGGTTTGGTCAAGGAGGGTGTTTATCAGGAGCTGTGGGTCTGGGGTCCCATCAGAGCTCTCTTACCCTTCCCACACTGAAAGGGAGCTCCTATTCCCACCCTGGTCCATCACAAAGACTGGGACTCTCCTTCGCCAAGATGAATTTCAGCTTTAAAATTACCAAAAAGAGAGCCTGAGACCTGAACCTGTGAGAAATGTGAGCTAAAGAATCAAGTGCCCAGAATTCCAGGAAAGCTGGAATTCACTTCCCACCCTTTTCTTCCAGAGAAAACCATCCACATGAAGAAAATCGAAACCCCTAATGGGAGTAAGTGTCTAAAGGGAAATTATAGGGCAACCAGAAAGGGGTGTTGTTGGCTTGGGTCCCCACCAGCTCCTATAGTGCAGCATCCCAGGAATGGAAAAGCAAATAATGGAACCAGATGACACCGTACCTACCATAGTGCCTGGAACAATGTAGCTGCTTAATTAGTACTTCTTGAACACATGAACTCAAAAGTCCCTTTCTAGCTCTAAAACACTGCTCTATTATGATGAAGGAGCTGGCACATACCACAGTATGCATGAACCTTGAAAACATTATGCTAAGTGACCTACGCCAATCACAAAAGGACAAATACCATGTCATTGCATTTATATGTGGTACCTAGAATACTGAAGGGTCCTGGGTTCAATTCATAGAATAGGCAAATTCATAGAGACAGAAGTGGACTAGAGGTTACCAGAGGCTGGAGGGAGGAAGGACAGGGAGTTATTGCTCAACCGGTGCAGAGTTTCTGTTTGGGATGATAAAAAAAAGTTCTGGAGATGGATGGTGGTGATAATTGTACAACACTGTACAACGCCACTGAACTGTACACTTAGAAATGGTTAAAATGGTAAATTTTATGATTTGTCTATGTTACCACATTTTTTTTAAATATATATATTTTATTGATTTTTTACAGAGAGGAAGGGAGAGAGATAGAGAGTTAGAAACATCGATGAGAGAGAAACATCAATCAGCTGCCTCCTGCACATCTCCCACTGGGGATGCGCCCGCAACCCAGGCACATGCCCTTGACCGGAATCGAACCCGGGACCCTTCAGTCCACAGGCCGACACTCCATCCACCGAGCCAAACCGGTTTCGGCGATTACCACATTTTTTAATGTTGAAAGGATATTGGGAGCATTTTGCTAAGAATATGTATTTTTTTAAAGATGAAGGAGTACAGCTCAGTGGTTTACTCTACTTTAGGACAGCATAAATTGAAGAACTAATTCTCCTAAATCAGGACTCGAAAAAGAAATAATCACGCCCGACTTTGTTTCAAACTGGAGAGCTTTTAATGGTGTTTATTCCCCCAGAGCCCTAATAGGGATGGTCTCGCACGTGCTCCATGATTGTCTTCAAGCCAAGCCAGGTCTCTTCGGCTGTGGGTAAGATCTGGTTGGCGGGCAGCAGGAAGCCGTACCGACCCGTGTCTCTCAGTTCAAAGGCAAATGAGTACTTGATGCCAGAGTCATAGGCCCAGTCAATGCTTCCTCCACTGGCTTGGTCTGAAGAGCGAATGAGAATAAGTCCGGTTATGCTATTCCCACTGGCCTCTCACAGCTATGTAACCGCCAAGTTAAGTTCTACTATTATTAAAAAGGTAAGTTAGGCCCCTATCTGCAAGGACCTTCAGAGCAGGGATAGCTTAGTAGGGGGTCACCCTTACGAAAAAATTACAAGATTAGTTTGAAAAGCAAACGGTGTTATGTAAATGGGCACTCTGCTTGGCCTCCCTCTAGTGTTCTGAAGGGCCTCTGGCCTCACCCACCCATTTGGAATCCTGCCTGCTCTCCTAATTCACCTCTGCTACAACGTAGGGAGGCCGCCCACTTCCTTCTTTAGAAAAGTGCTAGGTGTAGACATTTTTTTTCTCTTGAGAGAGGGGAGGGATTACAAATACACGAAACAATCTGGTCCCTGCCCTCAGGGGATTTTCAGCTAAGGGTGGAACAGGCCTTGTTCTGATATAAAATAACATGCCCACTACCTGTGTGTGATGGTTCACCCAGCAGAGTGAAGTGCACCTGTGTAATGTGTGGCCACGGACACGACAGATGATGAAGGAAGTGGCATTAGCCAACAAAGAGTTGGGCAATCATAACTCAGAAGACCTGAGTCATGATGGGTTCTGAGGCCTGGCCCAGGGAGGGCAAGTAGAGGTCAGATGAAGGAGACGGCTGAGGCAGAGATGGAAAAAGTCACCTAGTCCCTAAGAACAGGACTGGGCAAAGGGGAAGACCAGGGAGGCTGTACCAAGAACAGGACTCATGGTTAATATTGCGAATGAACACTGAACTCCTGTGACTAAAGTCTTTGTCTTCACTCATAACAGTTATGTAACCTGGTAAATAACAAATACCAAGTGGTTTCTGACTTGAACTGAACCTTCCTGGGTGCCAGAATCACTAACTTAGGCCTTTGGCGTAGCTACATGACACAATCCCACTAAGAAGCCCATAGTGAATGCAATTCTTGCTTCAAATGGAATCCTAATTCTGCAAAACATTAGTTGGGTGACCTAAGGCATGTACTTATCTCATTGAATCCAAAATGCTTCACCCGTCAAATGGAGATAAAAGTATTACTTACTTCACAGAGCAATGAGAATTAAATGGAATAATATTATGTTTATAATTCCAACACTTTTTGAGTGCTTACTAAATGTGATAGGCACTATGCTAAATTCGTTCATTTAATCACCACTTGAGTCACAAAGTAGATATTAGTATTATTTCCATTTTACAGATGAGAAAACTGAGGTTCAGAGAGATTACGTGAAGGAGCTGGGATAATGTATATAGAGTAGACATTTGATACAGGTTAGTTACTGTTATAACTATGATTACAAATAAATTATTAGGATCCTATTTTAAAAGTTGGGCCACATTAAGGAGAAGAGGTATGCAGAGGAGAGTAGTTCACCAGGAAACTAACAAGGAACATTCATACAGTGCCTGAGAATTAGTGAACACTTTTAATCTATATTTTATCCTTTGAGCCTCTCAACAATCCATTTTACAGATGAAGAAACCAAGGGAGGTCCTGGCTAGTATTCACAGTGGTTAGAGCGTTGGCCCACACACCCAAGGGTCTCGGGTTCGATTCCCAGTCAAGAGCATGTACCTGGGTTGTAGGTTCCATCCCCAGCCCCAGTCAGAGCTCGAGAGGGAGGCAGCCATTGGATGTGTCTCTCTCACACTGATTTTCTCTTTCTTTCTCTCTCTCTCTCTCCACCCTCCTCCCCTTCCTTCCTTTCTCTCTAAAAATCCATGGAGCCCTAGCCAGTTTGGCTCAGTGGACAGAGTGTCAGTCTGTGGACTGAAGGATCCTGGGTTCCATTCCCGTCAAGGGCACTTGTCCGGGTTGTGGGCTCAATCACTAGTGGTGGCTATGTAGGAGGCAGCCAATCAATGATACTCTCTCATCATTGATGTTTCTATCTCTCTCTATCCCTCTCCCTTTCTTTCTGAAATCAATCAATGAAAAAAAAATCCTCAGGTGAGGATTAACACACACACAAATCAATAAATAAACAAACAAATAAATAAATATAAAAGAAACCAAGGGAAGATGAGTGACCTACCCAAGGTTACTTGGCGCTACAACTCAAGCCCAGGTCCCTGTCCCCAAGGTCTGTGCTTTCCCCCCTACACCTTTCTGAGAAACAACTCAAGTCACAACTCCTCCTGGACCTAACACCTATTGTAGTGGCGCTCCTCAGAGCCCTTTCCGAACGAGGAACTGCCTCACCCCCCACAGAGTCCAGCCACCTCTTGGGTGGAGCGAAGCAGGTGCTCACTCAGAGCTGCATACCACTCTGGAGCAGGAAGCAACAAGTAGTTAATGGGGACCAGTTCCTAGAGGCAATGCTTGTCCAAACTGGAATGCGGCCAGGATCAAAGATAACAGGGGCAGCTCTGGGCACAGATCGAGCCAGAACTTGCTTGACCACTAATGGCCAGGTTCCAAAAAAAAAATAAAATCAGACAGCAAACCCTATGTTTGTCTGATATTTGCTCATTAAAAATGTCTTCAATATCTGTGATCTTACCAAGAAAAACATACTAAACCTCAGTCTTCCAAGGTCTGCCTTACTTGTAAATCCCTCAGCTACGGAGGGGGGAAGCTAGATTCCTTGTATAATCTGGGCACATATGATGCCATTCTGCTGGCATTCCAAACTCCAGCCTTTACTCAAGCTGCCAACCAGAGAAAGATGCATTCCTCAGCTGTCAGTGGCCAGGATGCCTTCCTCCCTACTGCTGTCACTCAGAAGGCTCTCCTCCCTGGAGGTTCCCCCACCAAAGGAGAGGACAATTCCACATGGAAGTGATTGAAAAGGTCTGGGCAGCCCGACCAGCGTGGCTCAGTGGTTGAACATTGACCTATGAACCAGGAGGTCACAGTTCAATTCCCAGTCAGGGCACATGCCCAGGTTGCAGGCTCCATCCCCAGTGTGGGGCATACAGCAGGCAGCCAATCCATGATTCTCTCTCATCATTGATATTTCTCTCTCTCTGTCTCGTCTCCCTTCCTCTCTGAAATCAATAAGAATATAAAAAAAAGTTCTGGGCAGCTCGAAGCAGATCAATTTTCCAGAGAACAGCCTCCTGAAATCAATAAGAATATAAAAAAAAGGTCTGGGCGCTCGAAGCAGATCAATTTTCCAGAGAACAGCCTAAAAAACACGAAACAAGCTCCAAAGCTGTTCATTTCCTTTGACTTGGAAACCTTGCCTTGGGAGTCCGTACCAAAGACCTCTAAGAGAAAAAGGAGTTTGTACCAACATGTTCCTAGTAGCGTCGCTTAGCAAAAAGCTGAAACAGTCCAAAGACCCAGTCACTGGGCTATAGCATTATAATGGAATAACAGAGACCTAGTGTGGAAAAACAAAATCACACAGGCAATACTGTTACCTTAAAAAAAAAAAAGGCTGGACACAAAACAGAACCCTGACGCTGATTAAGGCTTGTGGACCAGAAAGGGGCTATAAGGCAAGTAATCTCACAGCGTGATCTGATCATAAATTCCTAACCGGGCAAGTCGTGGTGGAGAGTCACGTCCCAGGCCTATAAAAGGCTTATCAGTGCCTTCAGGTGGCCATGTCCATTATTTCTGTGCATCCAGGTTAACTCGATTTTGAAATGGCCCTTTTCAAACCCCTCCTTCTAAAAGCGTGACCACCCTCAAGAGAGCCCATAATGTTAATTATCCTCTCATCTGATTGCACCTTGCTTTCCCTCATCTTCATGCAATCTTCCTTATCTCCCCCCTTAATGCATAAAAGAAACTGCAAACTGTTATTTGCTGAATCATTTTTCTCCGTCTGTTGTGTTTTTTTTCGTCATTATAAGAGAAAGTTCATTTAGAAAATTACAGAGGTGGTAGATGTGCCCTTATTGCTTAGGAGAGAGAAAAGCAGAGGTAAATGAGGAGGGGGGGTGAGGGGCGAGGGAGAAGACAGGCGAAGGCGAGCTACTGAGAGGGAGAGCGCACTCGGTTTGTTGAGATCTTGTTTCCAGGTGTATCCTCTGTTGGGCTCACATAAATGATTGTAAAAATTCTCTACAGGTTTGGTAGTTCTTATATCTACAAACTAGATAAATATATGTGTGTTCATTGACAAAATCATCAATGAAATTGAAACAAAATAAAACTGCTGGTTATTGGATTATTTTTTATGACGTTTTTAAACGCATCATAACAGAAAAAAGAAAAAAATCATAATCTGGAAAAAAAGAACTTTCACCATCAGAGATATTACCAGAGCAGTAGTTTGTGTACTTTCCATAAGTATTCTAGGTAAGAGGAGTAAACTCCTCCTCCTCTGCTCCCCAAGACTCCGCGAGAGAGAAACCCACAGGCCCAAAATGGCATCACTTGTGCTAAAAGCCCATGATACCAAACCTAGATTTAATACCTGATCTAATTGCAGTTTCAGCCTCTCCCCGAGTGACATTTTATACAAACCAGTTTGGAATTTCCTGATCTACACTAGTGAGGGAATCTGCCTGGTAAGACACCGCCCCCCTTCCCCACCCCCCAAACCGCCTGCCCTTAAAGCAGCGGTTCTCAACCTGTGGGTCGCGACCCCTTTGGCAGTCAAACGACCCTTTCACAGGGGTCGCCTAAGACCATCCTGCATATCAGATATTTACATTACGATTCATAACAGTAGCAACATTACAGTTATGAAGTAGCAACGAAAATAATGTTATGGTTGGGTCACAACATGAGGAACTGTATTTAAAGGGCCAGAAGGTTGAGAACCACTGCCTTAAAGGAAGGTGTCCTTGCCTGAAATAATCCACCCTTAACTCTTTCGTCCTATAAAAAACTTCCATCACCCAGCCAGTGTGGCTCAGTGGTTAAACATAGACCTATGAACCAGGAGGTCACGGTTCGATTCCCGGTCAGGGCACATGCCCAGGTTGCAGGCTCAATTCCCAGTTAGGTGTGTGCAGGAGGCAGCGGATCAATGATTCTCATCATTGATGTTTCTATTTCTCTCTCCCTCTCCCTTCCTCTCTGAAATCAATAATAACATATTGGAAAAAATATCTTCCATCTTGTACAACCCCCAGAGTGCCCTTCTAGCGGCTAGATGAGATGCTGCCAGATTCATGAATCACTTAATAAAGCCAATTAAGAACTTAAAATTTACTGGGTTGAATTTTGCTTTTTAATGACTCCCATTAAGAAAACCATGACTCACAAGTGTTCATTCCCACAGATTTCTGCCACCACCCTCCTACAGATGTAGCTGTCTTTGCCCCCAGCATGTCTGCAGACTCCCTCCTCTTGTTCAAGCTCAATCTACCCACCTCCACTTGTCCCCTCCTTGCCCTTCTTCTCCCCAACTCTGGACAGTATTACATTGGTCACTTCCGATCTCTCCTGTATCTTTCACTTCTCTCTCTCTCTTAATCCTTCCCCACAGACTCTTATCTCAAAAAGAAAAAAATAGCAAACCCTGGCAGGTTGCTAAGTGGTTAGAGCATCAAATCTTGGACCGAGGGGTTGTGGGTTCAATTCCTGGTCATAGGCATGTCCCTTGGTTGCAGGTTCTCCAACCCTGTAGGGGCTCCTGTGGGAGGCAATCAATGTGTCTCTCCTCCCTCCCTTCCACTTTCTGGAAATCAATGGAGAAAATATCCTCTGGTGAGGGTGTTTTGTGTTTTTGTTTTAAGAAAAGAAGGAATCCTTGATTCCAGAATCTCTTTCGCTTCACATCCAGGTTCCTCTAAAGCAGAGGTGAGGAACATCCGGCCCACAGGCCATATAAGGCCCTCGAAATCATTTGGTCTGGCTCTGCCAAAGCATTAGGGGTGAGTTAATTAAATGTTTGACCAAATAAAGCAGGCTAATGTTTAAGTTGGTAATTTTTCATGGTCCTCGAATGGTGTTAAAAACATCCAAATGGTCCTTGGCAGAAAGAAGGCTCCCCACCCCTCCCCACCCCTGCCCTAAAGAGTAGTCTACTCACCAGTCTCACCTCTCCCCCACCCCTGTACTCCTCCAGCTACTCTCCCCACCCTTTGTAAACTACTCTGCTTAAAGTCACCAATAAGCTAGTGTAGGGGGGTTTAGAACAAGTTACCCCAAGATGTGCCTGTGTGGTATGCAGGTTGTTCTGAGCTATAGGCAACCAGGACTCTGTGGGCTCGAGAGAAACTTCTGTCCTTTCTAAACTAACTACCTAGAAGAATTTGAATTAGGGGCCTTACCCATAATTAAAGATTATCAGAAATCATTTTATTTT
Organism: Myotis davidii; assembly: GCF_000327345.1. Taxonomy (NCBI): domain Eukaryota; kingdom Metazoa; phylum Chordata; class Mammalia; order Chiroptera; family Vespertilionidae; genus Myotis; species Myotis davidii. The sequence continues at coordinate 231,920 of NW_006296405.1, forward strand.
ATTTTATTACCTATCTATAGGACAGGGCAAATTTACTGAAGATCTATTCTTATTATTCTGACCATATATATACTAGTATACCTTATTTTCCCTTTCTGTCATTGAACCTCTCATGTAGGTGGGGTTCCCATATACTAGTATATGCATGTAATTAAATTTTTTTCTTGTTAATCTGTCTCATGTTTATTTATTTTTAAATAAACACCTGAGGATACGTTTTTATTGGTGAGAGAGAGAGAGAGAGAGAGAGAGAAGAAAGAGAAACATCCATCAGTCACTTCCCATACACATCCCAACCAGGGATTGAACCGGCAACCTAGGTATGTGCGCTGATCAGGAATTGAACCTGCCACCTTTTTGGTGCATGAGATGATGCTCCAACCAACTGAGCCACACCAGCCAGGGCAGTTTATAGTTAATTTTAAAAATTATGGAATACAATCAATATTCAAAATTG
>NW_006296405.1:232607-253676 GCF_000327345.1 Myotis davidii
ATCCACTCTTAACTTCTTGGTCCCACCTGCTTTCTGCCTATAAAAACCTTCCATTTGTACAACCACCAGAGTGCCCTTCTAGTTGCTAGATGGGATGCTGTCCAATTCATGAATCGCTTTAAAAAGCCAATTACATCTTCAAATTTACTCAGTTGAATTTTGTTTTTTAACACTAGCGATGAAAATCCAATGGTAAATATTCTGTCCTTGTAATATTTGGCCTTTCTGTGGCCTTTGTCATTGTTAAACACTGCCACCTCTCCAACAATGGCTCCTTCCCCGTTTCTGAAACACGGGTTGTCTGCCTCCTCTCTGCCCAGCTATGCGGTGTCTCTCTCCCTCACTGCTAACCTCTTCTGCCCGTCGCCTTGCTCCCCTCTTCCGCCCCGGGCTCTTCCCACTCCAAATGATCTTGCTCTCCTGTACCCACCCTCCTCTCTATGTCCACTAACCCCAAATCTCTGCAAAATCTCAGGGCCATGGAGCCCAGTACCTTCCGGACAGCCTCGAAAGTTCCAGAGCTCAATGCAGTACCTTTCCAAGCCTGCCCCTATTTCACCTTCGGGATGCCTCCCTCAGTTAATGGCACCATTCAATGTCCTTGGTGAGAAACTCTCACTGTCCAATAAATGGCAAAAACCTGTGGTTTTTACTTCCTAAATGCCTCTCTTCCATCCTCACTGCTCTGGTTGTGTGGTAGGCAGTTAGAGAGACATAGCAGAGCAAGGACGATGGGCAGGTACAGAAGGTCATCCATGTGGCCAGCCCCAGGTGCTTCACAACAGACAATCAATTCGAGGGTGAGGCCTCGCCCCCAGGGTGACTTTCCCTCCCCTACCACATCGCTGCTCTGGTCACTGCTGGTCGCTGGTCTTGCTGTTTGGACCCCCTGACCTCCCTAGAGATAACATCTAGGCCTAAGTTATATTTCAGCTCCAGGCCCAGATAAGCAACCAAACCAACCACGGCTGATGTCAGGACCAGCTGCATTGAATAATGACCCCCTGCCCTGTGCCTGCCAATCAGTCAGCGGAGATCACAACCCTGAAAGGACACACCTGGAAAACTGCTCACTATGCTTTTGAGATCTTCCCCTGCGACCTCCCCTAGTCTCCACCCTTAAACCCTTAGGACTGAGGACTCAGACGGCTCTCCCTTCCTAGAGCACACCCATGCCTCTCCCTTTGCATTTCCCTTTCCCTGCCCCATCTCTTCCCCTCCCTCCCTCCTCCCTCACCCTGCCCCAGGCACGTTACCATTAGCTTCCTCACTCCCAAGCTCCGTGCCCTTCCTTTACCTCCATAACTTGTTTTCTAAGCCCATCTTCTAGGAATTACTTCTTCTACCTCTGTGACTTACCCAATAAGTGTTCTCTTACAGTCTGCGTCCTGGCTGTGAATTCCTTCCTAGCCAAAACCCGAGTACCTAGGTAACTAAACCCAGATGTGGTCTGACTCCACCGGTCAGACACCCGGTGCTCTTTCAGCCCACAACAGTCGGGCCACCATCTCCCCCCCAAACTCTTCCTTCTCTTCCTGTGGGATGTTCCTACTTCCAGTCCATTATTACTTCATCCTCCACGCTGAAGCTAATCTGTTTTACCTAAATTAAAACACAATGCCTCGACACTCACTGACCTGCTGAAAACTCTCCAGGGCTTCCGGAATCCTTTAGGTTAAAACCCGAACTCCTTAACATGGTACACAAAACCCTGAACTCCCCACTCCCCTTCTTACACTTTCATTCCTGCAGCCCCAAACCTTGTAGTTCACAAAGCCCATCATAAAGTTTCATCCTTCCGTGCCTTGGCATGTGCTGTGAAGGAGCCAGAATGCCCCCCTCCTTTTCCCCTTCTCTAGGTCTCTGTTGATCAGTCTTCAAAACCCTGCCTTCTTGCCCAGCCGGCGTGGCTCAGTGGTTAAGCATTGACCTATGAACCAGGAGGTCACAGTTTGATTCCCGGTCAAGGCACCTGCCCCGGTTCCCGGCTCGATCCCCCGTGAGGGGCGTGCAGAAGGCAGCTGATCAATGATTCTCTCTCATCATTGACGTTTCTATCTCTCTCTCCCTCTCCCTCTCCCTTGCTCTCTGTAATCAATATATATATTTAAACCCTGCTTTCTTCCTGTATGAAGCCTTTCCTTACTCTTCCACTGTCAAATCCCTCCAACTTTCTAATACTTCTGCAGTATTTATAGCCTTCTATTTCACATATCATACCAAAGTTTACTGACTTCCTCTTTATCTTCCATATTAAACAGTGAGTTCTCTATGGGTTCATTATGTCTCCAGTACTTGGCATAATGATTAGCACTTAGTAGATGCTTAATAAAAGGGTGAACAGAGTGGGTACTTATAAGAGGCATTTGTTTCCAAAGGATCATGGACATAGGAACACTAGGGAACTCCTGGCCATTCAACCGTAAGGTCCTGAGTTTCTGGCTGTGTCCATAAGAAACTGGAGGGATGCCTTTGGGGGACCCAGAATCTGCATGAGAGTGCATTGGGATTTCCCATAGCAATGCAGTTGTTTCTTGTTTTTATCCCAATCTACTTTGGGAGAAAGAGTTTAGGAAGTCTGGCCAAGAAAGGTACAATTAATAACAGTGGCCCTAACCGGTTTGGCTCAATGGATAGAGCGTCGGCCTGTGGACTGAAAGGTCCCAGGTTCGATTCCGGCCAAGGGCATGTACCTTGGTTGTGGACACATCCCCAGTAGGAGGTGTGCAGGAGGCAGCTGATCGATGTTTTTCTCTCATCAATGCTTCTAACTCTCTATCCCTCTCCCTTCCTCTCTGTGAAAAATCAATAAAATATATTTTCTTTTAAATTTTAAAAAAATAAATAAAAGTGATGACTTAGGACCGGACCTCAATAAAGACCCATTTTCAGGCACAGATTCCAAAGGATGAGAGTGAGGTGTAAGGATCAGTACAAGCAGAACAGAGAGCACACAACTCCAGTATTGAGAAAGTTCTTTGTTCTAAATATCACATAGTAAATATCTCATGGAGGAGATCTAGCCTTGCTGAGGGAAACTGGATAAGGCTGGGTTTCATGCATGAAGGCGTATGAATTTCACATCAGGGCATTTAAAAGCTTTGGCCCCAAATCACATGGTGCCTGCTATCTTAGTGGATCATTTGTAAAAACACATTAGATACTTACAGATGACTGAGCAGATAGGTCCCACCTTGTACTTGGTGCCGTGCAGCTTTTGCAGCGATTGGGTCGCCTTTTGGGCCACTTGGTTCTACAGTGAGAGAAGCAAGGAAAGACGAATGGGTAACACTTGTCTCTTGGAAGAACAGATGCCCAATCGCAGAATGCAGAATGGGACAGTCAACTGGACTCCCTGGTTAATTGAGGATTAAGCACAACACCCTTTTTGTTTCAACCATTTTCGATGAGAAGTAAGCACAGTTCACTTTTGTTGGCTGTTAAACTATTGTATGATCGCTTCTCGGCCTTTTGGCTCAGATCAAGTGTAGTATATGTTCCTATCAGTTTAATAGCTGATACATCCTCTATTTTAAAAAAATACAAAATGAAGACCCCCTTCCCCCCGATTATTTGACCACCCAGACGCTTACATTAGTAATGACCAGGGTTATTAGTTTGCCACAAGCTCTCCCTGTTCAGGGCTGTGGATGGAAATAGGGTGGGAGGAAGGGGCTCAACAGAATGTGTACTGACCCCAGGATGTACCCAGAAAGTTGATATTTTTCCCGTCTCCCCCCACCCCCGCCCCCGGATCCTTACATTGGCTTATTTCCCCATGATTGTCTCTTTTTCCAAGAAGTAGAGCTCAGCAAAATATTTTCCATTATTTGAGGGTTTCAATTTTGACTGATTGAGGCTTTACTATCCTTGCTAGGGATAAGTGTAAGGTCTGAAACTTGGGTCCAGGAAAACAACTGTACAATCACCAGATGGGGGGAGCCTGGCCCAGCAGAATCCTCAGAGAGCCTGGGGGTTTCAGTTGTCAATAAGCCCAACATGAGTCAACCGTACGGCGCTACTGCCAATTAACTAACCCTCGGCCGCATAAGCAGGAGCGCGCAGCCTGGATGAGGGCAGTGTGGTCCCGCTCTGCGGTACTGCTTAACCCACCGCACAAGTTTGGCATTCACTTCTGGGAGCTACTCTTGAAAAACCCAGAAAAAACCCCAGCATGTTTGGAAAATAGCAACCTGAATGGTATGGAAACTTGGGATCCTATTATGAGTGCTTGAAAGAACTGGGGGTATTTAGCAGAGATAAGGAAAAACCTAGGAGAAACAGGTTACTGGTCTTCAAGTAATTAATGGATTTGCCTCTCAAAGAGAAATAAACTTGTTCCATGGAGCCAGACGATAAATCAGGGCTGGCAGGTGAAAACCATAAGGAGGTGGTTTGGCTCTCTATTGGGAAAAATGCAAACAATCAAATGTGCCCCAAAATGGAATAGGCTCCTTGAAGCCAGGAACCCAACTGGCAGAGATGTGAGCACCAGATTTGGACCATTTAAGGTGATATAGATCTACTAAAAATACCTTTTAGGTTCTTTTCAATCCTGACATTCTTTTTCCCCCAGTTCAACCCTGAGCGATAGATACACCTGAAACCTGCCCTATGGCGCTAAAATCCAACTGAGATGAAAGCTACACCTGAATTCGAATAATCTATGTCATTTCTGCCAGGAGCTATTGACAAGAATCTACTTGGAAATAAATCCACCAAAAGGTCACATCTCAAGGCTGATCTCTAGTATATGGGTTTCAAAATTCAAGCCTAAAAGCCAAATTGGAAATATTTGCACATTCTCTTCAGCTGGGGATAGTTCTTGCTCATTTGTAAGCAGCCCTCTGAGATGTCACCATCTAATATAAGGCTGCCACCAGTTTACCTATTCCTCAAACAGAAAAGATGATGGAAGATATCAAGTTAGGGAAGTGAGTGTTTAATGCCCAATATCATACATTAGAGTGCACCATAATGGCAGATCATGGAGCTGAAGGCACCAGGAAGGTATCAGGCAAGGAGCTGGAAGAGAGCATAGAGCATCTCTGATTCTAGGTCCAAGCGGTTATTTTCTAAGCAACAGAAAGCACATCCTGGGAGCTCATGTTCCAATCAGGGTCCTGCTCATCAAGATTAAGGCCATAATAATTTCATGAATTCTATTTCCAAAGGAAACTTAATTTAGGAAAGTCCACATCACAATCATCTCAGTGGTTGGACATATTATGTCTCATTCATCTTTATAACCTCTCACTAGTGCACTCCCATCTCAGTACCTAACTTTATGACTGAAACTGACTTGTCCACACAATGGATATTTGTGGTTGGGCTAAAATGACATTCCAGAAACTTACCAGCTCATCAAAGTCATCTAACTTGGTACATTTATAGCCATAGGGGAACATCAGCAGCTGGGAGTAGCTGTGGAGGGTAATGAAGGCCTTGACTTTTCCATGACTCTTGATGAAGTCCACTATGGATTTCACCTCAACTTCAGAGTTGGCACTGGGTCCATGGTATGAATCAGAGCAAGGACTCTTGCTGGCTCCAGGTCCTGATGTAAGAAACCCAAGAGAGAACAGTGAGCTGAACGGAGACACTGGGCGAAGGCAGTTTCCACGCATCACTAAGTCCCTCCCCTGGAAATCAGAGCAAGAATGTCAGTCAGGAAGCAAGTGGTTCTGTACATAGCTTTCTTCTTTAAAATGTGGTTCTATATGACAAAAAGAGCTATCAAATTAGCCCGTCTCCTCTCTGTGGGAGTTGTTGGAAGAAAAGCTAGATTTAATATTATAGATGGAATTCCTGCATTGGGTAGGAATCGAGCAAGTTCATTTTCTGGGATCCCTTCCAATTCTTCGAGTCCAAGAGTAGAAGATTCTATGCATCTGTACTTCTAAGTCACAAAGCCACAAATGCAAAGAACCTCTGTCATCTTTTCTACGGTGAGGAAATCACAACTACATCTGACAACAAGGACACCTTGGGCTTTGATTTTCTCAGCAACTAGAGTAACTCACGACCACTGAGTGGGTCCACTGTGGCCTGGCCAGGGCTATGACTGCTAGAGAAACGGATGGGATGGGTAGGAGCTGGGACTCCCCAGGGTCTCTAAGTGATATGGACAAAGGTAAATATAGCCTGTCACCCTTGTTTTAGGATTCTTTTACAAGAACAATAGTATTTTGGATCTGGTACTTTGATTTTTTTTTCCTTACACTAAAACACACACACACACACACTCTATTGTAAAATCGATGAATGAAGAAGTTGCTACTCATCCATATCCTATCACAATCCCCTAGTACGTTTTCTTTTGGTCCAATGAATCCCACTCATCTATTTGTCTTACAAATATTCCATGATTGCCTTCTATGTTCCAGACACTGTGCTAGGTGTTAGGAAAACTGCAGTGAAAGAGATAGTTTCTCACCTCACTGTTATCATACCTAATAAGGAAAAAAAAAACAAATTTCAATTCTGTGATAAAATATAAGGAGTTTTAACTGATGCCTGAAAGCATAAAGGAGCAGCCAACTAGACTGCCACTGAACTCCGCACAATTAGAGCTGCGAGTCAACAAAGCCAGAGCAGCACGCTAATATTTTCTCGCTTGAATCTATTTTGAAAATCAGTTTCTTAGTCTAATTTGGACTTTAGTTTTCTTTCTCGAAGCATCCATAGGTGATGTAATGCTTCTCTCCCTATATAGATCCTAACCCCCTCTAGTGGTTGGTTCGGGGCTTCCGGAGGCCTCCCGCCATTGCGCAGCGAGCGTCCTACTCGGAGAGCTCAGCAGCTGAGCCGGGCTTCAGCGTGTGGGAAAACCAGGATGTGAGACAAAATATATTAAACGCTGCTCAGAGCGCTGTGACAGCACGGCGAGCCTGCGAAGGGAATTTAGTTAAGTGTTTTCCAAATTGGTTTTTAAATGGCTTGAATCCTGAATGGGCTTAGCGGGCTGACAGTCCTGCAGAGCCAGGCAGAACGGCTAGTGGGCCAGACAAAGTCGGACCGTTCCTGGAGGCAAGTCCCCGCGCTCACCTCCAAAGCCTGCGTCCCAGTTCCGGTTAGGATCAACACCAACACAGCGGCTTCCAGACACTTTGGACCGGGTCTTTCGCCACATACGATTCTTTAAAATCCAACCAAAAGAGAAAAGGAAGGGGGTGGGATACGGTCATTCAGCCTGAGGAGCCGGTCTCTTTAGAATTCTGTTCATTTCCCTCCCTCCCTCCCGAAGGCCCCTGTGAAATGGCACGAATTCCCCGTGCACAGGGGTGTGGAGTAGTCCGCCCACGGAGTTCTGCTGGGGAATTTCAGTCCGTTTCACACAGAGAGAAGCAGACAGTCCCCCATCTCCTCAAATGAATACCGACCCGCCAAACCATGTTCCCTAGAACAGCAGCTCTATTCAATGTTAACAACAAACACAGAACAAAAAAAAGTGGGGAGAAAGCAAGAGTTCCATGGCAGAATCGTTTGGGAAAATATAGAACTAAATTGGCTGATTTACTTTAGAACTTCTAAGGGTTTTTTAATGCTCTAATTTTTTTTTTTTTTTTTTACACGAAGCTCCAAGAACTCGATATAGTGGGCGATAGTTCCCAAACTTCTCTGTGGAACTTTTATTCATAGGGTATCTCATAAGATGAGTACTAGTATTTGTACGAGTTCCTTTTGAAACCTCGTTGAAAAATGCTATCATAGCCAGATCTCTCCAAAAATAAATTTGAAGCTCTCACTCATTTTGAACATACGTGGGGTCACGGTTGCCACAATGGCGTTTTGTAATGAGATTTTTACAGGGGGGAAAAGAGAAAGAACGGCATAACTCCTTTTAGTAATACTCCAGAGATTCCTTCCACAGATTTTAAGTAAAATGTGAGATGTATTGTACTGCCTACCTAAATCCTACCACAAATCTAATTGTCAGCAGGTAACATCCGCCTCCACTTTTCTATCAATCCTGCCACAAAAACACAGAGATAATTGGAACAAATCTCCTAGGTGACTCACAGTGAACAATGAGCTCTAATAGCCCAGCCTAACAGCTGAAATGAGGCACTGACGGAGGCAGTATGTGAAGCCACCGTGGGCTGTAATAAGAAGTGATTATAAATTCCACTGCTTGCCTCAATGCAGGGCCACTACGGAGAGATTAGGCATTCTGTTTACAGTGAGTCAAGGGCAGAGAGATGACTTTTATTTTGTTTTTCAAAGTCCCTACACCTCTCCTTAGGTTCTTGTTTTGAGAGGAGAAAAAGTCCAAGCTTACTTTGGTTTGAGAGAACACATATCCATCGGGGTTTGTGACGGGCAGCAGGAAGATATCCATGGTGTCCAAGATGGAAGTGATGGATGGATCATTTCCATAATCAGAGGCAATCTGAGCAGAGGCAACAACATATATGTCAAGCTCACCCTTCCCTTTCACCGGGGAATACAGGATAGAATATTCCGGCAATGTGTTTTTTCCACACATGAACTAGATATCACTGCTGGTCAATGAAAAGTCTCACAAGACTTCATCCAATTTCCTGCAGTGTTAATGTGTTTCATATGCCAGCGTCTACACGTTTATTTCTGGTCAGAAGTATTTATATTAAATAAAAATCGGGTATTACTTATCCATTTTCTCTAAAAAGCAGTAGAATCCTTCCTATTAATTCTGGTGAGGCATTTTGCAATGGTAGGCAATGGTGGATGTGGCTTATAGGGATCTATGAATCCAAGAAATGTTTGCAGCTTACCTTAATCACCACACAGGGTAGCTTTCCAAAAGAACTCTCAACCAACATCAGATAACTTAAATATGCGGAGACTTTTCTAAAGATACTGAGAGGCAGTTAAATTCCATTTGGGGAATTAAATTTCTACTTGCAATCAATTGCAGTAGAGCTGAAGTTTCTGCTGGATTAAAATTTACTCATTTCCTGTGCTCAGCCATCCTAAAGCATTATTATTCAACTGTTAAATATCCATTTCATAATACCCTAAAGGTAACCGCATTTTAATTGAAGGGAAAAATGTATCAGTCAGTATGCACGTGGTTGCACATGCTTGAATGATCTGATGTGGATTGATTTCCTTTGCTCATGAATTAACATTCTGATTTATAGCGTGTCACTTTTGAATTACTTAGGAAATACCAGACGAGGTCACACCCAGCCTGGTGTCCTGACTCTAATTCCGAAGAACCTGTGGAAGGAGAGGTATTGCTACACCCTGACTTCAAAATCAGATTTGGAAAATTTTCAGAGCCACCAAAAACCCTGAACGAATTCCACTTTGGATCCTGTAGGTCAAAGTAAACTCTTCTAGGACCCGTTTATATTTCCCATCTGAGTCCCCTTTGTGGTTTCCTAGCTCTCTAGCACATCGTGCCCCAGCCCTGAGAATCCGAGGCAGCAAAGCAATTTTTCTCTTGTCTGTTTTTCGGCTGAAATCTGACTCCCCAGAGCCCTTCTTTTCTACCCTCTCCATCTCTTCTAGCTCGCTTTTCTTTTAGCAGGCACACAGCGGCCCACCGGAGGAAGAGGGCCCGGGTCCTGGCTGGGGCGATACCAGAAGAGGCTGAATGGCTCTGATTCCTGCCCGCGTGACAAGAGAAGCAGCGGGGCTGAGAGCTTCAGCCGTTAGGACCACGGGGATTGTTGTGTGGTTACGTGGGTCCTGATCCCAGAAAAATAATAATAATAATGGAAGAACGTTAGGCAGAATCACCTTATTTGCTGTCCACAGAGCAGTAGCTTGTGTTACCCACTCTCGGGCATGGATCCCGGCGTCCAGCCAGATGGCCGGCTTGTCTCCTCCGGTACTGAACTGCAAGAGAAGCGGGAAAGGGGGACGCTCCAGCGCTGCAGCCCCCGGCCCCTGTCTTTTACCCGGGCCTTGTCTGTCCCTCTTCCTGTATTTGACGTGATTGAGAGAGAAGGAGGAGGTGTAGACAGTGATGCATCAATTAACTCTTCTCACTTCATGTGATTTTTTGGGTCCCTTTCCTTTAACATAAGCTCAGGGCAGGCTAAGGACAGCAAAGACTTTTTCCTTTTTCGTGTTTGTGAAAAATCATTGCAGATAATGTAATGACATGAAAATATGTTCATTGTATGTTGCAAATTTTTTTTAAAAAGGTTACAAAATAGTGTGATGCCATTTTTATTTTTTTTTAAAAGGCCAGTTCGTGTGTATGTGTGTATATGTACACATACAAACATATGAGATAAAGGGAGAGGGAGAGAAAAATGGAAGGATATGGAGCATCTAATAGCTATCATTCCATACTTGTGGAATTAGAAATATAGCGATGTTCCCCCCCCCCCTTTATTTTTCTTTTTGTTTCTCTTCCAATTTTATGCAATGATTGTATCATTTTTGTAATAAAAGTGTTCATGATAACCTTTTGAGTCCTTCATAAAAACAGGATGGCAGGCTCTGAGGTGCGTCCCAGAGTTTAAATTTTATGATCTAAGTGGCTCAGTTTTATTGGGAGCAGTGGTTTTGCCAACTGGATCAGCAAATGGGGAGGAAAACATTATTTTTGCACCATCAATTTCTATGTCTGCGCAGCACTCTAAACATAGCAGATACGGTAAATGAGAAATGCAAATCCTTGCTAAAAATTATATTTCACGGGTTTTGAGAGTTTTCTTTCAAGTGTTCCCTGCCTTTCCCTCCCAAGAACTCAAATGTTAAAAGCAGGGTAGTTAAAAAAACACACACACATTCTCAACCACGAACCGCCCTGGAGAAGGGAAGCCAGGAAAAGCCGGGGGATGGGGTGCAGTAGGGAGGGGGGTGCGGGGGCTGCGGTTTCCTGACCCAGCAGCAGGAGAAACAGGCAAGAGGAAAAATTTTAAAAGAAGGTAGTGAGTATTAGCAAATGTGACCTAGTCCAGTGTCAATAAAGTAGGCAAACCACTCCTCTCGGGCCTGCTTTGAGAAAAGCAGTCTGGTGAAACCCATCTGTCCCGAGTCGGTTGGTTCTCAGCCATAACGTTTCCAAATTTAGCACTGAGTTGTGACATTCATTCTCTCTCTTTCTCTCTCTCTCTCTCTCTCTCTCTCTCTCAACAAACTCTTTCTAGGAAATCTGGGGAAATAATTTTCACTCTTTTTCAGGGCGAGGTGAAAAAACGTGAAATTTCCTCACTAAGTCTGTTAGAGGTTTCAGGTTGGAATACTTTTTAAAAATGCCTGTTTCGGGACCTTTGCCTTTGCGATCTGGTTGCCTGTCATCCTTTCGCACACAGCGGGAACTCCTTTTTTGTTTGTTTTTTTAATGCGGGAACTCTTCTTTTTAAATGTAGCTCTGGCTTGGGCGCCTTTTCTTTCTTTTTTTTTTTTTTTTTTTGTATGGGATGCTCTTGATTTGACCATCTATTTTGAATGATAGCCTTGCTGGATATAGTAATCTTGGTTTCAGATCCTTGCTTTCCATTACCTTGAATACTTCATAGGGGGGGAGAGAAACACCGCACAGAACTGCTAGCTTGATTAAATACAGAATGTCTCACCTATTCTCCCCGCCCCGGGTCCTGCACCTCCCCCATCCTCTCCAGACTCTGGGGCCCGCACCACCGCCCCCTCCCTCGGTTGCTATTGGCGCCTGGGCCTCCGGGCCCCTGCAAGTGGATTTATCAAGATGAGAGAGAGCGTTAATTCACTCCTGCAGACCTGCGTCAGTTTGCGCAGGACAGAGAAAAGGGAAGAGAAAGGGGGGACAGGCGTGGGCGGGAATGGGGAGGTGGATACTCAAAACCGGCAAGGACCGGTTGGAGGGCAGGCGGGGCGGAGGGAGGCTCCCGGGCAGCGCGGGAACGACGGCCGGCTGGGAGCCGCGGGTTCGAGCCTGGGGAGGAGACACACACCCCCCCGCCCCCCTGCATCTGTGTACCTTGAGCACGTTCATGGGCCGTTTTTCGAAAGAATGGCCAATAGTCACTTTGCTCACTAGTCCCGGGTGCTCGGCCACGAGGTTGTCCATTGCTTGGGAAATCTGAAATGTTTAAGATGAATAAATAGCCATTTGCAAGTGAATAATCTGATGCATCTATCAGCGGCTTTTCTCTCTCCCCCATTCTCATTCCCCCAGGACAAAGTGGACAGGGCAGCGGGCAGATGCCGCTGGATGGGAACGTTTGCATCCGAGCTGAGGGAGGGGCGCTGGGCATCTGCAGGGCTGGGTCGGGCTGAGAGAGGGGCGCTGGGCATCTGCAGGGCTGGGTCGGGCTGAGAGAGGGGCGCTGGGCATCTGCAGGGCTGGGGCCGGGGAGCCATTTTGCGGCTGCGGCGCCGGCTTTTTTTCTGTTTTGTGCTTAAAACAAAATGGCCCTTTCCAGGCTTGCCTGTGGCTTGCCTCGCCGGGCCCTGCAGTGCAGCTTCCCCAGGCGGAAGGCTGCTCCCCCTTCCCCGCGGAGGAACACAAATGGTAGTGGCACCAAGAAATAAAAAGGTGGATTTAGAGGCGAGGCGAGCATTACGCAACGCAGCAGGGCTCGGTCAGGCCGCAGATGCGCTGGTCGCAGCGCCCTCGCCTCCTGTTTGCGGCGCTGATTGAAATTCTGTGCAGCGGGCGCCCACGCTGCGTCCCCGGCCGGGCTGAGGCGGGCCTGGGCGCGTCTGCAGAAGGAGCAGCAGGAAAGCAGCTCCTCCAGCTGCGGCCAGCATTTGCGCCCCGTAGGACAGACCCCAGTCTGCGAGGCCCGCAAAGGAGAGTGGCACTCCCTCTCCTCCCTCCCTGTATCGATCCATAATCCCTTATCTGACACCCTTAGGGGCCACACACATTTGCAAATGAAGGGGTTTTGGTGGTGGCGGGGGAGAGCGGTAGGAAGGTGGGAAGCCTGCATTGTATATGATACACGTGGCATCGCTCCATATTCAAATGCACTGATATTTCTGGCTTTGACACAAATGAGTAGCAAGTCAGTTCGGGTCAGATTTTGCCCCCAAATGGGTTTAGGTCACGTTTTGCTACTAAGTAAATTGGGGGGGTGGGGTGGGGGGGGCTTTGTTTTCTGAGTTCTTTGCAATTTGTAATTCCTGATTTGGGGAGTCAGTACCTACAAGATACCTCCTCTCTGGCTCTATCCTACTCCCCCACCTCTCCCCTTACCCGCATCTCCTCATCCCCTTCCCTCCATCCCTCACCCCCAAATCAGTCCGTGCAAACAGACCCGAGAAAAGCTCTGTCGCAGAGACAAGACCACACTGTCCAGGTGCCGGGTGTCAGTGTGTGGCTGGGGGTGGGGTGCCCGATTTTCATTAATGTTGATATATATTTTCTGTGATATATATGCTTCATGATTTTTCTGTCTTTCAATAACTTAAATTTTCTTCCATATAAATCATATCCTATATAATAAAAGGCTAATATGCAAATCAACAGAACAGCAGAAGTCACTCCCGCAAACTCGGGAAAGAAGCGGGGACTGCCGCTGTGAGGTAGGGAGCTGTGGGCAGCTTGGGAGACCCTGCCTCGGCTGGAAGTCAGAGGTGTCGAGGTGTCCCCTGATTCTATCATCAGTGACGGCGTGAGGCACAGCTCTCACATGGCTTGGTAGGCAGCGCGGGCTAGAAATCAGCAAGGGGCCGCGAGCAGAGAGGAGCCTGGCGGGCTGTTTGCTCACTTAAGACACTCCTGGATGCTTCAAAAATAGTGGGGTGGCGGCTGAGATGGGCAGGGTGGGCTTCGGGTTCTGCCCTAAGGCAAGGGACACTTACTACTGGCTGTGAAATTCTAGGGAAACGTGGGAAAGTTAGGACATAGGAGAATCATTTCCATTAAATCAACCAAGCAGACGTCTTGGTTTTGTTATCTGAGGAAAGAATGGCCCATTTCTCAGATGTTCGTTTTGAGACACCTACCTCTTCCAAGGTATGATAAGCTGCAAAGTTGAAGTTACCATTCCGTTCCCTTCTCTGGTTGAATAACATTTCTTCATCCTCTTGGTCCAGCAGAACCTAAGACAAATCAGTTTTACCTCTGCTTACTTTACAGCAGTGCATGTGCAGCTACAATTGAAGGAAATGAAACACTCCAGTCCCCAGTCCCAAGCTTTGCCTGTCCCATAGGCTCCCTTATTCTGGCAGCGCCCTGAAAGTGGACGGGGCATTCATGGGGCTCCTGGCCAGCCAGATGCTGCCCATATAGCATGACAGTCAGTCCTGTGGTTGTCTTAGAGTTCATCCCACCTCTCTGGGAACCCCGGGAGAATAGATGTATGTATGAACAAAACCAACTCCATCTCTGTGTCCCGGATTTCATTTCTTTTTTCTTTCTTTTTTTTAAGTTTCAAGCTGTGACCTTTGACCAACTTCACAGTCCTTAGCAAGCATATCAAAGCTTTCTAATTGATGATTACCTGAGTTCCTTAAAATATAGCCATGATTATTTTTTTTGTTAGAAACATCTGAATGGCGTGACAACCGAGATGAATATCAAACTGGCAACAGTCTCGATTATAAACAATTATCTCTCACAGCTGTTTCAACCTTTTTCACATTCTGGCCCACATAAACTAATCACTAAAATTCTGCGACACACCGAAGAATATACTTTGTGTCGATCTGACTAAAATAGGCATAATTTTGATGCATTGACACTAGGCGGCTATTGTGTTGGCTGTTGTTCATTGTTTTGTTTGACAATCTAAGGGAAAAGAGGTCAGTGCCCCTGACTAAATACACAGGTATTGCATGTTTTAAGAAGTCCTGCTGCACATCGGTTGAAAATCACCGATCTAACACCAACCATTAGGAGGTATGGCCCCTGGAGCTACTACATTCTTTGCCCCTTTGTCCTGCCAATCATTAGTACCCAAATTATCCTATTAAAAAGGACACACACATAAAGTACAGTAACAGGCTTGGTAGCAAAGAATAATTGGTACAAAACTGCTAGGCCATCCGTCTGTCTGCTCTGGCCCAATATTCCCAAAAGTAAATTACCCTCTAAGTTCTGTTACAGTCAATGGAGTTGACTGCTTCGTCTTTGGTTCACAGAGCCTAACCTCCAATTAAAAACTAGATGAGAGAAAAGGAAAAGAAAAAAAATAATAAAATAAAAACTGGCCCAGCTGGATTGACTCAGTGGTTGAGCATCGACCTATAAACCAGAAGGGCACAGTTAGATTCCCAGTCAGGGCACATGCCTGAGTTGCAGGCTCAGTCCCCAGTGTGGGGCATGCAGGAGGCAGCCGATAGATGATTCTCTCTCTCCCCCTCCCCCCCCCCATTCCTCTCTGAAATCAATAAAAACATTTTTTTAAAAAACTAGACAAATGCCGAAACCGGTTTGGCTCAGTGGATAGAGCGTCAGCTTGCGGACTGAAAGGTCCCAGGTTCAATTCCGGTCAAGGGCATGTACCTGGATTGCGGGCATATCCCCAGTAGGAGATGTACAGGAGGCAGCTGATCGATGTTTCTCTCTCATCGATGTTTCTAACTCTCTATCTCTCTCCTTTCCTCTCTGTAAAAAATCAATAAAATATATTTTTAAAAAAAACTAGACGAATAACATCTTACTTTTCCCTACTTTGACCAGTATCCATCAGTTTGCCTTTATATTTTATGCCAGAAACTCTCTTTTGCCCTTACCCTTAAGTTTTTGATTACCATACCCAATTTGTGTCAAAAGTAGAAGAGAGAATGACACTGCCTCCCTTCCCACTCTGCAGGGGTGGCCCAGACCGCAGGAAGGCACCCACGGGTCCCTTTGCTGGCAGAGAACCCAAAGATAAAGGAGGATGGTCCTTCAGGTCAAGTGGATCAGCAGGCCTCTGGAAGGATGGTCTCTGGGATAATTACCTGAACGTCATCAATCATGATGGAATATGCAATGTCCTGGGACTCCAAGAAAATTTTGACTGCCTGGACACTGACAAAGGGAACTCGGACATGGGCTGTCTCTCCTGGGATGGTGGGTAATTTCCAGAAATCAAGCTGAAAGGGATAAAAGACCAAGGCAGTGAGTGGGGAATTCCAGGGAAAATGACAGCTCAGCACTGATGGATTTCAAGAAATCAATTCATATCTACTTTATCTCAAACCCACAAGACTGGAATCCTTGTAAAATCACTATGATAATGCGAGAAGGGTTTTTAAATAGCCAAGCATCCGCATATGAGCTATAACCCCCCCACACACACTTCCCATGGCTAGATATTAAAATGTGCAGAAGGAACAGATTATTTAAAACTAAAAGACAGTTTTTTTTAACAGTTGACATTTAAGGGATCTAATTCATTTTATAACAGAATGTTAAGACTATGCATCATTTTAGGAGGTAAATAGTGCGTTAAAGGTTTTCAAAATTTTTCAAAGTAACTGCAAGCTCTCTTTTGATCCTTACAGTAAACCTGTGAGATAGAAGAATGGTTTGCTTATTCTCATTATACGGAATGGGAAAACGAGACACAGAAAACATGGGTGGCTTGCCCAGTGTCACAGAGCTGGGACAAGAGCCCAGGTTTTCTGCACCCCAGCTTCATGAGTTCCCATTCCACGCTGTCAGAGAAGATTAGATGCAGCCCAAAGTAAGAGATCTCAACCATCGTGTCTAACTGTGGAGGAGTCTCTAGGAAACAGAAACCCACTCTAGGACAGATACCTGAAGATGTTCTTCAGCCTCCAGCTCCAGCAGATTTTTTATTTGTTCTTCATTCCTTGGTATGATCTCAAGAACTTGATCTCTAAAGGGTAGTAACCACAGATATGACCTTAAAAGCAAAACCTGGACATGGTTTCCTGTTGCTTTCTGCTCCCGTTAGTCTCCACGTGCCAGGAGGTTAATGCAGCAGTTAATAATCTTTTTGACAATCAAGAAACTGATGAACAGCATACTGACCCACATCCCCAGAATGAGCAGTTGATAGAATGGCTTTACTTCCCCCGAGGGTATGTTATCTAAATAATAATTAAGAGGTGTACCTACTCCTAGCAGGAAGCTTGACATTAAAGTTACCTTTCTTGTAGCTAATGATTATTCTCAAATAGCACCTGCTGCGCATAAAGAATTGGCTTTTAAAACTTGTCTGTTCCTGTTTTTCAGATGCAAGTGGGGGAAAAAAGTAGAATAATTAGTTTGGTGCTTGTAAGAGGAATTGAATTCATATCTGGGTAGATCTAGTATGGTTTGTTTGGGGGTTTTTGCTGTGGTTCATTGAAATGTATCAGCGTTCCATCTCCAAGCACCGTTTACGTAGCCCACACTTGAGACATGACTAGGGACAATTGGGACTCAGGAAAGTCATGATGTGCCTCTCTCTCCACACAAACACATATGTACATAATGGTGAACAAAGGATATCAAGGACAATTTGGCAGGAAAAAGAAGTTGCAAAACAAGCAAACACATATCTTTAGAAAAAAAATTGGGTAGCAGAGCTGGATTTTTGTCACCCTTGGTGACAGATGTTTCTCCTCAATCCCTTTCTCCAAGCAGGCTGACTTCCGGTGTCACTACCCTGCCCATTTGTACAGTGAGGAAGGGATTGGTACAAAGAGCATACACAGGGATAAGGATGTAGGCCTTCAGAAACCAAGCACCATGCAATTCCCAATGAACTCGAGTGGAAGATATGTGATAGAATGAGATCTTCAAGGCTCTCCTGTCTTCAAGTGGCCACCTGCCACAGTGGTCGGAAAATTCTTTCATTTGAGTCTCATTCCTTTTGATGAATGCATAGATTCCCAGGAGTCCTGCTTTAAAATGGAAAGGCACTGGGAAAAGTAATACATTAAGCTAATATTTCCTGGTGTGCGTGCTAAGGAATAGTAGCCATTTGAGTTACTCAGCACTTTAAAAAAAAAAAAAAGTGAAGCAGAGTTTCATGATCAAAAATATTGGGTAGATGCTGCAACCCAGATCCCTGCTCATAGATTTACAGAGCATGCTAATTTAGTAAAAGAACCTAGAAATCCTATAGTTTATTTAACCTGCTTATTCCAAAGTTTATTTGACCACCCACTTTTGAGGGCCAAATTTATTTGTCCACTTTGTTAGTTCCCTGGAATACTCTTCAAGAAATGCTGGCTAGCCCTAGCCGTTTGGTTCAGCGGTTAGAGCGTTGCCCTGCAGACTGAAGAGTCATGGATTCGATTCCCATCAAGGGCAATCTCTGGCCTTTATTAGGGCACATGTGGGAGGCAACCAATCGATGTGTCTCTTTCACATTGATGTTTCTCTCCCCCCACCCTCTGCCCCCAGCCTTACACTCTCTCTAAAAAAAAAAATCAATGGAAAAATATCCTCTGGTTGTGGATGAACAAAAACAACAACAATAACAAAACAAAAAAAAAGAAATGCTGCCTAAAGCCTTTCATAGAATCTTGGAGCCAAAGTATTTTGGAGCAAAGATGAATCTTACAACGCCATGAGAGTTGGATTTGGATTGGTCTTCCCACCTCATGAGGTTCCACTACCCGGGCACTAGATCTGCAGACAGGGAAGACAAGGGCTGACATGGAGGATGAACCCAAGGAAGGTAGGGAGAAGGAGGTGGGAGGATAACCTATCACTTACTGAGGTGGCACTGAGATAAATGGCCAGACAGCTTTATTTTCAGTCATGCCTGTCACCTCTACATCCTGATCATCAGAGGGGAAAATGAGTAAGGACTGAGAGAAATAAGGTATATGTATTCGGTTTTCAGTTTTGTTGTTTTATTTAAATGTCATTCATATCTCTCTCTCTCTCTCTCTCTCTCTCTCCTCTCTCTCTTTTCTATTAATCCCACTATCTCCTCTCCAAATCTAAGAGAACCCTCTGAAAATGCTGAATACCTACATCCATGATTCTGCCACAATCCAGTGAGAGCCTCTGTGCATCAAAGTGAGCAAAATTCAGACAGGTATCAGAAAGCATAACTTACCCCACAAATGTTTCTCGACAGTAGATATGCCCCAGAAGGGCACCAAACAACAGGATCCACCTCATTGTCAAGGGTTCTCCTAGAGTCCAGAATGCAGTGTCAGTCCTGAAGTTATTTATAGGGACCGTGACTGAGGCTGACCTATCGTCAGTCTAAGAACTCAGGTGAATTCCCACCTGGTAAAATTCCCACCTGCAGGTCAAATTCTCAAGGTTGTAGACCCACCTGTGTGATATCTGCCATTCGTACATTTTCCATTCCTACAATGAGATAACAAACTTTAATGGAAAGAGCATACCAAGGGCAAATTACGTATTTATGATTTTGAACATAAAGTGCCACTAGCTCTACTCAGTGACAGAAGCCAGATTAATAGACCTAGAGGTTAAAGTCCATTCTGGGTCTCTGACAAAAAAAAAAGGACACAGCATTTATAGCAATTATTTGGGCATCCTGTCTATCACATTGCATTAGTTTGCTCATTTGTTTGTTTTTATAATGTTTACCCTTAAACACTGCAATCACAGAGTCCACATCTGCGGAGTCTCCCTGTAGATGTGGCCCTGTCTAGTTCTCACTCTATATTAAAACAAAACAGAAGGCCTTTTAATATTCAATTCTGAACTGTCTCTAAAGTCATCCATCTGCATTTGTACCAAATTGATGTCTTTGTTTCTGTACCATTTCCCAAACTGAAAATGTCTTTCTGATTATGATAATGAAATTGCTTATAATAGAAAGTTTATAAAAAATGGAAGTGTTTTTGCGCAATCACCAATAAGTGCTCCACCCAAAGAGAATCATTTGCTTTACATCTTTCCAAATTTCTGTGTTTTAGAGCCTTAAACAAAAAATTATGTCGTATCATAGATTTTGATTTTTAAACAAAGATTTTTTTTCAAAAAAAGCAAAGGTGATATTTTCTTGTCTATAACATAGCTACTTTTAGGACTCATACTTTATTGCATTTTAGTCATTCACTCACATTATATTCAGCCTAGCAAGAATCAACCAAAACAAACACAAGGAAATATTCATCTGTCCTCTGTGTGTCAAATTCTTCATCTCATGCACTTTAAATCCTTGGGTTAGAATTCTCAAGTACCTACTTGAAAAGGAAAGGGTGTTTCTGGTTTAAGAAACTCCTGGATAAAACTTGTGGGTATCTTTTAGTCTCTTGGGTGTCTGGAGAAAATAGAAACAGAGGCTGAGGCCATAATTTACCCTCCGATCCCCAGCACTTCTCAAGTAAACAGTAGTCACATGAACTGAAGTGAGTGTGCTTGGGGAACCAGTAAAAGCTTCTTGGGAAAGGCGGGGATTGAACTGAGTCTGAGAGTGGGTAGGATTTGCCGAGGAGGGCCTGGCTTTCTGGTGGTAGGGAAACAAGTGGACAACTGGGAAAGCACGTGGCACACGGTCGGATCAGGGAGAAAACGTGCCCCACTCCGGCAGCTTTGACCTTGGACGGGTGGGAAGGTAGGGCTACATGGTGGAGGGCCTCCCAGTCCAAGGAGAGGAGTTTACACCAGATGAGAGGGGAAGTGTAGAGCCCCAGAAGATGTCTGAGCAGGTACCTGATGATGAAGACAGTATTGACAATCAGGAGTCTTGTAAGATGGGTTGCCCGGCAGAGATCCTCTAAGCAGGGAGCCAAGGACTTAAAATGATGCCTCTGGATTAATGCTAACAGAGGGAATGCATGAGATGGGCTCGAAGAAGTATTTCAGCGGGAGGATCACAAGGGCCTGTTGAGTGATTGGGCCCGACTGGGTACAGGGGAGGTCGGGGAAGGTGCTTTCCAGTGGCTGAGCCACCTCCCTGGAGGCCTCTCAGCAGTTCTTCACCCAGTTGTCACCTTGTGGCTTCAAAGAGGAATTTTTACTGGGAATTGCCACTCAACGAATTGAATTCCCTTTCAGTGTAAAATACATGATAGCTCTCTTTTCTTCCTGAAAAGGACAGTGCGATGAGCCTAGAGCTGCCGTGGGGATCCAAGGTAAGTTTGCATCCCTCAATACTGAGCCTGGAGTTAGTCCAAAGAAGGGAGAAGACTCTGGCACCATACCTGAGATTGCCTGAGATGAGGAAAAGAACATTCCCTGGGATGGATGAAAATAGTAATTATAAATAAATAAATAGATAGATAGATAGATAGATAGATAGATAGATAGATAGAAGTTGGAGG
>NW_006296405.1:253723-254020 GCF_000327345.1 Myotis davidii
ACTCCAGAAAATTGTTGTTTCTGTCAGTGTTGTTCCTGACAATCTACACAGATCCTTACCAAATAGAGCTTCACCCTTCTACCCCCTCATTCTGGAAGCTGCATAAAATCTGTTTAGGTCGCTGTACTGAGGTGCACCTGACATACAATAAACTGTATATATTTAAAATATGCAATTTGACAGTAAATGCAAAAATGAAGAAGTAAATGAAGCCCTAGCCGGTTTGGCTCAGTGGCTAGAGTCTCCAGGGGTGGGCAAACTTTTTGACTCGAGGGCCACAATGGGTTCTTAAACTGG
>NW_006296405.1:254372-295214 GCF_000327345.1 Myotis davidii
AAGATATATATATTTTTTTAAATTTTGAATGTCTTTGCATGTAGAAACAGTATTACTTATAGTAAAAGGAGTTCTACAGCTGTTAATAAAGCATTAATGATATTTTTCAGAACATTATGGATTAGATAGACTTCTGTGCTCTGACTGGAAAGTTCATACTTTCTGGAAAAATAAATGTGCTCCAAATTTCAATCAACCGAACTTTAAACCAAAGTTTCCATCAGAGAAAGATCATTACTTCAGAGTTGCTCTAGTCTCTGCCCCACATGAGCAAGGCAACTCTAAAATTTTATGGGATTGCTTTGTTTTGGCAATTATACTATGGGTATACTAGTATAAGATGTTAATGTTAGAGAAAGATGAATTAAAGATATACAGAAACTCCCTTGGCAACTTTTCTGCAAATCCAAAGTTATTCCAAAAATTACTCTACAATTAAAAGTTTATTAAAAAAAAAACTTTCTGGGAAGCCACATGCAAAACAATGAAAACAGTGGAAAATATTTGCAACACAAATGTTATGTATGTATGTATGTATGTATATATTTTGCAGCCAAGAAAGTAAGAGTTTATTAAGGACATGGTGTCATGCCTGAAGTCACAGGTAACTAATGCTTAAAGACCTGACTTACAGCAACATCTATTTTGAAGGGTAATAGAAATTTCTCTCTCTCTCTCTCTCTCTCTCTCTCTCTCTCTCTCTTCCTTCCTCTCTGAAATCAATAAAAATATTTTTTTTAAAAACTAGACGAATAACATCTTACTTTTCCCTACTTTGACCAATATCCATCAGTTTGCCTTTGTATTTCATGCCAGAAACTCTCTTTACTATGTGGACAGTACTTATAAAACCTTATAAGAAAATATCTTGTAGAAAATAGACAATAATAAAAATAGGCAGATCAAACAAGCACACATACACTTATACACACAAGTATATAACCAAATATTTTTAAATGTTCATTATCTGTAGTAACCAAAGAAATGCTATTTTTAAAAATGAGATGCCATTTTTTTCATCAATCAGGTTAGCAAAGTTGTTGGTATGTTTTTTTAAAATATATTTTTATTAAATTCAGAGAGGAAAGGAGAAGGAGAGAGAGATAGAAACATCAATGATGAGAGAGAATCATTGACTGGCTGCTTCCTCCATGCCCCACACTAGGGATCAAGTCTGCAACCTGGGCATGCGCCCTGACCAGAAATCGAACTGTGACCTCCTGCTTCATAGGTCAATGCTCAACCACCAAGCCAAGCCAGTTGGGCGGGATACTTTTTATTGTAAAAAATGTTTGTTTGCTTGGTTTTTTTTTAATTTATTTTTCAGTTACAGTTGGCATACAATATTATATTAGAGTCAGGTGTACAACATAATGATTAGACATTTATATACCTTATGAAGTGAACACCCTAGTAAGTCAAGTACCCACACACCTAACACCATACATAGTTTTTACAATATTATTGACTATATTCCCTACGCTGTACTTTACATCCCCATGACAATTTTTATAACTGACAGTTTGTACTTCTTAATCCCTTTCACCTTTCTCACCCAAATCTAGAAATTAATTTAATCAAGGAGGTAAAAGACCTGTGCTTGGAAACTCTAGACATTGAAGAAAGAAAATGAAGAAGGTACAAAGAAGTGGAAGGATTTACCATGCTCATGGATAGGAAGAAATAATATGGTCAAAATGGCCGTACTACCCAAGGTAATCTACAAATTCTATATTTGTTTTTAATATCCAGAACTGGTGAGGGTTTGGAGAAAATGGGCACTAGTGGAAGAGTCTATACTATTACAACTTTCCAAGAGATTTGGCAATTCAAATCCAAAAACTTGCCCTAGTTGGTTTGGCTCAGTGGGTAGAGCATTAGCCTGTGGATCAAAGGGTCCCAGGTTCGATTCCAGTCAAGGGCCCGTACCTTGGTTGCAGGCTCCTCCTCAGGCCTTTCCACTCTCCCTAAAAATCAATGGAAAAAATATCCTTGGGCGAGGATTAAAAATCAACACTAATATGGAACTCTGTACCTATTGTTCTACTTTTAGGAATTTATTCTAAAAAGACCTCATAAATATACATAAAGATTTACCTAGAATTTATATATTTTAAAATGGTAAAAAATTAGAAAAATCCTAGTGTCTTCTAATTGGCAACTGGTTAAATCAAGCAGAGCAAATTCACACCAAACAAAGATGAGGTGACCATTAAAAATTATGTTATATAAGAATATTATGGCCATGGAAAGATGTTATGGGATATTGCAGGGGTTTTTTTAAAGGCAGCTTACAAAAGGAAGGAAGGAAGGAAGGAAGGAAGGAAGGAAGGAAGGAAGGAAGGAAGGAAAGAAGAAGGAAGGAAGGAAGGACACGTATTCAAATTGTTTTATAGGAAGGAAATACACCAAAAAGTTAACCCAGTGATTTGGCTACACAAATTGCCAAAATTTATTTTTTTAAAATATATTTTTATTGATTTTTAGAGAGAGAGGAATGGAGAGGGATAGAGAGATAGAAACATTAGTGAGAGAGGAACATTGATCAGTTGCCTCCTGTATGCTCCCTACTGGGGATCAAGCCCACAACCCGGGCATGTGCCCTGACCAGGGATCAAACCAACAATCTCTTGGTTCCTGGAACCACACTCAACCGCTGAGCCACACCAGCCAGTTGCCAAAATTTCTTTGCATTAACAGTAACTTTAATTTTCTTCAACGTACTTGTGACTTAAATAAAAAGAAAGAAAAGACTAAATCTTCCGAGGTGGGAAGCCACAGTTCTCAGTATGTTTTTTACACCTTGGTCCCAGCCTGGTTTGGAGTCCCTCTTGATACTGTGCTTTCTAACCTGGTTTTCCCTTTGGTCTCTGGGTTCCTTCTTTGGCTTCACCTTAATATTCCATTTTCCCACCAACCCCGCCTTTGGGACTGTCCAGAGCTCACCACCCCGCCCACTCCGTGCTGCTCCCTCCCGTGGTAGCAGACAACACTATGGTAACCTGTGGGAACCTCGATTACATTGGGGCCCAGCCTTCTCCTTCCAACGACAGCATTTGCACTTGCTGAGTCTAAAACCTATTACACAAATTCTTTCTTATATTAGTCAGTTGGGAAGAACAGACAGACTCCACAGATGATTGCTGTTTGCAACCCCAGGCTGGGAAGACTCCAGTACAATGCTATTTGCTCTTGCTCAGCTGGAAGTAGACAGGCCCCCCACACCATGTTGTGAAGCTCTGTCTTCTGCTCCTTCTCTTTCTGCAGCAGGCTCCCGTTTATGAGCGCCCCAGTTCATGGAGTGATCATTTCTGGAATCATTGCGGTTACACATAGGGCTCCAAAAATGAATAAGATCTTATCAGCCCAGAGCTCACTGTCTAGACCTGCACTGTCCAATAGAACTTTCTCTGATGATGGGAATGGACTGCCTCTGCCCTGTCCAATAATGCAGCGACAAGACAGACACGTGGCCATTGACCACTTGAAATGTGACCGGTATAACGGGGGAACTGAATTTTTAATTTTATTTTAATTAATTTTTACTTACATTTAAAAACAGAAGCAGTGTAAAATATTTTTCCTTTAAACATACTTTAATGACTTGGCAGGACATTTTAACTGTTGAAATTTTAGCATTCAAATTGAGATGTGCCATAAATGTAAAATACATACCAGACTTCAAAGACTTAGTATGAAAATGAGAATGTAAAATATCTCCTTTATGATTTTTATATTCATTATGTGTCAAAATGATAATATTTTGGATACATTGGGTTAATAAAACATATTATTAAAATTAATTGCACTTGGTTCCTTTTACATTTTTTAAATGTAGTTACTAGAATATTTAAAATTTCACATGTGGCTTGCATTAAACTTCTGTTGGATAGCTCTGGCCTAGAGGGGAAAAAAAGTGATGTCTAAATAGTCTTCTACTAACATATATCATAGATTCCTGGAAATGTATACAAAAGTCTAATGTAGCCCTGGTTGGTTTGGCTCAGTGGATAGAGCATCGGCCTGCGGACTAAAGGGTCCTGGGTTCGATTTCCATCAAGAGCATGTACCTCGGTTGCAGGTTCCTCCCAACCCGGGCCCTGATTGGAGCTCGTGCAGGAGGCAACCAATCCATGTGTTTCTTTCACATTGCTATTCCTTTCTGTCTTTCCCTCTCTCTCCTGCTCTCTCTAAAAATCAATGGGAAAATATCCTCAGGTGAGGATTTAAAAAATAAATAAATATACTGCATAAAAGTTAAATACACTTACCTGGGGTAGTTAATTCTCAAGAACTTTAAAAAAATCACAAAATCCTTAATTTCAGTCTGCATTACATAATAGGCTTTTTTCCCCCCAATTGCAAAAGTAACTGATGCTGATTATTAAGAATTGAAACATTTGCCAAAACCGGTTTGGCTCAGTGGATAGAGCGTCGGCCTGCGGACTGAAAGGTCCCAGGTTCGATTCCGGTCAAGGGCATGTACCTTGGTTGCGGGCACTTCCCCAGTAGGGGATGTGCAGGAGGCAGCTGATCGATGTTTCTCTCTCATCGATGTTTCTAACTCTCTATCTCTCTCCCTTCCTCTCTGTAAAAAAATCAATAAAATATATTTAAAAAAAAAAAAAAGAATTGAAACATTACAGCTCTGCTGGTGTGGCTAAGTGGTTGAGTCTCGACGTATGAACCAGGAGGTCATGGTTTGATTCCTGGTCAGGGCACATGCCTGGGTTGCAGGCTCTATCCCCAGCAGCTGGTCAATTGTTCTCTCTCATCACTGATGTTTCTATCTCTCTCCCTCTCCCTTTCTCTCTGAAATTAATTTTAAAAATTATATTTTTAAAAGAATTCAACATTATGGAAATACCTCAGAAAATTAAGGTATCTCTAGAGATAATTAACACTTCAAGCTATATAAACACATATTGTTATTATTGACTACTTTTGTTAAGTGGTAGATTATACAGTATTTGGAGAGAGCTGAATTGTATTCCACTATATGGATATACTGTAATTTATTTAACCAGTCTCTCATGTATGGCATCCAATTTTTACTATTTCAAAGCCTGTTACAAGGAACATTTCAGCACTATTTTTGAATACTCTTTACTTTTTCTGCTTCTAAAATAATATTCTCACAGTAAAACCATTCAAACATTACTGAAAATGATAACACAAAAATGTGACAACCTCTTATATTGCCCACCCCCAACTTCCCTGCCCTAATCCGTACCTCTGCGGACTGTTACTAGTTGGGTGAATATTCCACACGAATTTTTCTTCTGTGTCTATTTTTACCAGCTTACCTTTTTCTTTTACAAAATTTTGGACAGACTCTATATACGGTCCAAATTATATTTTTAACTTAAAAATATAATTTGGCTACTTTTCCATCAATGCTCATCAAGAAGAAACTAGTTCAATAAATTATGATATATATCTATACAGTGGAATACTATGCATCCAATAAAAGGAAATGATACATCTTTATGAATGAACATGGAATGATGTCAAAAAGCAAAAAAAGAAAGAAAGAAAGAAAGAAAGAAAGAAAGAAAGAAAGAAAAATGGCAAGTGTTTGAATAGCATTTATTACAATTCAATTTTTGTAAGAAAATTATTATTTTGGCTGGTATGACTCAGTGGTTAGAGTGTCAGCCCTCGGACAAAAGGGTCTCAGTTTCAATTCCTGGTCAAGGGCACATGCATTGATCTCTCTCTCTCTCTCTCTCTCTCTCTCTCTCTCTCTCTCTCTCTCTCTCTCTCTCTCTCTCTCTCTCTCTCTCTCTCTCTCTCTCTCTCTCTCTCTCTCTCTCTCTCTCTCTCTCTCCCCCTTCCACTCTCTCTAAAAATCAATGGAAAAAATATCCCCGGGTGAGGATTAACCAAAAATATATAATAATAATAATCTGTACAATCGTCCCTGGCTATCCAAATCTATTTATCTAAAGGCAGATAGCAAGAGGTAAAGTTTGGCTAGTGAATTCAGATAGTGAAGGATATTCAGTTTTCAAAATGTATTCAGCTCTGAAGTGTCAGATAAAGAATACCAAGATTTGGGATGAGAAGAAATATATCTCAAAATATTTATCCGAATCCATTCAGTTCCCAGGTTTGGAAAGCAAGAGTTCAGCTTATTACATGTGTTTATGCACAGAAAAAAAAATGGTCTGGAAATTATATGCATTGAACTGTTGGCAGTAATCATCTTTGGGATGCAATTTTCTTTCTATTTTAACATAACTATCATTTGAATTTCTTACAATGTGCATAGGCACTTCTAATCAGAAAACCACACAATAAAAATGTCATTTTAAAAAAGCAGATTCTAGGAACATGGCAACTCTTAAGTACTTCAGTGAATAAATATCCTTAAGTAGGTATCTACATATATTTTTGTATATCTGAAAGAATATTTCTATTGGGCCAATTCTTTTTTAAAGAGATGACTATTTTATGGTTAATATTTTATTGATTGATTTTTTTTGAAAGAAAGAGAGAAGCATCGATTTGTTGTATGTATTTATGCATTCATTTGTTGTTTCTTTTTCCATTGGTAGAAACCTAGGTGTATGGGGACAACACTCTAACCAACTGAGTTACTCAGCCAAGGCAATTGGTCCAATTCTTTCTTTTTTTTTCGTTTTGTTTTGTTTTGTTTTGTTAGTCCTCATCTGAGGGTATTTCCCAATTTTAGAGGATGGAAGGAAGGGGGAGAGACAGAGAGAGAGAGAGAAACATTGACTGGTTGCCTCCCATACACATCCCGGCCTGGGTCCCAGAAGGAGCCTGCAACTGAGGTATATGCCCTTGACCAGAACTGAACCTGAGACCCTTCAGTCTGCAGACTGACGCTCTATCCACTGAGCCAAACCGGTGAGGGCTCAACCAATTCTTAATAAGGGAATTGCTAGAACACAAAGTACAAGCATTTTTTATATTCTCGGGTTGCCCTCTAAAGAAATTATACCAGTTTTCTTTCCCACCAACATTTCTTTGAAGGGCCTGATTGCCACAGCTTCCAAATACTGGCTCCATCACATATTGGTCGATCTAAAATAAGAAAAATGTTTGTCTATTATGTATTTCTTTAATTACTTGCAAAGTTGAGCATCTTTTTATATACTTATTGGTCCTTTGGAATTCCTCTTCTGTGAACTTTCGATTCATATATTGTGACCATTTTTCTACTAACTTGTTTGGTTTAATCTTTTGTTTTGTTTTGTTTTTTAAATCTTTATTGTTGAAAATATTACATCTGTTCCCCTTTTCCCGCCATTGACCCCCTCCATCCCTCCTCCACCTCCCACCCCAGGCCTTCACCACCCTATTGTCTGTGTCCATGGGTTATGCATATATGCATACAAGGTTAATTACCTCCCACCCACTCACCCACCCTCCCCCGCCTTTCCTCTGAGATTCCTCACTCTGTTCCATGCTTCCATGTCTCTGAATCCATTCCGTTCATCAGTTTATTTTGTTAATTAGATTCCACATATGAGTGAGATCATGTGATACTTGTCTTTCTCTGATTGACTTATTTCACTCAGCATGATACTCTCCAGGTCCCTCCATGCTGTCTCAAAGGGTAAGGGATTCTTTTTTTTTTACTGCTGCATAGTATTCCATGGTATAAATGTACCACAGCTTTTTTATCCACTCATCTACTAATGGGCACTTGGGTTGTTTCCAGATCTTAGCTATCATACATTGAGCTGCTATGAACATGGGGGTGCATATATTCTTTCTGATTGGTGTTTCAGGTTTCTTAGGATATAGTCCTAGAAGTGGAATCACTGGGTCAAATGGCAGTTCCATACTTTTTGTCTGGGAAGCCCTTTATTTCACCATCTATTTTGAATACTAGCCTTCCTGGACATAGTAATCTTGATTTCAGATCCTTGCTTTCTATTACCTTGAGTACTTCATGCCTTTCCCTTTTGGCCTGTAGAGTTTATGATGAAAAGTCAGCTGACAACCTTATGGGAGCTCCTTTGTAGGTAACAGTTTGCTTTTCTCTTGCTGCCTTTTAAGATTCTCTCTTTGTCTTTAATTTTTGGCATTTTAATTAGAATGTGTCTGGGTGTGGGCCTGTTTGGATTCTTCTTGCTTGGGACTCTCTGTGCCTCCTGAATTGTGTGACTTTTTCCTTCACCAGGTTAGGGAAGTTTTCTGCCATTATTTTGTCAAACATGTTCTCTATCTCTTTCTCCCTTTCTGTCTCTTCTGGCACACCTGCTATTCAAATATTGTTACGTTTTATGTTGTCCCACAGCTCCCTTAAGCTGTCCTCCTGTTTTTTGTTTTTTTCTTTTTGATTCTCTGATGAGTTATTTTTTTTCTACCGTCTTCTAATTCACTGATCCAACCCTCAGCTTCCCCTAATCTGCTGTGTACTCCTTCCAATGTGTTCTTTATTTGTGCTATGTCATTCTTTATGTCTGTTTTCATAGTTATTATACCTTTTCTCATGCTGTTGTGCATCTTTATCATCATTATTCTGGACTCTATATTAGATAAATTTCTTATCTCCATTTCATTTATCTCTTTTAGAGAATTCTCTTGTTCTTTCATTTGAGGTTGTTTCTTTGTCTCCTCATTTTGGCTTCCAGTTTGGGTTTATGACTATGGATTAGGTAGATCTGCTACACTTCTCAATCTCTAGTGCAGGAAAATGTCAAATGCTGTTTCTGACTAATTAGATCAAGCAAATACTCAAAGCCTCCAGAAACCACCTCTGCCTGCAGACTGATTGGATTCAGTCTTGAGTAGCCCACATGCAATAGTCCACAGGTGTGGCGAGGTTTTTCCAGCTGCTTGGAGGCTATTATTCTCAATTTCTAAATGGGCCTCAGAAACTCCACACCATGGGGCAATGTGTTCTCCAATAGGGTGGGTCAATTGTCTTCCCCCCAGGCCCGTGGTCGGCAAACCATGGCTCACGAGCCACATGCAGCTCTTTGGCCTCTTGAGTGTGGCTCTTCCACAAAATACCACGTGTGGGCGTGCACGTATAGTGCGATTAAAACTTCCTGGCCCATGTGCAGAAGTTGGTATTTTGTGGAAGAGCCGGTATTTTGTGGAAGAGCCACACTCAAGGGGCCAAAGAGCCGCATGTGGCTCGAGAGTCGCGGTTTGCCGACCACTGCCCCAGGCAAAACCACCTGAATAGCAAATGTCTGCATGAGAAAGATGACCTGTGCAGCGTGAGGGAATGACTTAGCACAGGAAACGGGTGTCTGCCTTCTGAGCTCTAACCCAACCGTGACCTCTGCTCACATAGCTCCAGTCCACTCTGCCCTCCCTCTGCGGGAGCACAGGTGAGTGTCTGCACAGGGAATTTTGTGTGTTGGCCCTTTAAAAGGGTGCCTGCATTTCCAGCCATTTCTCCCTGGCAGATAGCAGTCCCGCTACTTTTCACAGCCAGATATTATATGGGCACCCTTCTCGGTTTTGGTGCTCTGCTGGGGGGCCCAGCTTGCAGATCAGACCCCAGAGTCTTTAGTGGCAACCCCCCACAGCTGAGATCTCTCTCTGGAACTTCAGTTGCTGTCTTTGGGAGACCAGCCAGCCCTTTCTCGCCCCCGCCCCTCCTACAGTCTCTATGTGGTCTCCACTTCCCGTCCTGGGTCATCAGGGTTCTCTCCAGCGAGTCTTCGGTTGATTATTCAGGGAGTATTTCTGTATTTTAGTTGTAATTCCAGTTTGGTCCTGGGAGCATGTCCATGCAGCATCTACTTACTCTGCCACCATTTTTAATCTCCTATTTCAGTGGTTCTCAACCTTCCTAATGCTGCGACCCTTTAATACAGTTCCTCATGTTATGGTGACCCCAATTATTTTCATTGATACTTCATAACTGTAATTTTGCTACTGTTATGAATCGTAATGTAAATATCTGATATGCAGGATATATTTTCATTGTTACACATTGAACATAAAGCATAGTGATTAATCACAAAAACAATATGTAATTATATATGTGTTTTCCGATGGTCTTAGGTGACCCCTGTGAAAGGGTTGTTTGACCCCCGAAGGGGTCGTGACCCACAGGTTGAGAACTGCTGTCCTATCTTATTTTAAAACTCTTTATATGTTATGAATATTAAGGGTTGCCCTAATTTCATGTTCCAAATTTTTTCCTAGTTTGCCTTTGTCTTTTTACTTTACTGATTCTCTCTTTCTCTGTCTCCCTTTCTCATCTCTCTCTTTCTCAGTTTCAATATTTTTTTTAAGCAGTTCAAGTATCAGTCTTTAAGTCTTCTGGATTTATTTGTATTTTGCTTGGAAAACTCTTCCCTGCTTTGAGATTAGAAAACTGTTTGCTGGCACTTTTTTCTAGCACTTTTATGGTTTCCTTGTTTTCTCTTTCAATCTTGTTTCATCTGGTATTAATATTTATATAAGGAATTCATTCACATCACCTTTCGGATATATTCTTCAGGAATATATTTCTCAACATCTTACGTGTTTTTTAATTTTGATCTTTTTTTTCCCACACATGAACAGAGTCAACAGGCTTAAGTCCAAATATATGATTGATACTAAAATGCACCCCTTCCAGCTTGTCTAATGATTTCCAGCCTTGTTTCAACTGCACTAAATTTATTAAAATCTACTCTTCTTATCGCTAACACCAACACATTCATTTTCCATGTATAAATGTCAAAGACTAAATATTCAACTAGATATGCAAACACTGATGCACGAAGATATTGATGCCAATAAAACTAAACAATGCCGTTGTTTGAAAAGTTCATTCATGAGCTTACGTACAAAAATTCAAATTCTGGGACTTTAGGAGTATCAGTGCATAGTGTCCAAAAATTCCAGTTATATTTGAACATCAAACATTTGAAAAACTGGGTTTCATTAGAGTAAGCTATGAGCAGGTCTACAACAGGGGTCTTAACTGTGGGAACCCAGCTTTCCTGGGAGAGCCACAGAAAATGTTAGAGGGGTGACCTTTGAGATTAGTCTTAACATTGAGGAGAGGTTCAACATTTGAAGAGTTCAACATTTAAAGATTTGGTGACTGGCCTACAGGCAGAGGAATCAAGTGTGGGAAGGTGGCTAGACTGGAATGGGTTTCTTCAAGTCTCAATACTATCTTTCTCTACCCCTCCCAACTTCCCCTCATCAAAGGAGGTAGGAATCTGATGCAGGACTTACTCTTACTGATTATTTGACCTCATTCACAACAATAGTATTACTCCAACCCTACATATGCATTTAATGCCTTCTCATCTTATCTTTAATTGTGCAGTAAAAGGCTTTTCTCTCTTTTTTAAAAAAAATATTTTTTTAATTGATTGAGAGGAAGGGAGAAGGAGAGAAAGATAGTAACTTTTGCCCATCCCTCTTTCTCAGGAAGGAAATGAGGTTGTGCTCTGCCACATTTAAAAAAATATATATTTTGATTAATTTCAGAGAGGAAGGGAGAGGAAGAAAGAGAAAGAAAATCAATGATGAGAGAGAACCACCTGCATACCCCACATTGGGGATCAAGCCTGCAACCCGGGCATGTGCCCTGAGCAGGAATTAAACTGTGACCTCCTGGCTCATAGGTTGAGGCTCAACCACTGAGCCATGTGGGCCAGGCAGCTTGTCTCTCTTTAAAGGAACTTCAGACAAAAACAAAGCAGATCAGGATATTTTACAGGATATGGCCAAATGACCAAATTTAGCCCTTTGTTGGTATGGTAACCTGGGGTACCAGGTAGCCGTGGCTTCTCACCCCTCAGAATGCCCCTCCTGACTGGTACAAGGTAATATTTCCCTTTTGTCAAGGTCTGGACCCTCCCCTCACACAGGTCACCTTCCTAACACCTTCCCAGTTGCACTCCCAGCCTCTTTCCTCAATCCAAGGCCCCTACCTCCCACCTCATCCCAATATACCTGAATCATTATTATACTGAAAAAATATTTTTTCAATATTATTTAAAAACTTAATCCTACTTTCTCTACTCCCTGAGCCCCAAGACTCTGCACATTTGAAATTAATTAAAATATTTTAATGCCAGAATTCCCAGCTTACCGGCCATCAGTATATAGCCCTGAATCTCCTCTATATCATGTGAGTTTTCTGAAAAGCATGCTTTATGTTGTATTCCTAGGCAGTGTGAGCTGGCTCAGACCAGTTTGCCAGAGCCAATGTGCTCATCTCTTCCCAACTCCACGTTCAGTGATGTCACTTTGGTAGCTTGAAATACGCAATAGTGGGAGTATTTATATCACTGATAAATCAGCAAGTGCATCAAAACAAGAGCTTTTAACAATCAGAGGCAATTGTTAAACATTTAGCAACACACCACTGTTTTAAGCATTCTTTTGGTTTCTAGTAATAGAAACCAACCTGAGCTAGCATAATCTCAAAGGGAAATTTATTATAAGAAGCTGCTAGTGAAATGCCATGACGCCCATGAGTGAGTAAACAATTGGGCCTCAGGAAGTAACTGGAATCAGGGAAAAGTATCTCAAGTTTGATTGCCCATCAAGGGCATGTTCATACCTGAATTGTAGGTTCCACCCACAGACCACCCCCATCACCCCCCATTGGGGCACGTGCGGGAGGCAACCAATCAATGTGTCTCTCTCACAGGCATGTTTCTCTGTCTCCCCCTCCTTCCCTTCCTTCCAATATCTCTAAAAATCAATGGAAAAAATACCCTCGGGTGAGAATTAACAAAAGAAAGAAGAAGGTCTTACTGAAATCAGTGCCTGGACCAGGTGAAGGTGGGGTGGGAACTGGCAGGATCACACTGTACCAGCATTCATGAGACTTGGGGTAGAAGAGGCTCCCAGAAAGAAGAAGAAGAAAGCAGTCACCCCCGAAAAGGTCCACAACATTTACATAGACCTTTATAAACGAATAGCCACAGACCCCATCAAAACACGCATTTTGTTTAGTATTTAACATCTGCTGTATTATGGAGTGCTTCCCAGGTTAAAGGAGCAGTTTTAAAAATTATAGATGATAAGAAGATGACTAAGACTCTGTATTGGCTGCAAGTAACAGAAAAGCCAACTTAAAACGCTTAAACAATAAAGAGAATTTTCTTGCCTAATAAGTCAAATAGTAGGATGGTTCCGGAGTTTGCTAATTCAGCAGCTCAGGATTTAGTCTTTACCACAGTCTCACTCTGACATATTCAGAGTAATGCCTTTATGGACACGTGTAACTGTCACGGTTGCAGACATCATGTGCAGACTTGAAATCCTCCACCAAACAAAAAGGGACCATTTCTTCCCTGGGCAGGTCTTTTTCTTAAAGACCAAAAAGACTTTTCTGAGAATGCCCCCACCAGCAAACTACCGTTTCCAGAATTAGATCATGAACCCATGCGTGAACCACTCATTGACGGACCCGCATTGCCACGGCTGGCTTAAACAATCAGGACCTAATTCCAAGTCTTTAAGGGAGGTGGAACAATGGAACAAAAATGAGGGTCTGCTTGAATGGAAGGAAAACAATCAAAGGAGGCTGCCACAGACCCTCTCTGCAGCTGAAGGGGTGCAATCCGAGAGACAAAAAGACGCTGGCCCTAAGTGGCATTTCTCCAAGCCACTTTGTCTCTTACTCAACTCTGACCTGCCAGTCAGTCTTACTAACCCTGGCTGCAGACCCTTCCACTGGGGCCTGGTTTTTATCTCCTCGTTTCCCCCTTTTGATTTACACTAATTAGTAGCAGAGTTGGCTCCCTGCCTGATGTTCTCACTGCTAAATCAAGATTTTGAACACATGAAACTTCATGGTGAGAGAGGGCCCTAATAAACAAAGACAATTATGGACAACAGACCCCTGTAATAAGGAAGCTTGGGGAACTGCCTGTGAAAGAAGCCAAGCTCAGAAGATTTAAAAAAAAAGATAAGGACAAGAAAACAGGATGGCCCAGGATTATAACATTTTTGTTTTTTAGCTTCTTGTGTTTTTTTAGAGTATATTATGTATTTCCTTTGGTGCACTAAGTGGATATTTGCAATGAGAAATGT
Organism: Myotis davidii; assembly: GCF_000327345.1. Taxonomy (NCBI): domain Eukaryota; kingdom Metazoa; phylum Chordata; class Mammalia; order Chiroptera; family Vespertilionidae; genus Myotis; species Myotis davidii. The sequence continues at coordinate 268,365 of NW_006296405.1, forward strand.
AATTCATAAAAGGACAAGTATATCTTTTTTCATAATGCATCTTCCACCTTCTCTAGGCCTCTCCAAAAACTTCCAGTTGACATTAAAGAAAAAATCAGTTTTCTATTTTCATCTGTACCTTTGTTAAATTTAGATTAAAAGTGCAACTCCTTTTTACAACAGAAAAGTGACTATAATCTAATATTGTTGATATATAATAGGTACCAAAAAAAAAAGCATTTTCTCCCTTTATCTCCTTCCCACCCCCACATGTTTGTGCCCTTCTCTCAAGTACCTCTGTGACCACATGTTCCGGACCGAGAGAGAATACCCAGGTGGCCTGGCACTTGGAAACTTGTCAGATGTTATTCAAAGCAATAAAGAACACATCATACAAGTCTCTAGTATATTGTTACAGGGAGACCCTATTTAGTATTCACTAATTGGGAATTTGTAATAATTTAAGGAAGGGCTGGCTGAAGTTAACCTTTGTACTATCTATGCAGAAAAAAAAAGAGTTCACTAAAGTTTTGAATAGTGTAAACAAGATTGGAAGGGGAATAATTATCTACTTAAAAGAACCAGTTGTTTTGAAAAGCTTTAGAAGTATCCTTTTACATACAAACAGGGTAATTATGATTTAAACAAAGGCTGGCCTGTTTCTAAGGCTTCTTTGAAATGTCAATTACAAATTATGCTTGTCTATTCACCAAGGCTAAGCCCACCCCTGTGTGCCAGGCAACAGTTGGTTAGCTTGCTTCCACTTACTCTATATAGAAATAATAAACCTTAAATTCTTTTAAAGTAGTCGAATTCAGTTCAGGCTTTTCACTGATCTAAACAGTTGGTCCATCCTATAGTATGGATCAGTGGTTCTCAACCTCCTGGCCCTTTAAGTACAGTTCCTCATGTTGTGACCCAACCATAACATTATTTTCGTTGCTACTTCATAACTGTAATGTTGCTACTGTTATGAATCGTAATGTAAATATCTGATATGCAAGATGGTCTTAGGCAACCCTGTGAAAGGGTCGTTCGACTGCCAAAGGGGTCGCGACCCACAGGTTGAGAACCGCTGGTATGGATGAAGATTTTACTAATGGCTAGCGTACAACCATCAAAAATGCAGAGAGTGACAACTGCCTTCACTCACTCAGTGGAAGAGCTGGTTCATACCGAAAATCTGCAAAGAAAGCTACTCCGATCACTGTCTTTGTGGGGCTTCTTTTCTTGCCATAGTAAGAAACACATTTCGAATTGCAACTGAATACACACACACTAGAGCAGAGACAATACTTACCCTTATTATGTGCAATACTCTGTTATTTTCTACTTACTTTCTAATAAATGCTAGTCACAACCCAGTAAATTTGATTTCACACTCTATTAATGGGCGGCTGTTTTGGAAACTACTCCGGCATCTGCTGGGAGATAGTATTCCTTCCTGGGAGAAAGGGATGGCAGTGGGGAAGAGCAGTGGTTGCTACCTGGTTTTCTGGATGTTGTCCTCTCCCCATTCTCCTCTCAAAGCCTTGGTCATCAACCTCACTGACTCTTATACCTTGACTAGTGGCCCAGTGCATGAAATTCGTGCACAGGGGGTGGGGGGGCAGTGTCCCTCAGTCTGGCCTGCACCCTGCAGGACCGCTGGCTCCTAACTACTCACCTGCCTGCCTGCCTGATCGCCCCTAACAGCCTCTGCTTTGGCCCCGCCACCATGGCTTTGTCCGGAAGGACATCCGGAAGGTCTCCCGGAAGGCCTACCAGTCTAATTAGCATATTACCCTTTTATTAGTATAGATACTCAGTGCAAAGTTCATTCTTACCCTCACCAACCTTTCCAGCTAATTTTCTATTCCCCCTCCCCCCCTTTTTTTCCCCCAAAAGACCCTATGTTGTACAGCCTCTCCACTTAACAGTGTGAGCCCTCCCCAGCTTTATTAAACTGCTCCCATGGTTGCTCTGTTTCTGACTCTGCTCCATTTTCCATTAACAAGCCCCTGTTCACTTTGGATTCAGTTTGGTATTTGGTATAGCTCTCCCAAGTTCTTATCTAATCGCTCTCCATTGAGAACACAGATAATGTATTATCATCATGGTAAAAACAAAATCTTTGTGGTCAGACAAGACCCAGCTCCCCCACACTCACCAGCTGTATGACCTTGGGTATATCATTTAATTTCCCTAAGGCTCAGTTTCCTTATCCATAAAATTGGGAAAAGATGTATTCTGCAGGCTTGTGAAGGGTAAATAATCTTTACAAAATGCTTACCTCGGTGCTTGGCTTATGGCAAGCACTCTCTAAATGTTAGTGTTATCAGTATTATTGTTGTTGTTGTTGTTGTTGTTTAGATTTTACCTACTAGCTCATTTCTCCTGCCACCAAATCCACACCACCCAGTCCTCAAGGGCAGATACTGGTTCAGAGCTTGAGACTATCTGTCCGGTGCCATAGTTTCCAGCTCCCTCAACCTTCTCCAATCACCTACCATGTGTATATTCGCATTCTTCACCACATCCATCTCTGTTGGACTTTTCCCTGCATCACATAGCTCCCTGCATGGCAATTCCTGACAAGAATGATGATGTTTGATGTGAGCGGACATTGCTGCAGATGTCAGTTCTGCACAGTCAGCTGCATGGAAGGGCCACAGCTAGGAGGCAAGCCCAGGGATTTCATGCCACCCAAGCAGGTCACAACCAGACACAGCCTCATTTATCCCATTTACCAAGGGGGAACTGAAGAGAAGTTATGCAGCTCAGGGCCCACCCTGATAGCCCACACCAGACTGCATACAAGCAACATCCAGACAAGACTAGAGTTTGCAGCCCTGGTTCCATGAACTGTCTCCCACATCAATGGCTCTGTACCTTGCTCATTAATTCCATTCCAACATGCCTAGGTATGCTTTCGCTCCTCATCCCACACCTTTGCCTTAGTCCAGCAGTTCTCAACCTGTGGGTTGAGACCCATTTGGGGGTCGAACGACCCTTTCACAGGGGTCACCTAAATACATCCTGCATATCAGATATTTATATTATGATTCATAACAGTAGCAAAATTACAGTTATGAAGTAGCAACGAAAATAATTTTATGGTTGGGGGTCACCACAACATGAGGAACTGTATTAAAGGGTCGAGGCATTAGGAAGGTTGAGAACCACTGCCTTAGTCCTTTGATCCAGTGGATTTCTTTCCTTGACTTTGTTTGGCCTGTTTTTAGTTTAACGTACTCACAGATTACCCTAGTTAATCCCCTCATACTTACAGGCTCTGGTTTATCTCAACCCTAATTCCTTCTTACTCTAGGTGGCTGTCTTTTACCCTCTAACTCTGATCTGTTCTAGCCCCATGGATAAGACCATAAAAAGTAAGTCTTTGATATAAATGACTCTTCAGAAAATAGTGTCATTGGTTTATATTCTAAACCCACAAGCAAGACATTTAGGACATGTTCCCTTACTCTGTTATCTAGATAATAGTCATCTTTTCCTGGTAAGATTATATCTGCTTAGACATCACTTATGGCTGTGTAGGAGGTAGTGATTAACTTACCTTAAAATCAGGATCTTCCATCTTCAGAGAATAATGGTTAAATCATAGTAATTAAGAGCCCAAACTCTGAAGCCAGAATACTTGGGTCTAAATCCTGCCTCTGCAAACTACGACTATATTTTTACTTGTCTTTTGTGTTTTGTGTTGGTGCTCTTTAGATAAACAAAATAAGATCTTGATCTTATCAAGTTAGAAATATCATACTTATTAAGTTTTAGATGTTGGCCTCTGCCCTGCTTTCTCTGTCACCTAGCTTTCCTCAGCTCCTCCTTTTTGAATTTGTGCATCCCTTTGTATATCTATTCAACTGCATTATTTATCTGTCATGTCTGGCACTGTGCTGGGTCACAGAAATACAAAGGTGACAAATCATGGACTCTACCTTTAAGGGTATGCATATATGCATATACAGAAATGGGTAAAAGTAAGTTTACAGTTGAGTACATGAAATAGAGAGTGAATAAAGCTACTGTAATAATCATAACCTGAATGTATTTTTCCATACAAACTGTAAACCTACTTTTGCCAACATATATATTCATATGTGATATATATATAACTAACAAACACATTCATTAAAATGTTAAGAGTGCTGAGATGGAGGACTTTTCAATGTGCACTGGAGCATTAGAAAGGGCTTAGTGAGTTTGCCTGAGGGAACACAGTGGAGGAGGGTGTGGAGAAGTAAAGGACATCTACATGGAAAAGGTAGACCAGTTTCAATTGTGAAGCAATCTGAATAAGACAGTCTCCTCAAATAAGCTCAGAAATAGCCCCCATGTCCTGGACTCTAATAGCCTATTGGACTCTAGTTCTGATGGTTGAGGCTCCCACATTGCACTCCTGGTCTCTGTTGTACAGCAATCAGTTAAGGAAGCTGCTGTTATCAGTGACTCATGAGCCCTGTGTCAGAGCTCTTTGATCTTCCCTCCCATAAAAGGCTCAGTCCTTATGTTGCAATCTTTATCATATGTAGCATTTAAGTCCTCCCCTAAGACCTAAAGCCCTTCTTTGAACTTTAGCTTAGTGACCAGTCTCTGCTGCTTATCAATCCTGGCCAGCCCTCTTCTCTGGAATCTGGGTTTCATTTTCTATCCCAGCTGGGTTCTGCCATTAGAGAGTGATAGCCAGAATGGCCACCCTCTCCCCTAGGCCTACTGAGTTCCCCACTGCTGGGATCCCCACTTAACTGGAAAGCCCAGCCCCAACTATGTCTAGGTTACAGCTAACTTTTGACAAAGACCAAGCTTTAAGTCAGGCTCTTCTGAGCCCTCTTGTTGACCAGATCTCAACTCAGTTGTCTATCCTATCTTTGGCCTGTCCAGCCCAGTTTTAGCAAAAATACTGCTAAGTAGGTTTAGTGAGAGTGTCCCATCCACCCTTGAGCTCTGATCACCCTTGACATCTGATCGAGTTCCTCATCTTCCATCTTTGATGTATAAGTCCTTGGCCTGCCTTCACCAAGAATTCTATTAGGTTAGTTTAGCAGAAACCCCTTATCCGTGATGTTTCCTCCTACTAATTTCTATTCACTGACCCCCTTACCCTGTTCCTTGGCTATAAATCATGGTGTGTCCTTGCTCTATTTGGAGTTGAGCTTGATTTCTCTCCTCTATTGCAATAGATTTGACCCCTGTAACAATAGTGTTGAATAAAGTCTTCCTTACCATAAGTGTCAGAATAAATTTTTTTTTAACATTTGCCCTGCCCTTTGGACAATAACAATGGACAGCCCATGGGCCAGCTGCCTTTCTAGGTCTACCTTCCCTCCTTGGTCTACTCCAAGAATCAGAGATCTTATTCCAGGCTCTTGAGCTCCTCCTCCTCACCAGCCTCCAGCTGACGCATGTGCAGCAATACAGCCCAGATAGAGTTAGTCACCTGAAAATATGGACCTGGAGAATATGGGCCAATTCCATTCTAACCAACTTCACTCAACTCATTGTCAGTCGGATCATCAAAACATATGAATAATTGTAAATGGTTCTGAACATAAATATATTTTTAAAAGAGCTTCTTTAAACAAAATACATTTACTCAAGGGATAAAATATCTGTCTTGTGCTCTTTTGAATAAAAAAAGATAGTGGATGCAGATCTCTGATTCTCCAATGGTGCCATGAACAAATTCATTGGCCTGTTTTTGGACAAATTATTATTTGAAATTTTATTTCTTGGGTTCCAAGTATTTTTGTTGTTGTTGTTTTAATTTTTTTTTTTTTTTAATCCTCACCCAAGGATCTTTTCCCTTGAATTTTTAGAGGTGGAAGAGAGAGGGAAAGACAGAGAGAAATATTGGCGTGAGAGAAACACATGGATTGAGATTGGTTGCCTCCTGCATGAGCCAACCCGGGCCGGTGCTGGGGAGGAGCCTGCAACCGGGGAGAAGCCTGCAACCGAAGTACATGCCCTTGACGGGAATTGAACCCGGGACCCTTTGGTCTGCAGGCTGATGCTCTATCCACTGAGCCAAACCGTTGTTGTTGTTAATAGACTTTATTATAAAAAAAAAACCTCCTCATCTACAACTCTGGTGATTTTTCATGTTTAATCTCTTTCATTTAGCTTCAAATAAGGTAAGGACTCGATAAAATTCAAAATTTACTGAATTTTGTGTTAATCTCAGGTACAGAATTTTCCTCTTGAATATCTCCCTTCTTTGGGGCTGTTGCTGTTGTGTTTTGAAGGAAATGGCGTGTCAACCATTCATTGGTTCTCATGGCTTTGCAGTGGAGACAGGGCCTTTCCCTGATTTGGTAGCTTCCCACACTCTTTTGCCTCTGAACTGTTTTTCTTTTAATACTGGTTGGTGATGGGTGTTCATTTTCACTCTCCTTCCACGAGGAGGCTCCGGAGTCAGATTCTTCACTGTCATACTCAGTAGTATCGCTGTCATGCTGGGTCTGATTCACCTGGCTGAACTGAGAATGGTGCATAGATCGTCTTCGTTTAAGATAGGCATTTACCAAAGCCACTTCCGAGTCAGTTATAGGAGTAAGCTGGATCTGCTTTGGTTTTTTCATCTTTTGTGGAGAGTCCCAGGCACCATCTTGGTTTTGCCACTTACGGGAAGTATCTTTGCTTGCTAACAACCAATGAAACAAATCAACAAGTTAGGCACATTGTTGGTTACCATACCTTCACATTACCTCAGAGCCTATAACATGTGTGGGCTCACTCTTAGTTGCCATTTGCCAAGCCACCACTTTTCTCCACTTACTTGCAAGTGTTGGCAGCTGACGGCATTTTCCAGTACCATACCAGATCGTCCAAATACCGGAAGGTCAAATAGATGCTTGACATATGACTTTTGAAGTTTCATGAGCCCTGATATAAGATCAAGGGGAACGTCTCTAAACTTTTCCAGAGAAGGAGCCTTTTCTCCTTTGAAGTCTTAAAGATTCACGTGTTTATATGAATGTGATTTGGGTAGCAGGAAACTAAAAAGAATCTTTTCTTTACACAGTGGTGTACTGGAATTGGCTGGTCAATAACTTAGTTAAGCTTTCAGAAATTTTGTGAGATAGTTGTTAAACACAGACATTAGTAAGAAATTAAACTATCAACATTTACCATTTCATCAATTTATTACAAATAAACATAATGCTCAAAACATCACTTCCTAATTATTTTATTACATTTTATTATGATGTATGCTCTTGAAGCTATTTGTCTGTTGTTGGGTGTTGGAAATACCACATAATGATGTGCTACTGTGCATCTCCTTCCCAGCTCCATGTTCAGGGACATGTTAGTGACTTGAAATCAGTTTGGGTAGGATAAAAATCAACAAGAGCCAAAAGTCAGGCATTGTTTTATGGTTTTGTTGACTGTCTAGGTTTAAAGTGATGGAGAACATGGTGTTAACCTAGATTTACATTTAAAAGTATCATGCCTATAGCCACTACATTGAGAATAGCACCTCCAAAAAATAAGGAAATATTCTTCCAGAATATTCTAAAGCTATTATCCAATTTGCCAAGAAGTCACTCACATCATTGACAACCAAGTTAAGTTCCAACATACATCTTGTTTCTTTCATATTACTCTTTAGGGGAAGTAACATTCATAATGGAGCTACACTTGTTGATCAATTGCAGACGTAAGTTGGCTAAGGATGCAAGAGTCTGGTAAAAATCAAGGAAAGTATTTTGTGAGAATCAGTGGTCTATATGGAATTTACCATAAAGAGTATTATATATTTTACTAGAGACCCTATGCATGAAATTCATGCTGGGGCGGGGGGTCCCCTCAGCCCAGCCTGCGCCCTCTCTTGCAATCTAGGACCCCTCGCTCCTAACCGCCCTCCTGCTTGCTCCTTACCACTTGGCTGCTCCTTACCACTTGGCTGCTCCTTAGCGCTGCCATGGAGGCAGGAGAGGCTCCCGCCACCGCAGCTGTGCTCACCAGCCATGAGCGTAACTTCTGGCTGAACAGTGCTCCCCCTGTGGGAGCACACTGACCACCAGGGGGCAGCTCCTGCATTGAGTGTCTGTCCCTTGGTGGTCAGTGTGCGTAATAGCGACCAGTCATTCTGGTCATCTGGTCGTTCCACCCTAATGGTCACTGGGCTTTTATTATATAGATTATTTGTAAATTATGTTATACATCCTTTATATTTAATTTTTTAAAAATTTATACACACATTTTTGGAGAGTCGTTTGTTAAACATTTTCCAGCACACAACTACTTATGGGTTATTGAAAAAGATGTTATTTACAGCTCATAATCCTGTAGTAACTCTAACCGTAAGTGTATGTAAAAAGGAAGCTGTGTGAAGGGAGAATGCTGAGGAATGAAAAGAACTTGAGCTTTACCTACCAGTAATTCATAGCCCCTACTAAATTACAGCAGCTAAATTATCCTGCACTGAAGCAAGGAGCTTGTCCAATAAGCTGCCACAGGTCTTGGGGAGGCCCTCTAACACTCTTGGCTGTTCGCCTCTGTTGCTTGCTTTCCACACTCGCAACAAACATAGTTCTCTCATCAAAGTCCAATACTAAATATTGTACCAACTCTCACCTTTGCTTACTGAAGTGCTTGTCTCACTATCTTCATCCTTTTTCTTCTCCTCAGACATCTGTTTCAGAAATATAGATTAGTGATGGTGACCTTACATCATTCACACCCTCATCGTCCCAACTAATATGTACAGATGCAAAAATTGGACAGTAAAGAAGGCCGATAGGGGAAAAATGGACTCATCTGGAATGTGGTGTGGAAGGAAAACTCTATGGATACCCGGGACCACCAGAAAGATGAACAAGTGGGTCCTACAGCAAGTTTAACCTAAAACATTTCTGGAGGCAAAAATAACAAAAGTGAAGCTTTCCTATTTTGGGCACATCATAAGAAAATAGAAAATAGTGGATTCTTCACTAGAAGGGCCAAATACAAGATGAATCGACTTCTCCAAAGAAGCCATAGGCATGAGTCTACAGCAATGGAGCAGGGTTGCTGAGGACAGGACATTGTGGACACCATTCATTCAAAGTGTCACCAGGAGTTGGAGTCACTCAGTGGCACACACAACAGTCATCATAGTTGGTTGCCTTTCAGTTTCACTTCTGCTGCCCATTAGGAAGACCATACTTTGATAGCAGAATCTACCAAAATGTTTGAACCAAGCAAAAGGAACAAAGACTTGAGGGAAAATAATAATGATAAGGGGCTATAGGTTATAAAGTTTTTCTGTATTCATATTATAGAGAAATATCATTTAAAAAGAGATTTGATAGTACTATGATTAGTGTTTTAAATTGCTTAAAAAAAATTTTTTAAGCCTCACTTGAGGATATTTTTTCCATTGATTTTTTAGATAGAGTGGAAGGGAGAGAAAGGGGGCGGGGAGAGAGAGAGAAAAATCCATGTGGTACAAATATAAAGCTCCTCCTCCTTCAGAATATATCAAAAATTTTAGGAATACTCATAACACTTTTGACACATAATTCTTCTGGGAACTTTTCACCAGGAAATAACCCCCCAAAGAGAAAAGTTTTGTGTACAGAAATATTCATCACAGCGTAATTCGGTTAATATAAAATACAAAATTCAAAAATAGACATGGTTAATTAAATGCAGTATAATTATACAATCATATAATATATAGTTGTGGAGATGATTATGGTAAAAGTATGTTATAATATGAAGAAATGAATGTTATAATATTAAGTTAAAAATCAAGATGCAAAGTTGTATATACAGTATGATCACAAGTTAGCTAAAAATATGAAAAAAGATTTTAAAGGATTCCAGGAGTGTTAGCAATGGCTAACTTTGAGTGGTAAAGTAATTTTTCCCCTCTAATTTTTCAAATTGTCTAAATACAGAAAAAATGAATTTATGTAAAATCAAACACACTTTGGGTTGAAAAGTGCCATACTTGGGTATTCATAATTGCAATCTAAGATCTTTGGCCCATTCCTTTCTCTTTTTTACAATATATTTTTATTTATTTCAGAGAGGAAGAGAGAGGAAGAGATAGAAACATCAATGATGAGAGAGAATCATTGATCAGCTGTCCAAACAACACTAAACAAATATATAAGCTAAACGCAGCATATAGAGTCTCTGAAAGCAAAAGGTTAATGCATCTTCACAAGTGGCAAATCCAGCCCTTGCCAGTGTGGCTCAGTTGGTTTCCCAGTCAAGGCACATACCAGGTTGTGGGTTTGATTCCCAGTCAGGGCATGTATAGTAGGCAACCAAACAGTGTTTCTCATATTTTCTCTCTCTCTCTCTCTCTCTCTCTCTCTCTCTCTCTCTCTCCTCCCGCCAACTAAAAATAATTTCTTAAAAAGTGGCAAATCCAGAGGAAATCAGTGTGCTTCATGTTTGAGGATAATTACCACCACACTTCCATCACACTTTTACCATTACTTCAAGGTTTGTAAATAAAGGCTTATAGTTTAGCAGAGAAAATGAAGTTCAAAGGGAAGGGAAAATTCCATCCTCCTTGACTAGTCCTCATATGATTCTCAGATTTCAAATCTGGGACCCTTTAGAAGAAGCAGTTCAGCTGAACAAAATAAAAGATGAAACTTCTAAGATAATTAAGGTTTTAATTAGCACTGAATAAATTAATTCAACATTTCAACTATGCTTTGAAGCAAACAAATGATATGGCAGGAAACTTGGGTTTACTGCTCCCAAGTTTGTGTGAGATTGGACAAGTCACTTAATTTCTTTGGGCCTTATCAATTTTAAAAAGGATAGATAACTGATATCTAACTTGCTTACAAACAAGAGACTGGACCCTATGCCAGTGGTAGGCAAACCGTGGCTCGCGAGCCACATGCGGTCCTTTGGCCCCTTGAGTGTGGCTCTTCCACAAAATACCACGTGTGGGCGAGCACGTACAGTGCGATTGAAACTTCGTGGCCCATGCGCAGAAGTCGATTTTCGGAAAGGAGATAGACGAAACAAGTATACAAGACGAGTGTGGATGGGAGAGTGTGGATGGGAGAGTCAGCGAACGTACCTCAATCAGATTGAGGACGTTTTTAGCAAAGGCCAGCTTAGGAGTGCCCTAATTAAGTTAATAACAATGTACCTACCTATGTAGTTTAAGTTGAAAACAATTGGCTCTTAAAAGAAATTTTAATCGTTGTACTGTTGATATTTGGCTCTGTTGACTAATGAGTTTGCCGACCACTGCCCTGTGCAATCTTGAGGTCCTAGAAGCTTGGGTCACTATGACTATGACAGAAGCAAGGGAGAAGAACACAGCTTAGGTCTCTTAAGTGGTCTTCATGATGAAATTGCCAGGAATCAATTTCAACTTTTTGTTAATTTTCTAAAGTAGCTTTTCTTGCCAGACCAGACAAATTCAATATACTTAGCTAGGGATATGTATAAGCTATCGCTTCTAAATCTCCTTTTGGCAAAGTATCTACCTTATGAAGCATTTAAACTTTAGATGAAACTTCTTACGGGGGAAGACATGACAAGGAAAATAGTCTTTGATTATTATAATGGAATCCAGCTGGCATAGACATAACAAACCTCCTCTCCATCTAGAGTTGATACAGCACTCAGTCTAGCTGACCACCGACAGCCCAGGGTTCCGGCTGCAATGCTAAATGATGGTGGTTTGATTAATTGTCAACCTGGTATTAATGGCCAGCAAGGATTCCACGTCAGCGACTTACAAGAGCTTGGTCACAGTCATTATATACTGGAACATAACAGTCCTGATAAACTGAGCTACCTCATTCCTAAGAGGATGGTATTTTTTTCTGCTAGGAGGTGGTCTAGAGTAGCGACTTTAGTTCTGTTTAGTTTCATTTAGTTCTGTAGCTTATTCTATTCTGAGAGTATGTTGCCCCATTCTAAAATCCCCAAAATATTACAACACATATCCAATAAATAAAACGACTTTTTTATTTGTAATTAAAATTACCTGGCTACACAAGGAATTTCAAGGTCATTAACCAGTAGGGAAGTTTATCCCAGCATTACACAGCATATTAACAAAGTACAAACCACCTCAATATCTCAAAATTGCAGATTTGTTATGGTGCAACCACAGACAAAACAAAAGTATGCAGTCACTAAGAATTCTGCTGTGTGAATATAATTTGGAGAAGTGTTACAATATCAAGTTTTAAAAAGCAGGATATGAAAATATACACTATAACATAAATGCTAACCATGTAAGATCAAAGATAGAAAAATGGAGAAATATATATTGTTATAGAGGAAAAAGAAAAACCAGAACATACTACAAAATGTTAACAGTGGTTATCTCTAAGAAATAGGATTACAGTAGTTTAAATTTTCTTCTTTATCCTTTTCTGTATTCTTGGAGGCTCTAGAACAGCGGTTCTCAACCTGTGGGTCGCGACCCCTTTGGGGGTCGAATGACCCTTTCACAGGGGTCGCCTAAGACCATCGGAAAACACATATATAATTACATATTGTTTTTGTGATTAGTCACTATGCTTTAATTATATTCAATTTGTAAAATTGAAATTGGGGGTCACCACAACATGAGGAACTGTATTAAAGGGTCACGGCATTAGGAAGGTTGAGAACCACTGCTCTACAATAAGATTGTATTGTTTTCAAAATTAGAAAACAAACTTTAAAAAAGTAGTTTCATCAAAGTAAAGTGAATTTTATTTTAATGAAAAAAAACACCTAGTGTACAGTAAACATATTATTTAAAATAAAAAGAATATCCTACCCAGAAAGGAGCTCGAGAGAAGAACATCAAGACCAATATAATGACAAAATACCAGAAGAGTAAGGTCCCTACTGCCCCGCAGGAGTCATCCTGCCAGCACTCATGATCCTGACTTGGAATGCTAAAAGTTAGAGGTCTGGGGGGAGGATCCACTGCCCAAAATAAGGAAAGAAGTTCTCCCATAAGGGCTTCTTGCTTCAAAAGTAAACATGCTCAAAGGGATGACAGTGACTGGGAAGTACTTCACTCCACTTGCATGACAACTTCCTTGACAACCTATTATGACATACACTTCAGCAACTGTGACAGGAACTGACAAACCCTTCTTAGATTCCTATATTTTTGGAGATTTACTTAAATTACTTTTATGAAAGTTTATGGTCTTTCCTCATAACTTAATATAGTGTGTTCTGCCTTATTTCCCCCAACCCTGAAATTTGTATATATAATAGACCCTTAAGCAACATTGGTTTGAATCACATGGGTCCACTTATTAGGATTTTTTTTTCAATAAATACCTGTAATGTTTTCATCTGCATTTGGGAACCCAAGGATGCAGAAAGCTGACTGTATGCATTGCTCTATGCCATTTTCTATAGGGGATTTGAGCAATCTTGGATTCCGGTTTGGGACCCAAACCCTGCAAATACTGAGAGTAGTTAAGTTTTAGGGGAGTCAAAAGTTATACTTGGATTTTCTACTGTGAGGAGGTTGGTGCCCCTAACCCCCATTTTGTTCCATGGTCAATACTGTATTTTCTTTTTTAAATTGAATTTAGAGAGAGAGAGGAAAGGAGAGGGAGAGAGAGAGCCTCCTACACACCCCCTACTAGGGATGGAGCCCCAAACCCAGGCATGTGCCCTGACCCAGAATCAACTGGCCATCTCTTGGTGCATGGGACAACGCTGAGCCAACGAGCCACAATGGCCAGGGCTATACTATATTTTCTTTACGTACAGTATTTTAATGTCTTTAAATCTTAGTCTCTGAAGTACTCACTTTATTCAGTCTCTTATGATTGTAAATTAACATACACATTCCAATTCGTAATAGACTGAACTGTGTTCCCCCAAAATTCATATGTTGAAGCTTTAATCTTCAATTTGTCTATAATTAGAGACGTTACTTTTAAACAGGTAATTAAGTTTAAATGACGTCTAAGGGTGGGGCTCTAATCCGATATGACCGGTGACCTTATTAGAAGAGGAAGAGACAGTAAGGCTGTTCAAGCACAGAAAGAAAGAAAAAAAGGCCAGAGAGGTGGTGTTCATCTGTAAACCAAAGGAGACAAGCCTTAGGAGAAATCAATTCTGCTGGAATCTTGATCTTAGACTTTCAACTTCCAAAACTGAAAAAAATTCTTTTGTGTAAGCCACCTAGTCTGTAGTGTTTTGTTAAGGCAACCCTAGCAAACTAATGTGTAATGCCAAGTAGCAGTAGTGTTCCTTGAATAAATGCACAGTAATTTATAGATTGCATTAAAAGGGAAATTATCCATGTGTCTGTTGTGAATGACATCAAATGTATACAATTTCTTCTTAGGTAAGAGCCAGACATGGGGTAAGGAGGAGCCTGGCATTCTCAATTTGACTGTACGTAGAACCCTTTGACTTTGAACAATTTTCAAGTTAGTTCATCTCTCAATCTAAAACTAGAGCAAAACACCATTGCTATTAAGACGATCTAAAAACTATAAAAATCCCACTCTAAAAAAAAATCTCTCAGATCTGTAAAACCACAGCATACCTTCATTTTCTCAATATGCAATACCACAAGGAAACGTCATTTTCTTCTATTGGACTTTAGGAACATTTAAAGAAAAATTTTGGTCTTTGGGACTTGCATGATGTAACAATTCACTAGCTTGTGATATGGGGTGTTTTTATTAGGGGCACACTTCTCTGCATCCTCAAGGGCACGTCCTCAGGCCCTGCCCATTCTGATGGTTGTCTGCCTGAGGCCTGCTGCTTCCTCCAGGCAGCTAGTGAGGAGCCCGACCTGGGCCTAGGTGCCTCCCAATGCACCTGCCCTCCTTCCCCCAGCAGAGCTCCTGGAGGCAGTCATCAGAGCACTTTTACTCTTACACCCCTGCATGGTTCGGTTCGCCGACACACTGCAGGCGTTTGTATTTGTTCAATGAAACCAAACTGAACTCTATGATGAACTTTTCCCCGGGATTACAAGTTCTTCCAAAGAAAATGCAGGAAATTTAAATATTTTTTTAAAAACCTCAAAACCATGCCGGATCCGGTTTGGCTCAGTGGATAGAGCGTCTGCCTGCGGACTGAAGGGTCCCAGGTTCGATTCCGGTCAAGGGCATGTACCTGGGTTGCGGGCACATTCCCAGTGGGAGATGTGCAGGAGGCAGCTGGTCGATGTTTCTCTCTCATCGATGTTTCTAACTCTCTATCTCTCTCCCTTTCTCTCTGTAAAATATCAATTAAAAAAAAACAACCTCAAAACCACTAACAACTTTAACAAAACACATTTGAGTTTTTCTTGTTACTGCTGCACCTTCATTACACGGATATTTAAGAATTAACATGGGGTCGGAACATTTTTTTAAAAAAAACAGTTGTGAGAAATGCTTTGTCATTGCTGATGGTGTCTGGACATATCACAACGTACTCTAACCGACCAATTAGCCATTCTACTGAATAAAATGTCTTAAAATGTGAGTCCATAAGCGCCCTAAAGAAGCTATAATTGTATTAATACACAGAAATTTACTTTCTTATAGTTATCAATGAGGATTCGGAACCTGGTCTGAATCTTTGCTGCTCAGTTTTCTCCCCGCACCTGAGCGCCAGCCACAAATCTGAGAGTGTTTCCCTGGTAACGCATTCAGTTCCCGTCTCTCCCCGCCCCTCCCCTTCTCTTCTCGCGAGAAGAGAGAACCCGTTTTTCCGGTAACGTAAACCTGTAAGCAGGTCTCTTTCGCCTGACCGTTGGCTCCGCGCATGTGCAGTAGAGTTGGCGCGAGTCAGCGGCTTCCGGCTAGAGATCATGGTGCGTGTTCGGGGTCATTTTTTGTGCTTCCTGGACGCAAATCCACGCGGGCCGTGGGAATTCAGGGCCCGCGCATCTACCGCGGGCTTAGCCAAAGCGGGGGGTGTGGCCCGGTGGCCCGCCACCCTTAGAGGAACGGAGGAAAGGCGATAGGGGTTGCCGAAGTTCGGACTGGGAGAGCCGGGCGGGAAGCCGGTTGGCCTGGGGAGTTTGGACTCCGGCCGGGTGGCGGGAAGGGCACTGCTCTGTGCGCGGGGCTGCGACTCCATGTAACTGGAACAAATCTTACACTTGTCCGCGAGAGAGGAGGTCCAGCAAAACAAAGAAAATGCAAACCCCAGTGTAGACCAAGGCCGAATGCATACTCCTCCCCACTCGCCCTCAGCTCCCTCACATGAACACTGGCCCTCTAAAAGTTAAAAAGCAAACGGAGGTCTCAGTTTATCGGCCTGCGTGCAGAGTGAAGAGCATGGGCAGTGAATGGCCGCTGCGGAAGGCTTTATTTAGGATGCTTTTAAAGCCTTACCGCGCAAAGCGGGTAGTGTCTCCCAAAACTTTGTATTGGAGTTTCCTAAATTCGCCCTTGGGCTAGTCCTTGTGACATATTTCAAAAACACAGTATAGAGCGATTGCAGACATGACCACCAACACAAATTACAAGCTAAGACATTTTTATCTATCGGAAGCATGAAGCTATTTTCTTAAGTGACCAGCCACTTCTTTGTTGACAGTACAGCGCTAATGAGGTTATAATTCAGGGTTCCCTTTTCATATCCGGATACTAAACTGTAAAACATGTTGGAAAGACATTTTAAAGACGAGGGAAAGTATGTGCAACTTTTACTTGCTGTTAATGAACGACACGAGTGTGATTTCTTAAACGGAGTCGTTTCTTTTTGATTAATTCTGGTGCTCTTTGTTTTTGAATAGATGCAAGGGGAGTCTAACCCTAGTGCTTCCCTTATTGACAGAACCATCAAGATGAGAAAAGAAACAGAAGCTAGGAAAGTGGTTTTAGCCTGGGGACTCCTAAATGTGTCTATGGCTGGAATGATATATACTGAAATGTAAGTTAATCAGGAAAAAAAAAAGTTTTTTTTTAAGAGGCCAATGCTTGGCTCCACAGGTTTTTTTGTGTTTGTTTTTATTTTGGTGTGTTTTGTATTTTAAAGACATTGAAAAGCCTTTCTAATTTTTTCAGGACTGGAAAATTGATTAGTTCATATTATAATGTGACATACTGGCCTCTCTGGTATATTGGTAAGTCATTAATTTTCACTGTGATTTAGACCTACTGTCAATGAAAAACTGCACTCGAGTTTACCTCAGCTTAGTAGCCATGCCTTCATCCAACAAATATTTGAGTGCCTACTATGTTCCAGAAACTGAATGCAGCAGGAAGGGAACAAAGTCCCTGCCCTCATGGAAGGGCCATTCCAGGAGAGGAGACAATCGCATTGAACAATACAATTCTAGAGAATAATGAGGTCTATGAAGAAAAATAGTTTGGGGGTAGTGAGATCTGTATTTGTTACTCTCCCTGCAATGCCTTCCCTACTTCTCTAATTTTTCACCTTTCAAAACCAGTCAGATTTCTACAACATGGATGCCTTCCTCAGTCTCCTCGTTTCTTCATCTCCCTGTCTGCTCTTCAGTAGTCTTTGGGTATAGAGTCCTATGGCCATTAAAGGAAATTCCATCGTCTAATGTACACATTGGTCTAAAGTCTGTGATAGAAGTAGTGTGGAAAATGGAAGAGCAAGAGTTTTGGAGTCTCCATACCTGAGTTAGAATCAACAATTAGCTGTGTGCTCTTGCAAAATCACTTTATTTCTCTACAACTGTTGGTTGAACTTTAAAGTAAAGATGAAAATGTTTATTGTACCAGTTTTAAGGATTAGTGATACTATTTTGAAACTTAGTAGTAAGTACCCTACACATAATAGACATTAAGTGGTAACTGATAGGAAAAAGAAGTTTTTAATTTTGTTAATTGGCTAAAGTGTAAAGAGTTCTGTTTCCCCTTGTTTTCAATTTTATTAATTTGCTAAAGTATAAAGAGTTCTGTTTCCCCTTTTAAATGTTTCACACACACCCCCTTTTTAAAAAATAAATAAATAAATTGTTGTTCTCTTACAGAGCTTGCTCTTGCATCTCTCTTCAGCCTAAATGCTTTGTTTGACTTTTGGAGATATTTCAAATATACTGTGGCACCAACAAGTCTGGTTGTTAGCCCTGGACAGCAAACACTTTTAGGGTTAAAAACAGCTGGTAAGTGTTTGCATCTTTTGCAAAGATGGGGGAAAGGTTGGCAATAACTCTTTCTCAGTTTAATTTTCCCTTTTTCTAGACTCAGCTTGGAAGGGGCTTAGGCCATCTGGTTCAACTATATTAAGCAGGTCTATAATAAATTGTCTTAAGACCAGTGACTATTATTCCTGTTTGTATAGATTAAATGAAATTAGCAATCAATAGCCTCCTGAAAGTTTGTTCTGTTTAATTATAATTAAAATTAAATTACTAATGCTTGCTGCATTGAAGCTAATTTCTTATTTTGAACTCTGGAAATGGTAAACAACTAATTTGTGTCTTTCGGTAATAATACTTTATGTAATTTAACAACCAAGTTCTCTTTTACTTTCCTTTTTGTTTTGTTTTTTTGAAGAAAAAGATTCAGTTCATTAAATCTGTTTTCATAGAAATGTTATTTATATACACACACATTTTATTTATTTGCCATTTATTTATGTTTCTTCTAGTTGTACAGACTACTCCTCCACATGACCTGGCAGCAACCCAAATTCCTCCCTCTCCACCTTCTTCAATTCAGGGTCAGAGTGTGTTGAGTTACAGCCCATCTCGTTCACCCAGTACCAGCCCCAAGTTCACCACCAGCTGTATAACTGGATACAGCCCTCAGCTACAAGGTCTGTCGTCAGGGGGCAGTGGTTCTTATAGCCCAGGAATGACCTACTCACCCATCAGTGGTTATAATAAGGTAAGGACTCTTTTCTCTTGACCAGTCAAGTTATTTCAGAATTTGGAGATACCTATACAATCTATTGAGTTGAAATTCCTCATTTCATCAATGAAGAAATGGAGCAACAGTGGATAATGGAGTTACCCAAATTGCCCATTTAAGAGCCAATAATAGACCCAGATTTTAGTTAGAAGTTTTTGTTTTAAAAAAATATATTTTTTTATTGACTTTTAGAAAGAGGGGGACGGCAAGGGAGAGAGAAGAGGGAAACACCAATGTGCGAGGATATCGATTGAGCCCAAAACCTGGCATGTGCCCTGACCAGGAATCAAACCACTAACATTTTGGTGCATGGGAGGACACTCCAACCAACTGAGCCACTCAGCCAGGGCTATAAAGGATATTATGGGAAAATGTTTGGTTAAATTTAAATAAAACAGGGACATAAAATTAAAAATGGATAGTATTGTCATTTATGTGAAAAAAATACATTGACATAGCCATATACATGTAAAGATTTGAAAATACATAAAATGTGAAAAGGGATTATATTATCTCTGGGTGGCAAAGTTCTAAGTGTGACTTTTTTTCATGCTTTTTAGTTGTTTTAAAACATGCATATATTACTTTTTTAAAAATAGGCTTTATATTTAGAGCAGTTTTAGGTTCCTAGAAAAATTGAGTGAAAGGTGCAGAGATTTCCCATATGCCCCCTGCACACAGGCACAGCCTTCCCAACTGTCAACATCAGTCGCAAGAGTGGTGCAGTTGCTACACTGTACCTACACTGACACATCATTCTCACCCAGAGTCCATGGTTCACATTAGGGTCCACTCTTGATGGTACACATTCTGTGGGTTTGGTCAAATATACAAGGACGTGTATGCACCATTATGTATACAGAGTATTTCTACTGCCTTAAAAATCCTCATGCTGCCCTAACCAGTTTGGCTCAGTGGGTAGAGCGTCGGCCTGTGGACTGAAGGGCCCCAGGTTTGATTCCCGTCAAGGGCATGTACCTTGGTTTCGGGCACATCCCCAGTAGCGGGTGTGCAGGAGGCAGCTGAATCGATGTTTCTGTCTCATCGATGTTTCTAACTCTCTATACCTCTCCCTTTCTCTCTGTAAAAAATCAGTAAAATATATTTTTTTAAAAAATCCTCATGCTCCGTGCCCCTCCCCATTCAGTGTCAGCCCCGAACCTCCCTTTCTGTAAGTTGAGGGGCGGGGGTATCATATCAGCAGCAGTCATCAACCCTCCAATGGGATCTACTGAGTGATGAATGGATCACTGTTTAAATGCTAAGAGTCACTGGCCTGACCAAACCACAACATGGCCACGGGGTTCCTGTAGAGATGGCCCTCAGTTTCCACCTTTCCCCAAAACATTTGCCTCTTGCCTGATGGGGGAGGGGGTTTCCCAAGACCCCTGATTGGAGCCCACTGAGCTCTCTCCCTGCCTGTTTAGATAGGTGCTATGTAGTGGGGCTGGGGACCAAGAGCCATTACTGCCATTTGGAAATACTTGCCTTGCGTAGATCCAGCCTTAAAGTTTTTCTGATATCTTAGTGATAGCAGACGCTGCACAAAGTGTTATCAGAGTTAATACTGTGAGGAGACAAAATAATGAAAATAATTTTACCAAAGAAAATGAACCATCACATAATGTTTGCATTTTATCATTGATTTGAGTGCATCTTTAGAAAACTGAATGTAACAAAAACCCAGGACATTTTTGGAAATTGTATGCTCTCTAGCAACTTTGTGTGAATTTTTATACAGGCACTGTTTTACGAGTTATAAAATGTTTAAAAATAGAAAAAAAAAATCCAAATGTTCCACTTATTCATCCTTCCCCCAACCCCTGACAACAGCTGATCTTTTTATTGTCTCCATAGTTTTTTTGAATCCTCACCTGAGGATATTTTTCCATTGATTTTTAGAGAGAGTGGAAGAGAGCAGGAAAGGCAGAGAGAAATATCAGTGTGAGAGAAACACATCGATTGGTTGCCTCCCGCACGAGCCCCGACCAGGGCCTGGGTTAGGGAGGAACCTGAAACCGAGGTACATGCCCTTGACTGGAATCAAACCTCAGACCCTTCAATCCTCAGGCCGATGCTGTATCCACTGAGCCAAGCCGGCTAGGGCTGTCTCCATAATTTTGCCTTTTTTAGCATATCATATAGTTGTCATTGTACTCTATGTAACCTCAGATTAGCTTCTTTCACTTAATATGCATTTAGCTTCCTTTATGTTTTTTCAGAGCTCCTTTTAGTGCTAAATAATATTCCATTGTCCAAATGTGCCACAGTTTGTCTATTTACCTACTAAAGTAGGTTGCTTCCAAGTTTTGGCAGTTATGAATAAAACTATATAAACATCTGTGTGCAGGTTTTTGTGTGGACATAAGCTTTCAACTCCTTTGGGTAAATACCAGTGAGCACGATTGCTAGATGTATGGTAAGAGTATGTTTAGTTTTGTAAGAAACCATCAGGCTGTCTTCCAAAGAGGCTGTACCATTTTGCATTCCCACCAGCAATGAACGAAGAGTTCCTGTTGCTTCATATCCGGGTCAACGTGGTGGTGTCAGTGGTCTGGATTTTATTATTGGTGTATTACTTTTTGAAAGTCAAAAGCCAAACAAAAGTAAATTTCAATTAAATAAAATAAAGGCTATTTTTATTTTGTATAGTTGGCAAGTCATAGTCCCTCTCCGTCTTCGTACCCTACCACTGTGGGACCCGTGGAGAGCAGTGGAGTGCGATCTCGCTACCGTTCTTCACCCACTGTCTATAACTCCCCTACTGACAAACATGACTACATGACAGACCTACGAACTTTGGATACTTTTCTTAGAAGTGAAGAAGAGAAACAGCATAGAGTTAAGCTGGGTATGTACATATATTTTTAGACCTAACATATATATGGTGTCTCTTTACATTATCCTTAACCTATTATTTCCGTTACTTGGATTACCTGTACATAAATGTTAAGCCTTTTTAACTTATATACCTTGTGTAGCATAGGAGAGAAATACATTTTGTTTTTATATTTTATGCAGTTACAGTTAAGTTCCAAATTTAAGAAGTAAAATAAAGCTGAACTGAGAAATCTTGAACCTTTCATCTACATTCAGATTGAAAGCTTTTTTATATAATGTAAGCTATAATTTCTATTTAAGTAGTCGGTATAGCAAAGCTCAGTGAAGTGATAGTTGTCTCCTTTGGGAAGGTTGGTGTGGCCTGGAACGATGAAGGACAGAGCAGGGATTTACGGCGGAAGTGCTGCTTTTTTTCAAAACATTTAAAACTTATGTTTAATTTACCTTGGGAAACAATGTTAGAAAATGTTAATCTATTTGTGGTGGATTTGATTATTACAAAGTCAATTATTTGACACCAGATTAGGTTATTGAGCAGAGTAATGATTTTTCCCCCTCAGGAACTTTCACAGAAAGCACATTAGGTGCTAAAGCATGGCCACAATGAGGAAGCCAGTTATTGGACCATGGCTCTTTGTGTCACTTTAAATCTCTCCATTGATTTCTAATATAATTTGGCCTGGAATTGCCACAAATGTCAGAGAAACAAATCAATATTATCTTGTTATTTGTCAATGCTTGCTATTTCTTTTAAATTTTGAAATATTTCAAAAACACTGAAAATTATAGGATATAGTACAAAGAACAATCTGTTAACCCTCTACATATCCTTGTCATAGCCAGAGCTTTTCTGACCTCCGTTTTTATTTCTTCTTTGACATAAAGGAGTTGTTTGGAAATATTGTTATTATTGATTAGTGTTGCTTTTAATTTCCAAATATATGAAATGAAAGGCTTGGTTATCTTTTTTCTATTCTCTAAGTTGATTGTGCTATGGTTAGAGATTCTGATGTGTACCCTATTGATTTTTTGGTATTTTTTTCAGACTTGCTTTTAGGCCTGCTGTGTGATGACTTTTTATAAATGGTTCTTGTTATATTGAAAAAAATGCATAGTCTCAAATATCGGACCCCATATTTGTTCATTTAGTAAGCTTTTTGGTGGTGTTCTTTATTAACTTTTGTCTGCATGATCGATTAGTCACAAAGGAACTGTGTTAAAAACTCTCACTGATTGTCTTCCAGTAAATATCTCCTCATAATTGTGTCAAATTTGTTAAGTGTCTAGGAGACTATGTTAAGTGCATGTAAATTCAGAATCCTTAATATCTTTCTGGTCAATTACTCCTTTTGTCACTTGGGCGTTTTGCCTTCAAGAATATTTTGTCTGACATTAACACAGCTATACTGTTTTCATTTGGTTAGCATTTGCTGGGTACTTCTATGTTTATCCCTATACTTTTAACACTTCTGTGCCGATAGATTTTAGTTAAGTATTTTGTACAAATTAATTTGTAAATAATAAGTATTTGGCAGGAGGAAGCTACTTTGAGACTATACAAATATCCTCCTCATTAAATTTTGACTTACTAGTTTTAACATCCTTTTGAGATTCTTTTCAAAATTAATTTTTACTGTTTGTTGTCGTGGCTTTCTAATTCTGTCATTCTTTTAACATTTATACCTTATTTGTTTAAACTTTTTTGTGATATATATGTAAGATTTATCATTTTAACCATTTTTTAATTGCATTTATTGGGGGTGACATTAGTTAATAAAACTATATAGGTTACAGCCCTGCCCCAGTGGCTCGATTGATTGGAGCATCACATATACAAAAGATTATGAGTTCAATCTCCAGTCAGCATGTATGGGAGGTAGCAGATCAGTGTCTCTCTCTCTCCGTCTCTCTCTCTCTCTCTTTTCCTCTCTCACTAAAAAAATAAAATCATTGGGTAAGGCTTAAAAAAATTACATAGGTTTCAGGTGTACAATTTAATACATCAACTGTATATTGTATTGTGTATTCATCACCCCAAGTCAAGTCTCCTTCCATCATCACGTTTTGACCATTTTTAAGTGTATAATTCAGTGGTATTAAGTACATTCACATTGCTGGGCAACCACCTTTCATATTTGTTTATTGGCATTGTACTCTAAGATGGACCTATGTCATTTATTTTAATGGTTATATTGTCTCAGATTTGGCTAGTGGGCCTCTGACTTCAGTGTTCTTTAGACATGACATTATTCATTCTTTTTTTTTTAACTTTTGCGAACCACAAGATATTTCAGACTCCTTTTGAATTTTTCCTACTACCTAGCTCTGGAGTCAATCTGTTTCTTTAAGTGGCCATAGTTGCTTTTAGTGAAAAATAATATTTAGCAATTAGTATCTGGTTATTGCATATGCCATATTAATGGGGTGTCATTATTCTAGGTCCTCTCAGCAGACAGCTAGGAAATATATCTATAATAGAGGCCCACTGTATGAGATTCATGGGGGGGAGTGCCCTCACCCTGGCCTGCACCCCCTTGCAATTCAGGACCTCTCACTCCTAACTGCCAGTCTGCTAGCTCCTTACCGCTTGGCTTGCCACTGTGCTTGCCAGCCGTGAGCCCAGCTTCTGGCTGAGCAGCACTCCCCCAGTGGGAGTACACTGACCACCAGGGGCAGCTCCTGCGTTAACCTTTTTCCCCTGGTGGTCAGTGCATGTCATAGCGACCAGTTGTTCTGGTTGTTCCACCATAACGGTTGCTGGACTTTTATTATATAGGTATGTACATGCACATACACATCTATGTGTATTTCTACATCTATCCATCTATATTAATCCATCAGTTGATTCTTCAATAACATGGGTTTGAACTGCATGGGTCCACTAACAAGTGTTTTGTTTAGTTTTTTCAGTAAATAATGTACAGTACTGTAAATACATGTTCTCTTATGATTTTCTTTCTTTTTTTAAATATTTTAATTGATTTCAGAGAGGGAGAGATAGAAACATAAATGATGAGAGAGAATTACTGATTGGCTCCTTCCTGCACGCCCCCTACTGGGGATCGAGCCTGCAACCCAAGCATGTGCCCTTGAACAGAATTGAACTCGGGACCCTTCAGTCCACAGGCCAATGTGCTATCCACTAAGCTAAACCAGCTAGGGATCTTATGATTTTAATAGCATTTTCTTTTCTCCAGTTTACTTTATTGTAAGAATACAGTATACATATAACACACAGAATATGTGTTAATCGACTGTTTATGTTATGGGTAAAGCTTCCGGTCAAAAGGAGACTATTAGTAGTTAAGTTTTGTCAGAGTCAAAAGTTATACATAGATTTTTGACTGGAAGGGTGGGATAGGTGCCCCTAACCCCCCGCATTGTTCAAGGGTCAACTGTATTAAAAACCTTGAGTTCATACTAATACTTCCAATTCCAATCCAGCCATGCTGGGTTTATTCTAGCCTCTTCTCCCTTTCTGTATTTGTAACTTCTTTCTCCAGTAGTGAGAAACCAGGCCTTCGTGTACTTTCTCACATACCCACTTTTTTGCTAAAGAACCACTTCATCCCTAAATAGTTCACATGCATCTCCTGAGAACAAGGACATTTTCCTTTCTATCTTAAGTATTTTCAATATGATTATCATACTTAAGATACTACCATTATTCATATTCATATTTCCTATACAGTAATGACCTTTGTAGCTCCCCCCCCCTTTTACTAATCTAATTAAGGTTCATGTACTACATTTAGTTGTTATGCTTCTTTTGTCTTCTTTAATCTAGAAAACTTATGCCTTTTTGCATCTTTTATGATACTACATTTTGAAGAGGTTAGGCTAGTTGTATTGCACAATTGGATTTATGTGATCATTTTCTCATTAGAATCAGTTTAAATATTTTTTGTCAAGAATCCAACTTAGGTGGTGATGTATTCCTTTTAGTGTATGACATCAGGAGACACATGATATCTTCTTGTTCCATTATTGATAATGTTAAATTGAATCATTGGCCAAGGTGATGGCAACCTGATTTCTCCATAATAGCTTTTCCCTTTTGTAATTTATAAATAATCTGTAGTGTGATTCTTTGAGACTGTGAATGTACGGTACTGTTCCCCCTACAGCCTTTCAACAAGTGGTTTTAGCTAGCATCCATTGATGGTCCTTTTCCAATAAGTTAATATAGTGGTAGTTTCACAATGTAGACTTTCTAATACTTTCATTTCTTCTACATTTAGTCGTTTAGCATTCTACTGTAAAGAACTTTCTGTTTACCCCTCACCCCACAGTTTGTTCATTTTAGCCAGTTGGGACTCATGGTTGGTTCTTTCTTTAGCAATGTCTAAACTGCTTTTAAATTAACTAATTGAGTTTTTTAATTTGTATTTTTTCATTTTTCAGTTTTATTTGGCTTTCTTTCAAATATGCCTGGTTTATTTTAGAGTATCTTGTTTTGTTTTTGTCTTCAATTCCGCTTCCTATCTCAGTCGCTTTAAACATACTTTAACAAAGCCTCTGTCTGATAGTTCAGTTATCTGACATTCGTGGAGGTGAAATACTAACATTTTTTTATCTTGTGGATTCATGCTTTGAGCTTTTTTCCTTGTGATTCATCTGGTTTTTCTTTTGTGTTTTTGGTAGGCTCATCTTCAGTAGAGTTTTATCTGTGCTTTTTCTATCCTGGGTGGGCTGGATGTAAGCCTTGTTTTCTCTGAGAAGTTTGTATATGACTCTGCCAGGTCCCCAAGGAATATCATTAACTTTGAACTAACTTAAGTAATGTCTAGGCTTAAAAAATTAATCTCCCAACAGCCTAAGACACATAAGCTTCCTTGTTATCTCTTGGTACCCAGTGGTCAGATTATTTTCTTATCCACCGAAAATGTGGCCTTTGAGGTTCCTGGCCCTATGCCAGATGCAGGGGATGGAAGCTGAGAAAGGTCTCAATCCAACTCTCTACATCTTTGAGGCCTACATCTTTATTTCCTACATCTTCATTTCCAGTTCCCATTTGGCCACTGAAATCCAAGCTGATAGGTGTCCTAAAACCTACAAAATTGCCGAAACCGGTTTGGCTCAGTGGATAGAGCGTCGGCCTGCGGACTGAAAGGTCCCAGGTTCGATTCCGGTTAAGGGCATGTACCTGGGTTGCGGGCACATCCCCAGTGGGAGATGTGCAAGAGGCAGCTGGTCGATGTTTCTCTCTCATCGATGTTTCTAACTCTCTATCTCTCTCCCTTCCTCTCTGTAAAAA
>NW_006296405.1:297731-330566 GCF_000327345.1 Myotis davidii
TTCTCTCTCACGATGTTTCTAACTCTCTATCTCTCTCCCTTCCTCTCTGTAAAAAATCAATAAAGTATATTAAAAAAAAAAAAACCTAAAAAATTCTTCAGAGCAGCCACAGTATCAGCTTACACACAGGCTACTCTGATTTTCAATTCTCTCTTCATTTCTAGCCACTGGCTATTCCTCTTAACTTTTTTGCAAGCTCCATTATCCATTGAAATAAAGTGTTTTTGTTTAATAAATATTTATATATATACTAGGGGCCAAGTGCACAAATTTGTGCACCTTGAAAGGAACTGTGGGCTGTGAGGCTGCAGTGGGCACAGGAGCGGGTCTCAGCCCATTCTCCATGCCCCCGCCCAGCTGCTCCCACTACGCCTCCCTTCCCCTCCCCTGTTTGCCAGCAGCTCCATTCCTGCCGCTGCCACTGCTCCCACACACTGACGGTGCTGGCCCCACTTGCACCCACTGACAGTGCGGAACGATTGGGGCTGGCACCAGCCACGGGTGCGAGCGAGGGCTCCAGCACTGGTGCCAGCTGCGAGTGCGAGCAGGGCCAGTGCCAGGAGTGGGTGCAAGAGGTGGCTGCCTGCCCTGATCACCCCTCAGGAGCAGGAGGAAGTGAAGAAAGCCCTGAGGGGCAATCGGGGCCGGCTGCCGCTGCTCACACCCACTGACAGCGTGGAGCGATGGGGGCCAGTGCCAGCAGTGGGCGTGAGCATCGGGCAGGACCACAGTGCACAGGAGCAAAGAATTTTCAGTAACTTGCCCTGATCACAGTGACCAGCGCCCTGCCTTGGTCTGGTGCCCCCTCTCATCTGCTCCACCATCCTGCATCGGCCAATGCCTGCCATGTTCTGCGCATGCCCCCTGGTGGTCAGCGCACATCATAGCAACCGGTTGTTCGGTTGTTCCGCCATTCGGTCTATTTGCATATTAGGGTTTTTATATATATAGATAGTCATTCCTCTTATAAATTCTGCTAAGAGTAAAAAAAACATTTCTATTTGTGATTGTTGTGGGTATGAAGTATCAATTGGTATCCTATCTAATAATAGACAAACAGGGTAATTGACCATACCTTCGCTACTCCTCCCATTGGCTAATCAGCGCGATGTGCAAATTAACCGCCAACAAAGATGGTGCTTAATTTGCATATGGCACGAAGCAGCGGAGCAAAGACTGAAGGTGGCTCCGGCTGGTGCAGCGAGGGCTTTGAAGGCGGCTCCAGCCGGAGCAAAGGCCTGGGTCCCGGGTGGTGGAGGAAAACCGGTGCTGGCAGCCAGGGGGAGGGAAGGCCTATTGCACGAATCTTTTCGTGCAACAGGCCTCTAGTTTTTTGTATTAGTTAAACTCTGAAAAAATAAGCCCTTTATAAGTATATAATTATCTTTCAAAACTTGCTGTTTATTCAAATACTGTGCTAAGTGCTAGGGGAAAAAATACTCTCTGCCCTCCAGAAGCTCACATTCTATTTGGAAAGAATTAAACTATGGCCCAGTGTTGCTTGGTTGGTTGAAGTGTTGGTCCCACACACTGGAGGGTCTTGGGTTCGATTCCTGGTCAGGGCATATGCCCAGGTTTCAGGTTTGATCACTGGTTGGGGCATGTGTGGGAGGCAACCAATCTGTGTTTCACTGTCATGTGGATGTTTCTCTCTCTCTCTCTTTCTCTCTTGCCCTCTCTCTCACTCTCCCTCCCGCTTCCTTCCTCTCTCTCTAAAATCAATTTTTTTTTAAAAAGCATGTCCTCAGGTAAGGTTTTAAAAAAGAAAGATAATTGATTGTAATGTGATAATTACTCCCATAATTATAGGATTAAGTCCCTAAATATAACTTTTTACATTTCCTAGAAGTAAATTATTCAGAAGTGTGATCATCAGTCTCTTTTATTTCAACACAGGAATTACAACAGGATATGAGTAAACACAGTATAGTGCAGGGAAGAGTGAGTTTAGTTGCTAGCCCAAAGAGTAGTTTATTAATAGGAGGCTATAGTTATCCCATTCAGAAAGATTTAAGCAAGGAACTTCCTTAGCCTATTTATTTCCTGAATAAATCTCTCTTTTATTTCTCGTTGAATCATTTGAAAGTCTTAGAGAGTGAAACAAGCTTAATTTTACAACCAGACAAACCACTTTCCACGCTTATGGTTATGGCTCTTAAATTAATACTGTTCCGAAATGTCCTTGTTAACTTTTAGCATAAGTAGTTCGTGTTCTCTAAAGAAAAAATAATGTTAGGGAGGAGAAAAAAGAGAAGCGCCTTGAGGCTCTGTCTTCCTTGGTGGCCACTGTCTCTGTGCCCAGTTACCCTGTGCTCACATACTAACTCTAGATGTCAAAATGCCTACTACATACTGATACTCTTTAAATTAATCATTGTAGGGAGCCCAGATTCTACCTCGCCTTCCACCAGTCCTACTTTCTGGAACTACAATCGTTCTATGGGAGATTATGTACAAACTCTAAAGAAGTTTCAATATCAGCTTGCCTGTAGGTCCCAGGCTCCATGTGCTAACAAAGATGAAGCCGATCTCAGTTCTAAACAAGCTGCAGAGGAGGTAAATGAAAATAAAAATGACTTAATATTTATGATTTACAGATTATTAGAAAATCATCTTTTTTACTTCTGGAACTTTTTTGTCCCTGTAACCTTCACTTTTATTGGCGGATAACATAAATTTGGCACATTAAAGAGTGGAAAGTCTCCTATCTAAATCTGTACCTAAAATGGAATAACACTGCATGTTTTAATCTTTATAACACATAGTTGACCTTAGTATCCTGCCTAAAACATTTTTCTGCATTCATTTATAAAAAGGTATCTCAAGTATCAATTTCTATTTAACATAAACAGAACTCTTGCTTTTAAAAAATATTTAGGTTAGAACATTTGACAGTCTAACTTCATCAGTTTAATACCAAATACAGGATTTTTACTTTGTTCTTAAAAAGCAAGAAGAATGTTTTTTAATCATACCGACATTAGGAATTTCAAAGATATGTCTGCATGAGTAGCAACAAATGCATAATAAAAAAATATTACATATTAGGTCATTATTGACATGTGTGAAGTATTCCAAATATTTTTGAGGTTGGGGAAAAGAATAACTGATTTCTGGCAAGATATTTTTCCTCACTGATTATTCATTTTAAAATGTTTTTAATAGGTTTGGGCAAGAGTGACTATGAATAGACAACTTCTTGACCATATGGATTCATGGACAGCTAAGTTCAGAAATGTAAGTTTGACATTACTCTTTGGACATTATTAGTGCCTCTTAATATACAAAGTATGTTATTAGAATATCAATTAGAGATCTTAATTATTAATTAGATATCAGAATTAGTAAAAGTGCAATATGGATGGAACATATATAAGGATAAACATGATATTTACCTTATGGTGTCCATTTTTTGTGTGTGTGTGTGTCCATTTTTAGGGGATTTTTCCCCCTCTATGTTTAGTAAATCAGTGTCTTTGAATAGATAAAGGAATAATATGACCTTCTTCCCTTTTCCAACTTCTCAATTTTATTTTTCAAAGAGCTTTTTTGTCAGAGCCTATTGTGTGTCTAGAAATGTGTGGGAAACAAAATGAGGTTCTTGCAGGAGGCTCAGTTGGTTGCAGTGTTGTCCTATATACCAAAAAGATTTCAAGTTCAATTCCAAGTCAGGTCACATGCTTGGATTGCAGACTTGATCTCCGGGAGGGAGCATGTGGGAGGCAGCTGATTGATGAATACATATCAGTTTCTTTGACTTTTTTTTTTTTAAAGAAGAGCCCTCTCTGTTTTTGGCCTGGAGGTTGGGAAGGCCAATTCTTCCATGTACAGTGTGTTAATTCCTTTGTTTCAACCCCTGCCTCTCTTTCTCGCCCTCTGTAGGCCTGTATGTCCCAGGTTCTGCTGGGCACATTGGCCCCTCCTCCACAGCAGGTGTCCACGTAGATTCTGTAGAGGCCACCGCTTCTTCCCCTGGTTCATATCACAACAGTACTCATCTGCAGCTATTCATTTCTAGAAATACCTTGAAATCACTTGCACTCCTTTTGCATTCTTTTATTATAATTTAAATAGGGTATCAAGAGGGAGTGATGAAAAATAGCAGCCTACTTTCTTGAACCAGAAGTTCTGGATGGTTTTTTTAAAAAATGTATTTTTATTGATTTCAGAAAGGAAGGGAAAGGGAGAAATAGAAACATCAGTGATGAGACAGAATCATCAATTGGCTGCCTCCTGTACCCGCTGCAGACTTGTGCCCTGACTGGAATCGAACCCTGGACCCTTCAGTCCCACTGAGCTAAACCAGCTAGGGCTGGATGACTTTTTAAAAATAAAATTTTTGCCCTGTCATTTACACAATGGAATACTATGCTGCTGTAAAAGAGAAGGAATACTTACCATTTGCAACAGCATGGATGGAACTGGAGAGCATTATGCTAAGTGAAATAAGCCAGTCAGTGAAAGAAAAATACCACATGATCTCACTCATTTATGGATAATAAGGACCATTATAGACTGATGAACAAAATAAATAAAAATAAAATTTTTGCCCTGTCCTGTGTGCTCAGTGATTAGAGCAATGGCCCACACACCGCAGAGTCATGGATTTGATTCCCAGTCAAGGGCACTTCAATCCCTGGCCCCTGTTGTGGCAAATGTGGGAGGTAACCAGTTGATGTGTCTCTCTCACATCGATGTCTCTCTCCCTCTCTCTCTCAATCCTCCTTCCCTCCCTCCTTTCCAGTCTCTCTAAAAATCAATGGGAAAAATATCCTTGGGTGAAAATTAACAAAAAGTGAAATACAGTTAAATTAAAATAGATAAATACAAATTCTTGAGCCCAGCCCTGGAAGTACTCAATCAGACTTTCTGGGAATGGGGCCTAGATCTCTCTCCTGAACCCCGTAGGTCAGTTTGTTGCAGCGAAAGAGTAGCTGACAACGTAGAATGTGTTTAAATAAATGTTGGATGTATGAATGAGTGAAATGATATCTTAGAATTGTACTCTCTTATTTCCACAAATAGGCTTATCTAAAATGCCAATATATTTAAAATATAAAGGCTTGGTTGAGAGTATTAACTTAGAAGAAATATAAGCACAATCCCTTATCTGAATTCCTTAGGCTACAGTGTTCTGAAATTTAGAATTTGGGGGATTTTTTTTTTTTAAGGAATAGTAGACATTTATATGACCTGAAACTTTTTTCATCCTTTAATTTTATGGTTAAACAGACACATGGAAACAGAAATGGTGGAAGTTTCTAAAAACATACACACACACACAAAAAAGAAACAACACAAATAAACCAGATAAGCTATTTCCTTAGACAGTGTTTTCATTTCCTGGAATTAGTTTGATAATAGCCACACAAAGTGGCATTTGAAATTCCTAGTCTTAAAGTAATATGGTAATATTCACAAGCCAGTTTCAAATATAATACATTTGTTTGCTATGTGGTTCGGGAATTGGGTGAGCCTGCTGAGTTAATCCTTGTAGCTTAGTATAATAAGCATAGAAAGAAACATTTAAGAAAAACTTAACATACAACTGGATGTTTCATATATTCTTAAAAAAAAAAAACAGGCATATGTGATTTAAGACTATAACTTAATCAGCTTACTTAACTTGGACTTCAGGTAGCTGCTACTTCCATTCTCTTTCACTATACTCTGTAATATTTAAAGTACACAACAATAAAAAAAATCATAAGAGTCTTGTGAATAATTATTTGAGAAATGCTTTGGAGTTACATGTGTAAAATCTTTACCTCATTTTTTCCTAGTGGATCAATGAGACAATATTAGTGTCACTTGTACAAGAGATTGAGTCTGTCAGCACACAGATGAGACGCATGGGTTGTCCAGAGCTGCAAATAGGAGGTATGTGAAAATAGAGCCCAGCATTTGATTTACCCTTCGGTGAATCTGCAGGTGGGAAATTTCTTCTGTAGTGGGCTATTTAACAACTTCCTTTGTTATCTTGAGGTGAAGGAAATAAAACTAAATCTTTATAATATAGTTTTTTTAATATTAAGTTTTATTGAAATATAATTTACTTACATATAGTTCATCAATTTAAGTCTACAATTCAAAGGTTTGAGTTGTACTACCATCACCATAGTCAATCTTAAGACTATTTCGTCACTTCAAAAAGAAACCCACATACTCTTTAGCAGGCACCTCTGCTTTCCCACCACCACCCATTCTCCAGCCCTAGGCAACTAGCAGGCTTCTTTCCGTCTCTATAGATAGACCTCTTCTGGATATTTTGTACAAATGGGATATGCAATATGTTGTCCTTTGTGACTGGCTTCTTTCACTTAACATAGTAATGTTTTCAAGTTTCATCCATGTTGTAACATCTGTCAGTACCAGCATGATGTGCTTTTAAAAAAGAACACCATTGCTTTATGACTACAAAAGCAGTATACAGTGTTCAAGTAGAAAATTCAAACAGTACAAAAATACACAAAGAAGAATATTACTTACCATTCAGCTTCCAGCAATAACCATTATCAGTTTAGTCATGACCAATTATTATTTTTTTAAGAAATACTATGATATTAACTATATATATCAATTGTAAGTTATCTTATAATTTAAGAACATGAAAAGTGTATATTCAGGGGTTGAGGAAACATGGTACATATATATGTATATATTTCTAATTAAATCAGAGTCGTCTTATGTTTTTTTCCCCTTGCTCTTTCTATTTTGTTAAGTATTATCCAGTATTATTTTTATGGCTGGACTGTAGTGTAATTAGTTGTTTATATATCTTCCAAAATGGATCTGGCTGATTCTTTGGGGGGCTGGGAGGAGGGAGGGAGGAGACAGAGAGAGAGATAGATATTTGGCCACCTTTGTCAGAAATGATAAAAGAAGTTATAAGTAAAGTAGATAAGTGCAAATTGTTAAGATAAACTATTATTGCTGTCATTTACTAGTATTCCTTCAACGTTTATGTAGGAAGAGCATTTTAAGTATTTTTTAGAGGCCCAAGTGAATAATAATGTTTTTGGTGTGTTTTATTTTTAACAGAGGCTAATATTACCAGCTTGAAACAAGCTGCTCTGGTCAAAGCTCCTCTTATTCCAACTCTGAATACAATTGTGCAGTATCTAGACCTTACCCCAAATCAGGAATACTTATTTGAAAGGATCAAAGGTAACTATTGATTTGAAGAGGGGGAAAAAAGCGAGAACTTTTTCACTACTTCCAGATTTTATAAATAAAGATAACAAAGGGGAAAATTTTTTGCAAAAAATTAAAAATATCACTAAGTATGATCTTACGTTTTATAAAAATATAATTACAGCTTTGTTAAGATTTATATTTGAACAACTTGGGTTTTATGTTTTATATGCTTAAGAATTGTCAAAATAATATACTTAGCCTTGAATATGTTAGTTAATAATTTTATTCTATATAGAAAGACTTAAAAATGAGCTAAAAGGGCTCAGTGAATAGTTCACTCATTTTCTATTCTTAAACTATCAAAAATGGTGCCACTTTGACATTCTTTATAATTTCAGTGAGGTGATTCTTCTTTCCATTTTTATGTCATATTTATGTTCTGTTGTTGTTGTTGTTTTGTTAATCCTCACTTGAAAATATTTCTTCCATTCATTTTGAGAGAGAGAGGAGGGGTGAGGGAGGGAGAAGGAGAGAGAAACATTGATGCCCAGGGATGGAACCTGCAACTCAGGTACATGCGCTTGACTGGGAATTGGACCCATGACCCTTTGGTGCTCAGGTTTGACACTAACTGCTGAGCCCCACTGGCCAGGGCTATTATATTCCCTTTTTTACATTTTGGTATCTTCTGATCATTTCGGGGAAATGTGATCTGAGGAAGCTGACTTGAGAATCAGGAAATTTATCCTCCCTGATATTCCCACACACTCTCTTTTTGCCTATTTTCATTTGGGTAAACTCTGTAAAATGTTCTTATCTCTAAAGCAAGTTTTAGAAATAGTATCTCACTCTTCAGATTTATTGTAAATCTTAATTTCAAAATATTATGGTGCACCCTTTTTCCCCCTGGTTTGACTGAGGTACAGGAATAAGCATTTATCATGACTTTTAAAAATCTTTTTATATAAGGAGAATTCAAACATACATAAAACTAGACGCAACAGTATGCTCCACACTTTTGTACCTAGCACCCGGTCCCAACAACCATCAGTTCCCGGGCAGTCTCTGCCCTCTCCATATCCCAATCTACCTCCTCTCTTCCTGTGTGTGTGAAGCAAATCCTATGTATCATTATCACTTTATCTGTAAATATCTCTATATATCTCTAAAAGATAAAACCTTTTAAAAAACATAACTATAACATAATTATTACATCTAATATTTTTAACAATTTTTTTAAATATACATATATATTTTTATTGATTTCAGAGAAGAAGGGAAGGAGAGAGAGAGGGAGAGATAGAAACATCAATGCTGAGAGAGAATCATTGATCGGCTGCCTCCTGCACTCCCCCTACTGGGCATCGAGCCTGCAACCCGGGCATGTGCCCTGACCGGAAATCAAACCATGACTTCATGGTTCATAGGTTGACTCTCAACCATTTCAGCCATACCACCTGCGCTATGATAATTTATTTATATCATGAAATATATAGTCTATATATACAAATTTCCAACCATCTCTTAAAATGTGTAATTACTTTTTTTTGGGTACTGTTTATTTGAATTGGGATTCAAATATTATCACATGTTGTGATTGGTTGCTATATTTGTTTCTTTTAAGCTATAGGTTTCCCATCCATCTTTTTTTTTTCTTTGCAACTTTTTTTTTTCTTCAGTTAGCAATAATTGTGCCTTGGATAAACCTCATTGGCTACAATACTGCCACTGCGCAAAGCTTATTTTTTGAAAGAACTGGATTGTTTGTCCTGTAGTGTTTCCCATGGTATGGATTTTGTTGAATGCATCCCCATGGTGTACTTTTACGTGACCCTCTGTTCTCTGTATTTCCTGAAAATTTAGGTTACAATTTTTCGGCAAGATTGCCCCATACGTAGGTTTGTATATAAAAAAAAAAGTGTGCCCTAACCGGTTTGGCTCAGTGGATAGAGCGTTAGCCTGCGGACTGAAGGGTCCCAGGTTCAGTTCCGGTCAAGGGCATGTATCGTGGTTGCGGGCACATCCCCAGTGGGGAGTGTGCAGGAGGCAGCTGATCGATGTTTCTAACTCTCTATACCTCTCCCTTCCTCTCTGTAAAAAATCAATAAAATATTTAAAAAAAAAAAAAGTGTGTGTGTGTGTATATACAAATTATATATAAAGTATTAATATATATCAAATATACAAAGAAGTACAATGAACCCTGTATAAGCCTTCTACATTGAATAGTTATTAACATTTTCCATATTTGATTCTCTCTCTCTCTCTACACATATACATGTACATATATGTATACATACACACTTTTTTTTGCTCATTTGAAAGTATATTGTATAGGCATTATTATTTTTCAGCATGCGAATTCCTAAAAGAATAAATTCCCCTACATTACCATAATACAATTAAAAATTAAAAATATTTCTATATTATCTAATATACAATTCATATTCAAATTTCCCAATTGTCCAAATAATGTTATATACCCTATTTTTTTTCTAACCAGGAATAAAGTGTAGGTTCACACATTAAATGTATTATTTCATCTTTTTCTTTTTTTTTTTTTGGTCTCTGTCTCGAGTCTGCCACCTTTTGCCTACATGACATTGACTTTAAGAATCCAGAATATTAGTCTTATCTCACATTTTGGATTTATGTAATTCTTTCTTCTGGTGATCTTTAAGTTAATCTTTTATATTTATGTTATGGATCGTTTAATCAGGTTTTTAAGATGATATGCTTCTCTTATTATAACCCCTTAGCCTTTTTCCCCTCATTTTCGCATAGTCTTAGCTTTTTAAATTTCACCTTTGTTGCCACAGAACTTTCTCAGGGAGGCTGTATGAGCTCCTTTCGATGGAATAGAGGTGGAGACTTCAAAGGACGCAAGTGGGATACAGACCTGCCCACTGATTCTGCTGTAAGTCTGCAGTTTTATTTTTTGTTGTTGTTTTTCAGTGGTTTTTGTTTGTTTTTAATGCTTTTGGAGAGAGAGAGGAATACCGATTTGTTGTTCTACTTATTGATGCATTATTGGTTGCTTCTTGTATGTGCCCTGATTGGGGATCAAACCCGCAACCTTGGCACATCAAGATGATGCTCTAACCAACTGAGCTACTGGGCCAGGGCGTTTTTTCAGTTTTGTTATTGGATTTCTGTGTTTTTATTTTCCCGTTATCAAAATAAATATTAAAAAGAATTTGGAAACTAAAGTAGAAATAAAAAATTAAAATTGTACCAGCATCTTAACCCAATAAGTGTTACTATTTTGGTGTATTTTTTTCCCTTTACTTAGGTTGTACTATTTTTTGTTTTTTTATCACAGTTGTAATCATGTATGTAAAATGATATATCTTGTTTTTTTTCACTTTTGCAATATTTAACTAGTTTTTTTATTATTACATACTGTCATTTAACTGTTCTCCAACATTAGACTTAAAAGTTTGAGAAATGTGATGGGGGGAGAGATTTTTGTTTTTCTATCTTAAATAATATTGCAAGGAATATCATGATGCATATTTCTTTCTTATTTGAAATTACTACTTTAAGAAAGATTCCTTGCCATAGCTGGTTTGGCTCAGTAGATAGAGCTTCGGCCTGCAGACTGAAGGATCCCCCGGGTTCAATTCCGGTCAAGGGCACGTGCCGGGTTGTGGGCTCGATCCCCAGTAGGGGGCATGCAGGAGGCAGCTAATCAATTATTCTCTCTCATCATTGACGTTTCTATCTCTCTCCCTCTCCCTTCCTCTCTGAAATCAATAAAACTGAAAATTAAAAATTAAAAAAAAAGAGAAAGATTCCTAGAATTAGATTTGTAAGATCAAAGATTATAAAAATTTGGGTCATTTATGAGTTTTTCAAAATCATGTTCTTTATTTTTTTTTTATAGTGACTTTTGTGTGAAAATGATGTTTTCAAAATGATATTTTGTGTGAAAATGCTGATATTCAAATTGAGAATTGAATAAATATGTATTTTTTTATCTTGGTTTTGCTGCTCATTATCTATACGGGTGTGAATGATCTACTTAACAGAAAACTAGGAATGTCTTTTATCTTTTCATTTTACAGATTTCATCTTAAACCACTTGAAAGCATTTTTGCTAATTCTCTCTTTAGGGAAAAAATTTTAAATTAGAGTTATAAACACAGGGTTTTTTTTACACATAAAATTTTGGTTTGTTAATCCTCTCATGAAAAATCTGCACCATCACACCACAGATAAAGTCACTGAAGAATCTTTACTTCTTTTTGCCAGCACCAACATTGGCCTTTGCAGTCCCCCTGACTGACTTCATTCTGTTCTTGCGTTCCTTTCTCTGTTTTCTTGAGGTCTTCTTTTCTTCATATAGGCCATGTCTTACAAGTCTGTGTTTGGGTTCATTTTTCTTTGCGTAATCCAAGGAATCATACATATATCATGCCAAAGCTAGTTGTCTTGCCACCACCAAAGTGGGTTCTGAAGCCAAACACAAAGATGACATCTGGTGTGGTCTTACACATTTTGGCTAGTTTTTCCCGAATTTCTGTCTTGGGTACTGTTGCCTTCCCAGGGTGAAGGATGTCAATGACCATTTGCTTCCGCTGAAGTATTCTGTTGGTCATGAACTTCCTGGTCAGGACAGTTACTGTGTCATTCATGATGAAGATTGATCTTCAAGCAGCCAGGAAGGAAAAGAACACAGATGTTTTTAAAGGGCTACATCCATGATAGATTTTCATGCTGATTTTTAAAAATTGTTTTCTCATTTTTAGATCATTATGCATGTGTTTTGCACTTACCTCGATTCCAGATTACCTCCACATCCTAAATATCCTGACGGAAAAACATTTACTTCTCAGCACTTTGTTCAGACACCAAATAAACCAGGTATAAGCCTCTTCTAAAAGAATGAGTTGAACTTTTTACATGAAATACATCTGGTGATTTTGATTTTCATGTAGCATATTTCCTTTACAGATGTGACAAATGAGAATGTCTTTTGCATTTATCAGAGTGCTATCAACCCTCCCCATTATGAGCTAATCTACCAGCGTCATGTCTACAATCTTCCAAAGGTACTTCTAAATGTAGAAGCTGCTATTATAGAATGTCATGGATGACTTGCTTTGATGATGTTTTTAAAATTAGAATCTCTTGTTTATGGAATAGGTAAACTTTTTAAATTAGGGAAAATGTGTTTCTTGCTTCAGCCCATTTTTAATATAAAATATATGTTTAATCGGGGAAAGTATAAAGAAAAATCACTCATTTTATTACTTACAGGCAGCTGTTAACATTTTGGTGTATTGTTTTCGGTAAATTTCATTTTGCTCTTTTTCTGTACTTTTTTTTTTAGTCCTCACCTGAGGATATTTTTTCCATTGATTTTTCAGAGAGACTGGAAAGGAAGGAGGGAAAGATGAAGAGGGAGAGAGAAACATCAACGTGAGAGAGACACATTGATTGGCTGCCTCCTGCATGTGCCCCGACTAGGGCCAGGGATGGAGCCTGCAACCCAGGTACTCGCCCTTGACCAGGAATCAAATCCTCGACCCTTCATCCTTGGGCCAATGTTCTAACCATTGAGCACACCAGCCAGAGCCCTCTCTTCTTTTTTATGGGTTGAAATCATTTATGTAAATGATTTTAAAGATTAACTTTATAATTTCCATACCATTAAAAATCTTCATAATACTTTTAAAAATATATTTATATTTATTTACTTATTTATTTTAATATATGTTTATTGATTTCAGGGAGAAGGAAAGATAGAAACATCAATGATGAGAGAGAATCATTGATCAGCTGCCTCCTGCATGCCCCTTACTGGGGATTGAGTCCACAACCCAGGCATGTGCCCTGACCTGGAATCGATCCTGTCACCTCTTGAGTCATGGTTGACGCTCAACCACTGAACCACACTGACAGTGCTCTAATTCTTAATTACCATGAATATTGCTGAATATTCATCTTTATATGTATAGCTATCTGCATTTTGGGTGATTTTTTTAGCTCAGAGTCCAAAAGTAAAATTCTAGGTTACAGAATATCTTCAAGGCTTTTAAAATCGCTATCAAAGTACTTTATAAAAAAGGGAATTGTACCAATTTACACTTCCATCGAGGGTTTTGTTTGTTTGTCTTTAATATGGAACACTTCACCAATTTGTGTGTTACTGTGCGCAGGGTCAATGCTAATCTTCCCTGTATTGTTCTAATCTTAGTATATGTGCTTCTGAAGCCAGCATCACCCAGGGGTTTTATTCTTGATTGTAAACATCAGTTCTTTTGATGACCTTTGAGTTATTTTTGTTATCAGTGCCTTTACTAAGAAATTTTTACATTGACTATAATTATAAAATGTGTTCTCCATCAGATTCCCAAGGAAGAATATTAATTTCATTTTTTCAATTTTAATATTTCAACTTTCTAAAAGTATAAATATTTTGGGCCATTGAACTTCCTTTGAAATCTTTTTTTTTTAAGAAACACTGTGTTTTAAAAATTATATATCCTTAGATTCTTGAGTAAAAAGACTGAATCAGAGTAAGTAGGTACAAGTTGATCAGTGAATTGAAAACCTAAGTTACGAGCTAGTTTAAAGACCAGAAATTACCTATCATTGCGTGATTTTAGGGCTAGCAAAATGCTGCCATGTAGTCACTTGTAGATAAAATAAATTTATGTTTAACCTGTTACTTATATTGTCATTAACATATAATTGAAGTATGATTTAAAGTTTTTTAATCTCCATACTTTTGTTTATGCTGTTAATTTTTGAGATAGAGCATTTTGTGTGTATAGTATGCAGGGGCACCAGCCTAACAATAGCTCTCTTCCAGGCCTTTGTAAATGCTGCTCTCCATGTGTAGAGACTTCCCAGTCTGTTTACTTTCTGCTCATCTTTCAGGTCTCACCTTAAAAATCTCTTCCTCAGAGCGACATTCCCTGTTCACCCGTCTGGGTCAGAGGCCCACATGTGTTCCCATGGCACCTCCCCCACCCCCCTCCCTCATATCATAACATTCACCACACTTTTTGTAATTCTGAATTTTCTGTCTGCCTTTTACTAGACTTTAAGCTCCTTGATTTAGTAGATCCTCTCTGTCTTACTCACTTCAGTATTCCCACTTCCTAGCACAAAGTAGGCACTGTCTTTAATGAGTGAGTGAAAATCTGAGTTACATGGAATTCTGAGTTTGTAGAATGTGAATTGATAGTATCTGCATTTATCTATCGGACTGAATCTTTTGCTTGGTTTAGTTTTTGTGGGGTTTTTTGCTTGTTTTTTGTTGTTTTCTTTTGCTTGGTTTAGTTTAAATCTTGCTGTCTTTGTCTTTGTTCCAGGGCCGAAATAATATGTTTCATACATTATTAATGTTCCTTTACATCATAAAGACCAAAGAGTCAGGAATGCTTGGGTAGGTATTTGTGCTTTAAAAACACAAGTACATAATTTATTAACTGATTTTCTTCCTTTAAGATTTTGCAGGAGTTTCAAGTGGTGACTTTGGGAAGTGGGCTTGGGTAATACAGGGAACTGCTTATTTCTG
Source organism: Myotis davidii (assembly GCF_000327345.1). Taxonomy (NCBI): domain Eukaryota; kingdom Metazoa; phylum Chordata; class Mammalia; order Chiroptera; family Vespertilionidae; genus Myotis; species Myotis davidii. The sequence continues at coordinate 312,400 of NW_006296405.1, forward strand.
TCATTAACTTTTAGCACTATATGATTTATTAAATTATGAGTATGCATTTTGATAAAAATTTTTAAAATGTATTATAAAAATGCCCTTCAAAAATGGTAATTTCTAGCCACAGTGGCTCAATTGGTTGGAGCTTTAGACATATTTTAAATAAACAATGAAGTTTTAGTTTTTTGTCTTTTTGTTTTGTTTTGTTTTTGTTAATCCTCACACAAGGATATTTTTCCCATGATTTTTAGACAGAGTAGCAGGGAGGGGGAGAGACAGAGAAAGAGAAACATCGATGTGAGAGAGACACATCAATTGGTGGCCCTGGTTCAGGCCAGGGATTGAGCCTGCAACTGAGGTATGTGCCCTTGACTGGAATCAAACCCAGGACCCTTCATCAGTCTATGGGCCAACACTCCAATCACTGAGCCAAACTGGCTAGGGCTAGTTTCTGTTTTAATTGAAAATTTATCTTTTCTTCTGTAGATCCAAATTGATACTTAGATGCATAAATGATTTGCCATGATGGTGTGAATCTTGTGTTGAGTGCCATATACAATTTGTCATATGCATAAAAATGTAAAAGCTTTAAAAGTACTCAATGGAACAATAATTTACTCAAAGGCCAAAAACAAACTGATACAGTGCTTATCTTTAAGTGTACAACTTATATGTAGAAAATGAAACATTTTTGACCAAGACTAATTTGTGTTTTATTTATTTTGGGGTTTTTTTTAACCAAGGAAAATAACTTTGAATTAAATTTAAAAGTATGATTGCTTACTCTTTTTAATATATTCTAAAATAATGAAATGGTTAAAAACTACTACCCTGTATCTTAAAGGAAATAGCAAGTGGCTCAAATATACTCCATTTGGAATCATGCCCGTAAATCAGCAGATTGATCCAAAAACATTTTTAATTTAATGCCACGTATCTGTGTCGTTACTGGAATAAGATGAATGTTTTACTTCCAAAGGGGAAAAAATCTAGACAGAATTGACCACATAGTAATGTAAGTGTTCTGTTCAGTGAAAGACATCATAAATAAAATTTAATGTCATACTGAAACAACGCATTATAGTTGCAACTCATATAGCAAACCTAAGTTAATATTCAGCACATGTAAAGCATGTAAGTTAATTAGAAAAGACAAATATAGAAAGTGGTCAAAGACACAAAAGACTTTTTCATAGAAAATGTTATGCAAATGGTTAATAAACATGAAAAGATGCTTAGCCTCATAGACAAGCCCAAATTAAAACATTTTCCTATCAAATTGAGATTTATCATTTGTGTGTCAGTGAGGGTATGAAAAAATAGGAAAATAATGGCTGATAGAAATTACCTTTTTTGAAGGGCATTTTTGTAATATATATTTTTAATTTTTATCAAAATGAGTACACACTCATAATTTAATAAATCATATAGTGCTAAAAGTTAATGACAGAAATAAGCAGTTCCCTGTATTACCCAAGCCCACTTCCCAAAGTCACCACTTGAAACTCCTGTAGCTTTTCATTCTGTATTACTCCTATGATTCCAAGTAATAGAGGTGTGCAGCTCTCTCTTGATTCTTCAGTGTTGGACATAGTTGATTGATTTCTTACTCTGTTAGATGAGTAATTTATCTCTCTTATAGCCCTCTTCTCACACTTTAAATACAGTTATATTACTCTCTGGAGTAGAAACCGATTTTTCTTTTGGTTAATCCTCACCCGAGGATATTTTTTTTCCCATTGATTTTTAAAGAGAGTGGAAGGGAGGGGAGAGAGAGAGAAAGAGAGAGACAGACATCGATGTGAGAGAGACACATCAACTGGTTGCCTCCCGTACACACACCCCTCTGCCCCCCAACTAGGGCGGGAATCGAGCCTGCACACAAACCTGTGATCCATCCATGTGTGGGCCACCACTAACCACTGAGCAGATCAGCTAGGGTGATTTTTCTTTATTTATTTTTTAATATATTTTTTATTGTTGATAGTATTACAGATATCTCCCGTTTCCCCCCCCTTTATTCCCCTCCTCCCAGCCCCTACCTACCCCCTCAGTGATTTTTTTTATATGTGAAATATGGTTTAGTTTAAGCTATATTAATGCCCATATACAAATCCACTAAAGCATCTCTAATATTGGAAAATTCCTAATTTAAGTCAAATAGGTAAATTTCTCTAAGAGGCCTGTCTCTATATTCTCCATTTAGAAAAATTTTATTACACATTCACTTTGATTTTACCTACTAAAATGATCCTGTTAACTCTACCTGATATAATAGTTATTGAGGCTCACTGAAAAATTAATTTTCAACACTGTAAATTCATTTATTCTAAATTTGGGTTTTAAGCACAATTAAGAAAGTAATTACTGTTACTAGAATTCACCTGATAAACCATATGGACCATAACTTATTATAGAATACTGTTAAATGTCATCAGTTAAACATGTACTCTGTTTAGTTATATGACAAAAGACCTTCAATGCTTGGCAATCAGTTTCACTAAAACTTCTTTCTTTTCTCTTTATAGGAGAGTTAATCTTGGTCTCTCTGGTGTGAATATTTTGTGGATTTTTGGCGAGTAGTTGGTCATTTAATTCCAAACATTTGGACTTTTATTTGTCTGAATCAGAAGTTGAATCTAAGTATCTCTGAGTCACCACCTCTTTTGTTTTATGACATGTGTATATTACAGACTCTTTAGATTTAATGAAAAATAGCTATTTTGGAAACTTTCTTGTGAAAGTATGTCCTTATCTTCAACAACAGACATTACTCTCGATTTTTTATCACATTTCAGATTTTTCAGTTGCTTACAAAACTGCAACCCTTCAGGATTGTTGTTAACCTAAAGCAGTGCAGTCCCCCCTTAATTAAATAAAGATGAGTCCCTTTTCATTGTAACTTTCAAATAAGAATCATCTACCTGATTCTTCCCCACAAAAATTGACTCGTCAATTACATTATTTAGTGTAAGTACTTAAAAAGAAACAAGCAGATTGTCTGACTTTTTTCATCTCTATCTTTTCCCAGTGTTTGGCAAATCAGCCCAAGACCCATGTTTTAAAAATGAAATCAACTCCTAAGTAATGGATTAGTTAGTTCCTGTGTATTTTTTAAACTTGATGAAAGAAGTTTGACCATATTGTGCTTAAAAAGTCAACTCTTCGATTAAATTTAGCTGATAGAATTACTATTTGGTCTTAGTTAAGAAGCTGAGGACATCAAGAAAACTACTGCTTTGTTTTTTGTTTTAATCCTCACTCTATATGTTGTTGTATTTTCATTGATTTTAGAAAGAGGGAGAGAGAGAGAAACATCAATTGGTTGCCTCCTGAGCACGCCCCAACCAAAGTTTAAACTGGCAACATGGGCAGTGCCCTGACTAGGAATCTGACCGGTGACCTTAGGTTCAGGGGACAGAGCTCCAATCAACTGAGCCATACTGGCCAGAGCTGCTTTGGTTTTAATAACTCAAGTCAAATAGGGAAAATTTTCTAAGAGGCCTATCTCTGTATTATCCACTTTAAAAAGTTTCATTCCATGAGAGTTCCCTTTAAGATCATATGAAATGTTTACATTTTTTAGGTATTCAAAATATCTGGAGAATGAGAAGTTACCAGGTTTATAAGTTTTGCATGACTATTTTTTTTTAATGTGTATATGTAGTACCTCTAAGGCCAGCCAACAATTGCATATATTTTCTGGATTGCGATATTAGACTATTCCCATCACCTGGAAATAACTAAAACCAGTATCTTCTGAATAACTGCATGTCAGTATTTTATGTGCAGCCCGTTTTGTATAATTTGTAAATTTTTTTTAACTTGTTTCTGTTTTTTAAAAGTCTTATGTCCACCGGAAAGGTGTTTCTATCTTTTAACTGCTTTTGATATATGTTGATATGTTTGCTATGATATTTTAGAGGAAAATGTGAATTAAACGTGTTAAATATGAGGACATGTTAAGATCTAAGTCTGTTTCATTTTGTTGTTATTGTTGTTAATCCGCCCCCAAGGATATTTTTCCATTGATTTTTAGAGAGAGTGGAAGGGAGCGGGAGAGACAGAGAGAAACATAAGTGTGAGACTCTCACATCTATTGGTTGCCCCCTGGGGCTGGGATCAAGCCTGCAATGGAGGTACATGCCCTTGACCGGAATCGAACCCGAGACCCTTCGATCCGCAGGCTGATGCTCTAGCCCAGTGGTTCTCAACCTTCTGGCCCTTTAAATACAGTTCCTCATGTTGTGACCCAACCATAAAATTATTTTTGTTGCTACTTCATAACTGTAATGTTGCTACTGTTATGAATCGTAATGTAAATATGATATGCAGGATGGTCTTAGGCGACCCCTGTGAAAGGGCCGTTTGACCGCCAAAGGGGTCGCGACCCACAGGGCTAATTCTGCTCTTTCAGTAGTTATTAAAGGTGTCATGGGATAACAGTTGCTTTGCTGTTAGACTATTTGGCGCATATTCTTCATTAAAGGCCATAAGGAGAAAATGTTAGCAATCCATAAAACAAAATATTTCTTTATAGGATTTAAGGCATCTTTTAGTCCAAAAATTCAAAGCTACAGTATTTTCTTTTTTTTAAATGACTGTCAAAAAGTACAATATACTGTACACATACAAGTAAAAAGACTAGGCCTCAAAAAGAAAAGATCCTCTGTTTGCATGCTAAGTCTAGTGGGGCTTACTGTACTCTGGGTAGCCTTCCTGTATTAACTCATCTTCACAAATGTTTGAGCCAGCTTATGCTTTAATGCACCCTTTATTAAAAAATTCACACTCAGGAAGACAGTGTACTGCAAATATGGTAAATTTATTGGTCCTATGTTAAAAATGAGTAAATATTTACTTTTCTCTAATTAAATGTTATTTATAGGATATTTTTCACAAGTTTTTATTGCTTGACATCCTTGTGGGCTTAAATCTACTAATCTTCTAGATGATGTTCACTATATCATTTATTCTTTTTTCTCTGGGTATGAGCCTTGAATTCAGCCAAATTTGTTTAGGGGAATAGTTAGGTTATTATAATTTAGTTCCTATTGACTCATAAAAATGCTATGTTGCTTGGGTTTCTCAAACTGATATACACTTTAAACTGATTTTAATGGTGAGACATGCAGCATGTGGATGGCACTTTCTAAACTCAGGTTTGTAATAGAAACCCTTTAAATGTGGGCATTCCTCAGAGGTCAGTCTTTGGTCCTCTGTTTCACTGTCTTAGGCTTTTCCTTAGAGATCTCATTCATTCAGCGACTTCATTTATCACTTCTCTACACTTGAGAGTCTCAAGTTCATCACCAACCAAAACAACGCTCATGAGCTCTAGTTTTAAATTTCCTGTGACCTGTCAGACATTTCCACTTAGGCATCCTGCAGGCTCTGTCTGAACTGAATTCGCATCTGCTGAAAACAGCTCCCGCTTCTAACATCCCTTTTTCTGTTCAGTGTATCAGCAGTTGCCTCCGCTCAAAACTCTGGTGTCATCTTTGATTCCTTGAGCTCCCTGGGTCCCCAATCCAATCAGGCAGCAAACCTCATTCATTCTTTCTTAACAATGTCTCTTGCAGCTGTCCCTTTCCATTTCTGCTGCCGCTATGCTCATTTACACCCTTATCAACTCACATAGGACTACTGCAACAGCCTAATTAATCTCACAGCTTCCTAATGGTTGCCATGCTTCCAGATTTTCCAATTCATCCTGCACATTCTCTTCAAATTCATCTTCCTAAAACACCTGTTTGATCATTTCATTTCCCTGATAAATTCCTTAGCCTGACATTTAAAGCCCTCCGCAATCTGGTCCCAAGCTAGCCTTATCCCCCAGACCTTGGCTCTAGCTGGTGCTGGCTGCTCCTCGCTGGGCCCCCTGCAAGCTACCTCTGGTCATCCTGATCACTCCCTGGGGATGCCCCGTCCGCCTCCACAGTGTACCCTGCCGGCAGACTTCACTCTAATGAAACTTGCTACCTTTTGGAGCTGGTCCTGACTACTCCAGCTGCCAGCCATTTCTCCCCAGGGTGATAGATCTGTGCCCCTTTCTTGGTACCCAGCAGTCAAATGAATGGATTCATGAATGACTTCTAGTCTCTCTAACAGAGTATCCTTATATCTTGCTTCATCCTCAAAAAGAACAGTTTTTTTACAGCTGTACTGCTGTTGAAGAGAACTTGGTGAAGACCGCTGCTTTTTGAGAAAGGCTTACATTCTGCTCTTTGAAGGACAGACACCTTTTGAGCAGCCCAGCACTGCAGCTTTCCTTTGTGGCTAGGTAAGGAGGACACGCTCCTGGACAGCTGCTGCAGGGGGACTGCCTGAACGTGAAAAGTGAAGGTGTTAGGAAAACGACACCTCCAATTCCATGGACTCTTGGGGTCTTCCATTGACTCAGCAGCAGCACACTGTCCCAGCTGCCACCGGGCCCACCGGAGGGATGGGAGAAGCTACCGGTTCCCGTATCCCTCCCGCTGTCCCGGACAGTGGGTGAGGGCAGGCGGCAGAGGGCTGAGCTCTCTGGCAAGAAGGCTTCGGGGAAGGATCTGTGTGGGGCCCTTGTCTGCCACTTAGAGGGATTTGCACAGTCAGCACCTGTGCTTCTTGGGCCCAGTGACTGCCACGTCTCTCGCTGGGTATGACAGTGGCTCTCTGCTGAATTTGCAGGATTAGTAGGCATTAGCTGTGAGCCATATCGCCAATTTGTTCCCTGGATGGCCATCAGCAACTTCATTTCCACAGTGAGTGAGCTGCACTGACCTGGGGAACAGGTTATTGATTCTACGGGGGTGGCACCTCATTTGGGATTAGGGAGAAGAGTCTGATACAGCAGGATGGACATGGAGAACAGCTTTGTGTGTCCCTGGGACCCTGTCAATCTAGGACAGCAGTGACCCCAAAGATATTTCATAGCAAAGTCACACACAAACAACCCTGGGCACTGCTATGGATGAAATTGAAAGCTATAAGTAAGTTTTTTCATGCCCTAAAAACAAAATGAATATTCCAACGCCTGTCAAACTAGGACAGCTAGTGGCCTAAATGGGCTGTAACTTGTGAGGACTGAGCTTTGTCACTGATTGGAGCAGGGCAATTAACCTTTACATTGTGATTTCTGATTAACATAAAGATACTCCCCATGCCTCAGATCATTGAGAAGCTAAAAGTGATAGTACTTTTAGGTAGTTTAAGAAAAAAAAAGCATTGAAAAGTCTCTCAAAATAACATTAGTGTAAACATAGGAAATGGCCCCTTTGGCTTTGTAACACAACTATCTCATTTTGGGGTCGTGCTGAACTACAGATCTTCATGGCCTTGACACCCCAACCATCCTAGCCCAACTGCATCTGTGGTCTCCTTCCTCTGTCCTTTGCCCCCCACCCCTTCTACTCCCTCAGACAAGGCCATCCCCAGTCATAACAGTACTGTCCTTGTAGCCTAGCAGCTGGGCTTTCTGGTCTACCAAGAAAACATTCTCCTTTCCCATTTCTAAACCGGAGGGAAAAAATAACAATCCTGAATCAGACTCTGCTTTCATGAACTGCGACCCATAGGAGGCAAGTCAGAAGGTGGTGATCTGCTTTGTCAGGGGCAAAACTTGTTTTTTCAGGAGCAGCAGCCAGGCATGCTTCTTCCTCCAACACGTGGTGTGTAAACGAGTCAGGCAGCTCTGTGATAGTTTTGGCTCAGGATACAGGCATTCACTTACTGAGCTCCAACTCCAAAGAAAGGCTCCTTGTGTTCCGAACGGGGAGGGGTATCATCCCCTGGACAGCCTGAGGGGGTGAGAGGGGTCCAGCTAACTCCTGGAAAGTCTGAACTAAAGCCACCAGCCCCCAAACCTGGTGGTTTGAGAAAGTGTTACATAGCTTCCATCTCAAGTTTGTCACCCACCCTTAAAAAGAAAGTCAGTGCAATGTTCTGCTTAAAGTCTTTTTTATGCCATTTTGAACATTCCTGGAGTTAAATGCCTTAAAGTGGTGGTTAGACTCCACTTAGACCAAGCGCCTTGGACAGAACTCGGAGGCAAAATCCGCATCCTAGAATAGTGTCTCTTCAGTAAGACTAGATATTTTCTATGTAGCCAGAGTAATTACATTTTCCTCGAGGTTACTGTATTACTCTGGATACGTTGCTGCTTTTTCCCACCTTGCAACTCTATTTCCCCACACATACCCCCTTCTCCACTCACCCACTCCCGTAGTTTCTATTAGAGAGGGAGCTGTGAGTGTTGCTGGCTTGCTCTCCTGCCCCTATCCTGGCAGGTGCAACAGTTGAGCAAAAGCTAGAAAAACACCCAAGGCAAACTGCAGGTCTCTTGGATGAAACTCCTGTAAACAAGACTGCAGCTTCCTTGAGAGCAGGTGTGTATTAGATGCTTGGTAAATATGTGTTGAATCAATAATTGGGTTAAGTAAGCAGAATTCACTGGAAAAGCAAGCCTTTTTTTGGACTGAAATTTTCAGTGTGCACGTTTTTCATGCTGAAGGGCATGGAGAGCTCTCTGGCTGGTGAGTGTAAGTGTGATAGAAGAGAAGCAAGCCCCTGGCAATTGGCAATTGGATCAAAACTCAGAAGGGAAGACCAGAGGGCCCGCTCTGCTTGTCCATGCATTCCTCTGTGGTGGGCTCTATGAAAACATTCAATAGTATAGGGTGTGTATATGGCTTGGGGGTGGGGAAAGCCATCTAGATACATATCTGCCAGTAGTTTCTCAGTAGGATGCAAAATTGGTGGCATCACAAGCCCTCATAGCTGGGAATGTATTTGGGTGAATGCAAGGTATGAGGGCTGGGAACACTCTGATCCAGTCACAGGACACCATTATCCTGTTCTCTGAAACCATAGAGCTTTCTCCAAATATGTATGTAACAACTACAGGATATATTTTCTGAGCTGTTTCTCTGGACTCTGCCTTCTCCCATGGGGAAATCAAGATAGCCTTAGTTGCCCTGGCCCGTGTGGCTCGGTTGGTTGGGCGGCATCCTGTGCACCAAGAGGTCACTGATTCAATTGCTGGTCAGGACTCACACCCTGGTTGCGTTGTGGGTTGGATCCCCATAGGGCAGTGGTTCTCAACCTTGGCTGCACATTAGAATCACCTGGGAATCTTTTTAAAATCCTGATTTCTGGGCCTCATTCAAGGTTGAGAACCAATGCCATAGGGAGTTTGCTGGGGGGAGAGGTGCAGCTAATCAAAGTTTCTCCCTCTCCCTTCCTCTCTGTGTAAAATCAATAAAAACATATTAAACATTTTTAAAAAATCTTTATTGTTGAGAGTATTACAAATGTCCCCCTTTTTTTGCCCCACTACCCCCCTTCACCCCATTCCTGCCCCGCCCCAGGCCTTCACCACCCTACTGTGTTCATAGATAAAATATTTGATTAATCTCTTCCCAGCGCCCAGCCCCCTTCCCTCTGAGATTCACCAGTCTGTTCCATGCGTCCATGCCTCTGATTCTATTTTATTCACCAGTATATTTTGTTCTTTAGATTTCTTGTTCCCTTATTTTGATTTTGGATTCAATTGTTCATAGATATGTATTTGTTGCCATTGCCAATCCCTTCTGGCCTGTGAAGTTTCATTTGCAAAATCAGCTGACAGTCATATGGGAGCTCCCTTGCAGGTAACTAACTGCTTTTATTCTTGCTGCTTTTAAGATTCTCTCTTCGTCTTGGCATTTTCATTATGATGTGTCTTGGTGTGGTCCTCTTTGGGTTCCTCTTGTATGGGGCTCTGTGTGCTTCCTGGACTTGTAAGTCTATTTCTTTCACCAGGTAGGGAAGTCTTTTGTCAATATCTCTTCAAATAGATTTTTAATATCTTGCTCTCTCTCTTCTTCTGGCACCCCATATGCAAAGGTTGGTACACGTTCCCAAAGGCTCCTTAGACTATCTTCATATTCTTGGATTGTTTTTTCTTTTTGCTCTTCTGATTGGGTGTTTTTTTGCTTCCTCGTATTTCAAATCATTGATGTGATTCTCAGAATTCTCTACTGTTGAATCCCCATATATTATTCTTTATTTCAGACAGTGTATGCTTAATTTCTGACTGGTCCTTTTCCATTTTTTTGGCATTCTCACCAAGATTCTTGAAAGTCTCACTGTGTTCCTTGGAGGTCTCAAGAAGATTCTTGAGTAACCTTACAACTGTGGTTTTGAACTCTATATCCAGTAGTTTGTTTTCTTCTATTTCTTTCATTTGTGACATGTTTCTTTGTCTCTGCATTTTGGCTTCTTCCCTGTGTTTGTTTTTATGTATTGGGTAGAGCTGCTACATCTACTTGAGTTAGTAGAGTGGCCTTGTATAGTAGGTATCTTATAGGGCCCAGTGGCTTAGCCTCCCCAGTCACCTGAGCTGAGCACACTAGGTATGTTCCTGTGTGGGCTATGTGCACAGTCTCATTGTAGTTGAGACTTGATTGCTTTTGGCATCACTGGGAGGAATTGAGCTCCAGGCCAATTGGTTGTGGGAACCAGCTGCGACTACAGTGGGAGAGCTGCTATATAGTAGACACCCCTATGGAGCAGGACTTGCTTTAGTGGGGTTTTGGTGCTCACTGAGTCTGACTTTGGAATGTATCGCTTGTGGATGTATAGAGTTGTACTCTGCTATTGGACTGAAGCTATCCACCAGGCACACTTGTTCTAGAGCCTCCAGGGAGGTGCAAAGTCAGCCAGTGCCTGGGGCTACCCAGCAGGAGCAGCAGAGGGATTTGCAGATGTCTGCTATTTGCTTTTTATATTGGGCTTGGAGGTGCCCAGGTGAGGCCCAGATGTGAAGCAAGGCAGTTGGTGCTAGTGCTGGATTATGGGCCTTTTATTGATAGGTTCAGTGCATGCTGGCTGTCACCAACTGGAGCTTGTTTGAGAGGTTTTAGTAAAGTCTGAAACTTGAGCATGGACAGGCCATTCATATGGAAAAGCTGTTGCAAACAGCTTGGGTGGGGCTGCAAATTCGATGAGGTGGGGTCTCAGGGAATCCCCAGGGGGTAAAAAGGTGTGCTCCAGGATGATGGGGACTCAGATATGGCTGCCAGTCAGCCCAGCACAGGAACAATGACCTCTGGGAGCACCCCCATCTGGGAAAAAGCCACCCCCAAGTTCCTGCCCTGATGCCAGACAATCCAGTTCCTCCCCATATGTATCTAGGTTCCCTAAAGCCACTCGGTACTGGGAATCCAAGTAAGTTCGTGAGCTGGTCCTTTAAATGGAAGCTCCCTGTCACTCAGCCACAGTCCATGCTGTTTTTCATTGTCCGTAGTTGCAAGTCTGGAACCTTGGGCTGGGGGTCTGTTGTGGGGCTGGGACCCCTTGCTCCTCACGGGCAGCCTCCACAGAGACCCTCTCTCCCCCGATTAAAAAAAAAAAAGCCACATGTCAGGTCGGACCAGCCTGTTCTTACCTCCACTCCTTCTATCAGTCTCAATGTACTTCTTTACTTTTTTAAGTTGTAGGACCTCCATTCAGCCAGCGTTCAGGCAGTTCTGAATGATGATGGTTCTGTATTTTGATTATAATTTTAATGTGGTTCTGGGAGGCGGTGAGTACTGGCACACACCTACGCTGCCATCTTGGTTCTCTCAAACATTTTTTTTTTTTTAAAGATAGCCTTAGTCCGGTTCAAATCCGGGTACCCCCTCCAAAGGAAAACAATAAGATAGCCTTAGTCTAGTCCAGGCATGTCAAACTTGCAGTCCACGGGCCGCATGCGGCCCACAACGAGTATTTTTACAGCCCAGCCAATATAACGGTATGTAAGAAAATTTTAATAAAAAATTTGTAACTTAATTTTTACAATACCCTATTATACATAATTATTAGTAACAAACCACAACATTCGCTAATGAATGATATCATTTATTTCAGCCCTTTGTATTCAGCATGTCTCTATCAAAATAAACCTACATTTCTATGCAAATTGAAGCTTTTGTTTTTTTGTGGCCCAAGAAACTTAAACCTTGTCTATTTGGCCCATGTTAGCCTTTGAGTTTGACATGCATGGTCTAGTCCATGGTCATAGTCTGCCTCCTGACCAGGGCAGTCTGACAAATGCGTACCCTGGTTATATATACTTTGAACATTTATGTACCCGCATTTACTGAGTGCCTGCAATAAACAATGTGCAATGCCCCACACTCCCCCAAAGTATTGTTACGCTGGTTCATTGAGCCCAGGAAAATATATCCTAGGGAAATAATCAACAGGAAAAAAGTTATGCCTAAAGATGTTTGTTGTGTGCATTTTGTCATCTATTCACCTAATAAATACCGATTGAAGTAGTTTGCTAGGTGCTAGGAATACAGAGAAGACAGGATCTTTTTTTCCCCTCAGAAAGCTTCTAGTTTATAATAGCCCAAACCAAAACCCACCCAATACCCAGTGTTAGATCAACTCTGTGAGATACATCCTTGAATGAGACACTTACAGACTTATTTTGAAACTCCTACAATTTTCAAAAGACTGTAGGAAGATGGGGAAAATGTTGGGTAGAAGTCAAAACAACGTTGTCTGTGTACTGTGATTACAATTATATAAAAATATGCATTCAGATAGCCAAGGCCTGGAAAAGAATATCTTCTTTCACCCACCATCCCCTTTACCCCAGTCAGATGCGAACTCACTTGTTGAAATGGGAATATGAATGATTGTATTTTCATTTTCAATTCTTTTCTCAATGTTACAATCGAAAAGGGCCAGAAAAAAAAGGGGGTGCAGATCGAATTTTATAGGTCAAAGGAAGAGAAAGCTCTGCTGAGTGAGAACCGAGGAGAGAATTCATGGGAGAAGTGGCGATTGAATTTCAGTCGGAGGAGGAAGCGGCCAGGCTCCGGACATTAGGACAGGCGAGAGGCTGTCTTTGGGGAACTGCGGGGAGCTGGGGTGGGAAGGAAAGGGGAACCTTCGTTCTGAGTAAGGACTGCAGGCTATGTTTGTAGAGACACTCAAGCTTTTCAAGAGGAGAATTAATTCAAAGCAGAGCTGAAAGAAGCTGACTGACCGCAGGTGGGCAGGAGCCAGAGCAGCTGCAGGCAGGAAGGCCTGTGAGGAGAGCATTTGTGGAAGCCATGAGCACAACCTGGGAACCTGGTGCACACAAGTCCAAGATTTCGGTCCAGGTGATTATGGAGATAGTGGCACTAATAACAGAAGTAGAGCCGGGAGGCTGAGGAGCTGGTGCAGAGCAGGAGAGAAATTGTAAACACGTGGAGTCTGAGCTGCCACTGGGACATCCAGATGGAGAAGACAACAGGTAGTTGGAAACGTAAGTCTGAGTCTTAGTAAGGGATCCCCTTTATGGCAAAACAATTTGAACGTATCCCTCTCGCTGAGTGCTCTTCCCCCAACTGTCTGTTACAGCTCAGACAGCACCTCCTCAGGCCCGTTCTTGTCACCCTAAAATAGCACCGCTGTCACTCACCATCCCCCTTACCCCACTCAGCTCTTCTTCATGGCACATGCCTGAGCTTTTCCTTATCTGCTTCCCCCACCAGCATCTCCTGTCCCCTTTAAAGACGGGACTGTTGGAAGAACTGAACATTAAAGGGTAACTATGCCCTGGCCGGTGCAGTTCAGTGGCTAGAGTATCCACGGTCTCCAATCCAACTCCTGGTCAAGGGCAAGTACCTGGGTTGCAGGTTCGATCCCTTCCCCATCAGGGCCCATGTGGGAAGCAACCAATAGATGTGTCTCTCCCACATGGATGTTTCTCCTTCTCTCTCTCTGTCTCTCCTCCTCCTCCCTCTCTTCCACTCTAAAAAATAATGGGGAAAAATATCCTCAGGTCAGGATTAAAATAAAAAAATTAAAGGGCAACTATGTGCCAATACACCCTTATGTAAATTTCTATTGTGAAAGAACAGATAGCATGTGTTTTTCTGACTGCTTCGGATCTTAGTCTAAAGGTTTAAAATGTCTCTGCCATACGACTCAGAAGAAAGGAGACGCACCCACTGTTTCTGAAGGCCCCTGGATGGTGGCAGACACTCCCAGGTACATCCCCTTGGCCAGCACTTAGTCGCTTGGACACATCTAGCTGCAAAGGGTTCTGGGGAAAGCAGTTTTTGTTCACAATGGCCACGGCCCGCTCATTATCCTAGCACAGCCTGCCTTCCCCAGGAGGAAAGCGAAGCGTGCCCATCTGACACCTCGCCTGCCTGCTCCCTGCGACACATTCATCTGTCCTCGCCGCTGCCCCTGCTGTGCAGCACCCCACCCCCAGCTTCCTGCCCCAACCTCCACCAGGACAGCTGTCCATGTGCCTGTCCCCACCCCATCCAGTGCTGTCCAGGTGAGCATGGCACTGGAGGCAGGCCATGTGTCCTCCACACCACCCCTGCCCCCCATGGAAAAGGAGAGGGTGGGTATTAGCAGGCTGTCACCACAGGAGATGTCTGGCTCCAAGGAGAATAACTGCAATGCACCTGGGACCACCATCCCCTGGAACAGTTAAACTCCCACCAAGCACTGTCTTCACTGGCTCACCCTCTCCCCCTGCCCCAGGCACTGACAATGAGGACACGTTCAACTTCTGTTTTCCAGGTGCCAACACCCTACAGAACAAAACACCGCAGACACGTCCATGCGGCTTCTCCTCGGCCGGCATTCTAAGCACCTTTAGCCCGCACCAGCTGCAGGACTGCGGGGCCCGTACACAATGAAAACGCGGCCCTTGCTCAGTCATGTACAGAGGCCACAGCAGAGCGTTACACTTCTGAGTGGAGGGTCCGGCGTGACTGTCCAGGTGGCAGGCCTGGGAGGTCACTTCCGTTTAGCCCAGCAGAACAAAGGAGCTATTTCTATTGGGAAATACCACGAACAAGAGGTGTTTGCTTTGCAGACCAGCTTTTAGGCGAGTTGTTATTTTTCTTGTCACAGCTTAGAAAGCTTAGGAGTGGTCTCAGGCACCCAGCAGCTGGATCGTCTCCTGTGACAGAAGCCCAGAGGCGCCTGGGAGAGCCCAGCGTCCCCTGGCCGCACTGCAGGAGGTACTCTGCCTCGGGCTGGCTCTGTGGGGCCAGGGCAGGGGTATCTTTGACACTCCCAGGACCTACTTGGGCTGGTCCCTTCTCCCAGCCTCTGGCCAAAGCAGAGACACAACCAGGAGCCAGGTTTTGGCTTTTGACTCCTTTAGGGGAGATGCCACCGGTCACAGAAAGGCCAAATGGTGGCCCCAAAAGGGAGAGCTTGGCCATTGCGCTCTGCTACTCCTCTCCACGGACCTCCAGGCTGGGGGTGCGGAGGACACACACCTGCCTCCAGGTGCCAAGCTCACCTGGACAGCACTGGACGGGGCGGGGCGGGGCGGGGGGGCTGGAAGGGGAGAGACAGACACATGGACAGCTGTCCTGGTGGAGGTTGGGGCAGGAAGCTGGGGGTGGGGTGCTGCACAGCAGGGGCAGCAGTGAGAACAGATGAATGTGTCGCAGGGAGCAGGCAGGCGAGGTGTCAGATGGGCACGCTTCGCTTTCCTCCTGGGGAAGGCAGGCTGTGTGAGATGTGAGGCGAAGGAGAGGGGAGTGATTAGCAAGCAGTGAGTGAGTCATGCATCCGGTCCCCTAGGCGGCTGCGTGCACCACGGGCTCTCCTGGGTGCAGGACCTGGTGCCAGGCTGTGCAGCTGGCATTGGAAAGGTGCCAGATTATATGGGGGGGCCTCAGGAGCTGGGGGCCGGGGATCTAATGGCCACCTGCTCCTGGCTTGAATCCCAAGGCATCTCTGCCTCTGGGGGGATACCATGGGGCAGCCCTGACTTAGCAGGCCTGACGCCTCCCCAGCCCCCGCCCTCCAGCCCTTACCTTCCCAGCCCCCCTCCTCCTCCCGTTCCCCCACCACACACTGAAGAATTAGTTTCTAAAGAGCTTTGAGCTGTGCCCTTCACTCCCTCGTCTCCCTCCCCCACCTGGTGGCCCTTAGAGGACAAAACCTGAGTCCCAGGGGGAGCAGAAGCCCAGGCAGTGCCTGTAGGGCATGCCCCGCACCCAAGGGAGGACAGGGCACCTCCGTCCAACATGCCCAGGTACTCTCAGCCTCGACAGCTTCTGTCCTGGCCTCTCCATGACACCCAGGCTGCTGACCACGTCCTTCTGTTGACATGGGAGTTGTGGGCAAGAGACACCAACTGTTTTTCATCTCCTATTATAGGCTCAAGATCTGGGAGTAGCTCACCAAGCCGCCAAGCCCCCATCCTGCAGGCTCCTGGTCCCCAGTCCCCAAGGAACCTTGATGGACACCTCTCCAGAGCTCTCTGGGTCTTAGAGAAGCATCAGAGGGGCCTGCGGGGTGGATGGCCGTGGGCAGGGGCTGTAGCTGGGGTGAGAGGAAGCCTGTCGCCAGAGGGACTGTTTAGAACAGTGATGGCGAACCTATAACACGCGTGTCAGAGGTGACACGCGAACTCATTGTTTTGGTTGATTTTTGTTAAATGGCATTTAAATATATAAAATAAATATCAAAAATATAAATCTTTGTTTTACTATGGTTGCAAATATCAAAATTTTTCTATATGTGACACGGCACCAGAGTTAAGTTAGGGTTTTTCAAAATGCTGACACGCCGAGCTCAAAAGGTTCGCCATCACTGGTTTGGAAAATGGAGGAGCTCCAGGAGGAGCTCGTGTTTCTAAACTCTGCCTCCACGGAGGCCGCTGCTGAGCTGTGTCTGTGCTGGGCAGGGAGAGAGGGAGGAAGGTCCCTGTGGTTATTCAAGCACCAGCTCCCCCGGCTGTTCCGAGCTTCTGTCTGGATCCAGGTGACTGGGTGCCCCATCCAGATGTTAGCCTGTCCACAGCTGTGCCAGTGGCTCCCAAGGCTGGGGGTGGTTTTCACACCCCGTTAGTGGTCACTTATGTTTGTCCCTCTCCTGCCGGTCGCAGAGGAGGGCATGGGGGGCACCAACAAGCTGGAGGAAGCTGGAGGCCCCTCTGCGCGGCCAGCCCTGGGAGAGGAAAGGGCCAGGCCAGCCCCGCCCAGCCTCCATCCTGCCCACCTGCTCGGGGCCTCGGGAGAAGGGATCTGGCTGCAACACTTCAGTCTCATTTCCGTCCTTCCTCCTCCATCTGCGAATTTATTGAACACAATGTGCTCGGGGCCTCGCTGCTTCCACCTTTGGCTAATCACTTTCCTCCCCTGTATCTGTTTTCTCCGTCTGCAAAATGAGATCGATAAATCTCATTGCTGAGGTGAGAGGCTGTTTCGCAGCAGAGCTGCTGAAGGAACAATAGCCCGGGGCCTTCACCCGCCTGCGCAGCGAGGCCAGAGTGAGGCGATGACGCACGTCGTCCCCAACGACAGCAGCGGGCAATGGGCCATCGTCCTCACCTGCTCGCTGCCTCAGTGCCTCACAGCGCACTTGCCTGCCTGCATCACAGACTCCAGCCAGAACCCAGCCCAGGACAGGGTGTGTGCGTGCGTGAGTGCATGCGGTGTGGTATGGAGGAGTGTGCGGTGTGTGGGGAGGCATTGGGCATGGAGGGTGCCGCCTGTGGAGGAGGCTTACACAGTGGAAAATCCCCGCCTTAACGTCCCCTTCCTGAGGTTTCTGGGGAAGGGCCTTGGTTTGAGCTCCTGCAAGAGTGACCCCCACGGTGCGGCCGCAGCAGCTCTCACAACAGAACCATCCTGGGCCTTGTTGAAGAGGACGCTCTGTGCTCACCCCAGTTGACTGAGGCAGGACCTACGTGTGGACGGGGCCTCAGAAGGTGTCCTCCTCAACAAGGTCCTCTCAGCCTGTGTGCAGATGGGTAGATGGGTGTTCTGCACACTCCACCAGGTGGGTGCACACCCACCCCACCTGCAGGGAGCACTGTGGCTTGGCCCATCCTGAGCTTCATAGCAAACAGCTCCCTGGGTTGCAGTTGTCCCCTGCAGGCTAGTGCCCTTGAACTTTCACCGTCACCTCTGCTTCCCGCCTCTGCCCTATCTCCTGAAGCCTGGCGTTGATGCGTCGGAAATGTGCCCGGCCGGCTGGCTCCGTGCTCAGGTCATGTTGTGTAGATTTGTGTTTCCTGGCCCTTTGAGAATATCCTGTTTCTTTTGTTTCCTTTTCACTCCCCAGGGTCGAATGTGGGGTTCTGGACACAGCTGGTGCTAAACTGCCTGCGAAATGAAAAGGTGACAACCTGGAGTGAGGCTCGGAGAGGCCCCGAGGGGGTTCCAGAGGGGCGGGGGCCACTGGCT
>NW_006296405.1:331386-340236 GCF_000327345.1 Myotis davidii
TGTGTAGGTGCTGGGCAGGGAGAGAGGGAGGAAGGTCCCTGTGGTTATTCAAGCACCAGCTCCCCCGGCTGTTCCGAGCTTCTGTCTGGATCCAGGTGACTGGGTGCCCCATCCAGATGTTAGCCTGTCCACAGCTGTGCCAGTGGCTCCCAAGGCTGGGGGTGGTTTTCACACCCCGTTAGTGGTCACTTATGTTTGTCCCTCTCCTGCCGGTCGCAGAGGAGGGCATGGGGGGCACCAACAAGCTGGAGGAAGCTGGAGGCCCCTCTGCGCGGCCAGCCCTGGGAGAGGAAAGGGGCCAGGCCACCCCGCCCAGCCTCCATCCTGCCCACCTGCTCGGGGCCTCGGGAGAAGGGATCTGGCTGCTACACTTCAGTCTCATTTCCGTCCTTCCTCCTCCATCTGCGAATTTATTGAACACAATGTGCTCGGGGCCTCGCTGCTTCCACCTTTGGCTAATCACTTTCCTCCCCTGTATCTGTTTTCTCCGTCTGCAAAATGAGATCGATAAATCTCATTGCTGAGGTGAGAGGCTGTTTCGCAGCAGAGCTGCTGAAGGAACAATAGCCCGGGGCCTTCACCCGCCTGCGCAGGGAGGCCAGAGTGAGGCGATGACGCACGTCGTCCCCAACGACAGCAGCGGGCAATGGGCCATCGTCCTCACCTGCTCGCTGCCTCAGTGCCTCACAGCGCACTTGCCTGCCTGCATCACAGACTCCAGCCAGAACCCAGCCCAGGACAGGGTGTGTGCGTGCGTGAGTGCATGCGGTGTGGTATGGAGGAGTGTGCGGTGTGTGGGGAGGCATTGGGCATGGAGGGTGCCGCCTGTGGAGGAGGCTTACACAGTGGAAAATCCCCGCCTTAACGTCCCCTTCCTGAGGTTTCTGGGGAAGGGCCTTGGTTTGAGTTCCTGAAAGAGTGACCCCCACGGTGCGGCCGCAGCAGCTCTCACAACAGAACCATCCTGGGCCTTGTTGAAGAGGACGCTCTGTGCTCACCCCAGTTGACTGAGGCAGGACCTACGTGTGGACGGGGCCTCAGAAGGTGTCCTCCTCAACAAGGTCCTCTCAGCCTGTGTGCAGATGGGTAGATGGGTGTTCTGCACACTCCACCAGGTGGGTGCACACCCACCCCACCTGCAGGGAGCACTGTGGCTTGGCCCATCCTGAGCTTCATAGCAAACAGCTCCCTGGGTTGCAGTTGTCCCCTGCAGGCTAGTGCCCTTGAACTTTCACCGTCACCTCTGCTTCCCGCCTCTGCCCTATCTCCTGAAGCCTGGCGTTGATGCGTCGGAAATGTGCCCGGCCGGCTGGCTCCGTGCTCAGGTCATGTTGTGTAGATTTGTGTTTCCTGGCCCTTTGAGAATATCCTGTTTCTTTTGTTTCCTTTTCACTCCCCAGGGTCGAATGTGGGGTTCTGGACACAGCTGGTGCTAAACTGCCTGCGAAATGAAAAGGTGACAACCTGGAGTGAGGCTCGGAGAGGCCCCGAGGGGGTTCCAGAGGGGAGGCGGCCGCTGGCTACAAAGCCCACGCCCCGCGCTGCCTCCTGAGCACCCGCACCCGGCGCAGGTGTCTGCCTGGCCCGCCTGCCCTCCCGTACCCCCTCACCAGAGGAGGCTGAGGCAGCTCTGGCAGCCCCGGAGCAGGTGTGGGTGCAGCGCGGGCAGGGCAGCGGGTGGCCATCCTGGGTCCGCTTGGCTGAGCGCTGGGTAGGCTGGGGCGGGCGCTTCCTGCCCAGCAGAACCCGAGCCCCCAGGCCCGCTGCTGTCCGGCTGCTCCAAGCTCCTCTGCAAGGAACAGGTCCTGGCCTGCCCCCCATGGCCCGTCCCCAGGCAGCAGGGCCTAGGGGGCTGCCCCCTCCACCCCCCTGGGGCAGGAGGATTTGGGGGCTTTAGGGTCACATGTCTTAACAGGCCTCTTAGCTTCCCTACCCCCCAAGCTGGGGCCAGTTTTAACTGAAGCCATGAAGCACCGAGTCCCACGGAAGCCATTGCGAGAGTCTCTGGAAACAGTGACCGACTACACGCCCTGCGGTGAAGAGGGTGAGAGTGACTCGAGGGGCGCCACGGCCTCTGGTCAGCGAGTCCAGGGTGCCCAGCTCTGTTCTGGGTGCTCTCTCAATCTTGACCTCATTAACAGGAAGCCAAAAGGACTGTATTATCTGGCCTCCATCTGGCCTCTTGAACTTTAAGGACTTTGCTCAGTAGGACGTTAAAGAAGAAAATAACTACAGTAACTAGAAAGCTGGTCCTCCTGGCGGCCTTGCCAGATGCACGGGGAGTGGACACGCCACCTGGGCTTGACCCCCCACCCCGGGGGACAGCGAGCGAACACACCATTGTAGGACCCGAGTTGACAACAAAACTTACTTCCCAAATTAATAAAAGTGGTGCCCCCAAACTGCTTATATCCAAGACATCTGCTTCCTGCATCCCACTGCCCCCCAAACCAGCCCACCTCTGCTCCCTGTTCTGGGTCCCAACTCCCAACATGGAGTTTAAGAGCCCCCAGTGAAGAAAGGTGGAAAACCTAAAAGCAGGTAATAAATTCCAGTGGTTGAGAAGTTGTGGGATTCTTCCTCCAAGGCCAAGTGCTCTCCCTGGAGCCCTCCGCTCTCACGGGGAGAACCTAAACCTGGGTCTGTGATGGAAGGAGGGAGGGAGGCAGACCGCCCAGGGCGGGGCGTCCTGGAGGGAGCAGAGAAGAGAGTTGGTGGTTCATGTGGCCTTCGAGTTTGCAAGGAGCCTAAGTTCCTAGACCTGAAGGCCTCCCTGAAATTCCCGCACACCCTCCTCAGGCGAAAATGACTAGCCCCTGCTTGTCTGCTGTGCCCCACCTCAGACTCCTTTTCCCAGCCCATGGAAGCCCGTAGAAGCTTCTTCCACAGCTGTGGAAGCCCCACCTGTGCCGGTCATGCACCCAGAGGGCATCGGTGTCTTGGCCGTTGTGCCCTTTCTGAAGGAATTGGCCGTCATCCTCCCAGGAAGCAACCCAGGCAAAGGCTGGGGGAAGCAGACCCCAGAGAGAGACCCACACAAAGTCAGCAAGGGCCCAAGGGGAGAAGAGGTCTGGTGGGTGGTGCGGCTCCAGCTCCGTTGCTGGGACCAGAGCTGCTCCCAGGCTGTTGAATGTAGCATCAATGGCCCAGGGAGCAGCGAACCGGACACCTACCAATGTCCTGGCACTTTCCAGGTCACCTCGACTTTCTTCTTGTGCCTGATCCTCACAACCTTTCCAGGCCGAATTTTCATATTTTATTTAGTTAGTTCATTCGGTTAATCCTCACCTGAGGATATTTTTTCCATTGATTTTTAGAGAGTGAAAGGGAGGAAAGGGGAGAAGGAGGGAGGGAGGTAGAGAGAGAGAGACGTTGATGTGAGAGAGACTCATCAGTTGGTTGCCTCCGCCATAGACCGGGACTGGGGATCAAACCTGCCACCCAGGTACATGCCCTTGACAGGAATCGGACCCTAAACCCTCCACGGGCCGATTCTCTAACCTCTGTGCACACTGGCCAGGGCTGGCTTTTCTGATTGTAGAGAGAAGGCAGGCACGGCCCAGAGGCCACATCCTAACAGGAATTGCTGGGACCCAAAGCCATGTATTGTTTAAAGCTCAGGTAACCAAGACACCTGGTCAGCGGGGGCCTCTCCACCCACCAGATTGCTCTCTTGGGGCAGGCTCTCCCCAGGTGGAGGAGGCCACAGGCCCCCACAGCTCCCTCTCAGAGCCTACCCAGCCAGCAACCCCAGGAGGATAACGCTGAATCTTTTTCATTCTTTGCAAGAAAATATTGAGAATACTCTTTCACCTACTGTGGAGAGCGGCCACAGTGTTTGGATAGGTTCAAGCCTCGGACCAATGAGCTATAGTTGTAAGCTTGACCTTATGGTCCGAACCTGTGGTCCCACGTGGCTAAGTGATATAGGCTGTGGGAGGTGCAACAAGTAAACAAAGCTTGATCAGGTGCATGTCATTGAGTAGATTTGAAACCCTCGAGAACGTTGTGAACATCTTGACCACCCCCTTCCTTTGCCTGGCGGAATCTGGCTATAAAATAAAGACTGGGCTTGCGGGCCGTGGTGCTGTCTCTCCATCAGAGAGGAGCATCCCACCTGGCCCCAGCTTTATTCTCTTGCCTTTTCTAAATCCTTCCCCGCCCCCCTCAGGTTCACCCATAGCCGTGCTGGCTTGGCACACCTACCACCTAGCTTTGTCATGTCTTTTCATTCTGTCCTGAGCCTGTGCGTGGGTTTTTTAAAATTTTTTAAAGAGTAATATAAAAATGGGTAAGCCGGGACTGGGGATCAAACCTGCAACCCAGGTGCATGCCGTTGACAGGAACATCTGAACAATGGAATGTTATTTGGTGCTAAAAAGAAATGAACTATGGCCCTAGCTGGTTTGGCTCAGTGGATAGAGCATCGGCCTGGGGACTGCAGGGTCCCAGGTTCGATTCCGGTCAAGGGCGTGTACCTTGGTTGCAGGCACATCCATCCCCAGAAGCGGGTGTGCAGGAGGCAGCTGATCCATGTTTCTCTCTCATCGATGTTTCTAACTCTCTGTTCCTCTCCCTTCCTCTCTGTAAAAAATCAATAAAATGTATTTTTTTAAAAAGAAATGAACTATGAAGCTGTAAAAAGACATGGAGGAACTTTAAATGCATATCATTACTAAGTGAAAGAAGCCAATCTGAAAAGGCAACATATTATATGATTCCCAACTCTACGACTTTCTGGAAAAGGCCAAACTATGGAGACAGTAAAAAAAAAAAAAAAAAAATCAGTTGTTGCCAGGGTTAGAGGGAGGGGAGAATAGGGAGGATGTTTAGGGCAGTGGGAAGTCTGTATGACACTATAATGGTGGATACACGTCCCTGTACATTTGTCCAAGCCCAGAGTGTGCACCACCAAGAGGGGGCCCTACCGTGAGCCATGGGCTCTGGGTGCGGATGCTGTCGGCGTAGGCTCCTCGGCTGTAACAAATGGACCCTCTGGCGCCTGATGCTGACAGTTGGGAGGGCTGTGCCTGTGTGCAGGGGGCATATGGGAAATCTCTGCACCTTCCACTCCATTTTTCTAGGAACCTAAAACTGCTCTAAAAACTTCAGTCTTTTAAAAAAACAAAAAATACGGAAACATTGAAAACAATGACACCCAAGTCTCCACAATGCCTAGGTCGGCCATAAGGAAGTACCACAAACCAGGTGGCTTCAACAGAAATGTATTGTCACTGGGCCCCGGAGGCTAGAAGTCCGAGATCAAGATGTCAGCAGAGCTGGCTCCTTCTGAGGGCTCCGAGGGAGAACCTGTCCCATCCTCTCCCCCAGCTCTGGTGGTCGGCTGGCAAGCTTTGGTGTTCCTCGGCTTGAAGAATCACCGCCCCAATCTCTGCCTTCCTGTTCGCGGGCAGTTCTGGGTGGGTGATCAAAGTTCCCCGTTTTAAAAGAACACCAGTGATACTGGATTAGGAACCAGCC
The DNA here is from genome assembly GCF_000327345.1 of Myotis davidii. NCBI lineage: Eukaryota > Metazoa > Chordata > Mammalia > Chiroptera > Vespertilionidae > Myotis > Myotis davidii. The sequence goes on from NW_006296405.1 coordinate 336,868, forward strand.
ACCGTAATAACCTCATTTTAATTGGATTGCCTCCCTAAAGACCCTGTCTCGGAATAAGGGCGCATTCTGAGGAACAGGGAGTGAGCGCCGCAGCGGATCTCTTTGCAGGGGACACGCAACTCCCACCGAGGACACAGCCTCGCCCCAACATGTGGCGGCTGATTGAGTGCCGTGTCGCTCTGGACCCTTCAGACTGTTTATAGCCCTGGCCCAGTTGCTTTTATTCCATCTCGGAGCTCTCACAAGTAATTTCACAAGTGGGCTGCAGCTCACACCTGGCTCTCATCAGAGCGGCCTGTCAACACGCAGTGTGGCTAGACACATTTTCCAGGTGTTGCAGGACAAGTCAACACGTGGCAGGGCAGCCTTTGTTTTGCTGATTTTTTGTTTAGAGGATTTATCCAGTGGTGTCAATGGGGTATTAAAGTCCCCTACTATGACTGTGTTGCTGTCAATCTCTCCCTTGATATGTTCCAGAAGTTGTTTTATGTGTTTCGCCCCTCCCCCCCCCCCAATGTATTATTGTGCCGCAGAACCCACGCCAGACATTCCACGGGGCAACTCCAATGTGAATTCTCTCGAGATCTATTACCCAAAACATACTGTCTGACACAGTCATTTTTATACCTTTTAGAGCCCTTTTTGCATTGCTGACTCCAAGAAAGCTAATTAATTATTTTAGACACCGCTATTAAATTGACGCCATGATTAATCTGATAATCCTTTTTATGAAATTACCTCTGAAATGCTAACTTTCCATCTTTTGAAGCTCAGTGTGTAAATTACTATGAAGATTACATTGTACCAGCTTTTGGCTCTGCAAATCTTAATGGCAGTTTTTTGCCAAAAGCAATAAAAGCTGTCCTGAATTTATCAGGTCAATCAGGAAAGAGGCAGGCAGGCAGGAAATTGAAGGTGACTCACGCTGCAAGTGGGAGTTTGGACTGACTGACGGATTGCTAGAACCTGCTGTTGCTGATTAGCTACAGGGACTTGACGCCAATGAGAGGAACAGTGGAGCTTCATGAAGCTGGGGGTCATGCGGAGCCCCTTCTGTAGGTCTCAAGGCTCCCTCCCCACCCCATCCTCACATCTCCCAATGCACCAGCTGAGTGTCTTGGTGGCAGAGACCTCCATGTGAGTCGCCCATCCTGAGAAATCCCCCAAGTCCTCAGCATGGGGTCGGGGCAGGAGCACACCTTGGCTATTGCCCTCCAACCCTGCTGTACCCCGTGGGCAGGCTCTTGGACCGCAGGGTGACTTCGGTCACTATCAGTGCTGTGGCATAAAGGCATCTCACATAGAGCCTGCTGGGGCTATCCGACCTGGGATAAACAGCAGCATCCATCTTCATTTTTTGTTTAAGCTACTTTTTTTTCTTGTTGTTTTTTAATTCTCATCAGAGGATTTTTTTAAAAAAATTGATTTATAGAGAGAGTGGAAGGGAGGGTGGGTAGGGGGGAGAGAGAGAGAGAAACACTGATCTGAGAGAGACACATCGATTAGTTGCCTCTTGCACCCTCTGGACCAGGACCGGGAATCAACCTGCAACCCAGATACCCGCCCTTACCCGGGAATTGAACCCGAGACAAACCCGAGGCCCTTTAGTGCATGGGCCAACACTAACCACTGAGCAACACGGCTGGGGCAGGCTCTTCTTTCTAATAGTAAGTCCTGTGTGCATCCCATGTGTGCCCTGCCAGGAGAGGGTTAGATCACTCTGACAGCCTCTTCTAAGGCTGCAGTACACCTTTCACTTGTTTTGAGACTAGATAATAAAAACAAAACCCACTGAACCTGTGGCCTCATTTATTCACCCACCCATCCCTGCATCCATCCATCCATCCCTGCATCCGTCCATCCATCCCTGCATCTGTCCATCCATCCATCCCTGCATCCGTCCATCCATCCATCCCTGCATCCATCCACCCATCCCTGCATCCGTCCATCCATCCATCCCTGCATCCATCCACCCATCCCTGCATCCGTCCATCCATCCATCCCTGCATCCATCCACCCATCCCTGCATCCGTCCATCCATCCATCCCTGTATCCATCCATCCATTCAGCAATGTATATTGAGCACATACTCTTTGCAAGGCTCTGGGGAAAACAGACAAAACAACAACATGACAGAGACAATTCTTGCCCTCCTGGCACCTTCATTCTAACAAAGGAAGTGAGACAGTAAACAAGATAAATACTGAGATGGTGTTCCATTCTTCAGGAAGAGGATCTGCGAGTGTTGGGGGAAGGTGTTGTGTACAATTTATGTAGAAGGATCAGGGGAGGCCAGGCTGACTCACCTCATCCTCGCCCTGGCTCTGTCTCATTGAAAAGATGACATTTGGATTAAAGGAGGGAGAGATTGAGCCATGTGGCCCTGACGCGGGAGCATGTCTGACTGATGAAGGATCAACAACGAGGCGCCGTGATTGGAACAGAGTGAGCCCAGGGGCAGGGGCAGGAGTTAAGGTCTGAGACGGTCGGAATCCATGGGCCATGACGCGGCATATCTGGGTGTTTTGCAAGGGAAACGTGCGTCTGTCTGCTCTGCTCTCGTCCCCCCTGGCGCTCCCTCCCACCCCTCGGTTCTGTCCTGAAGGGGTCTCGCAGGCAGACCGCAGTGCGAGGGCCATGCCGAGGGCGTGGGCTGGAGAGCACGTGGGTGTACGTCTCCTGGGCCCTGAGCCCCTGCCAGATTCTGTTTGGCCTGGGAAACCCCTCCAAGTTCTTTGTTTTGCTGGGGCAGGAGCTTCCCACCTACATCCTGCCTCTGTCCCAGGTTTCCGCCCGTCCCCGCGCACAGGTGAGAGCCGAACAGCTAGGGGAGGCTCCTGGCCCATTGGTGGTGGAGCAGATGTGCGCCTTGCACCCCAAAGAGGTTTCTGATGGCCTCACATTGCTCCTGGGAGAAGACCCCCGCGTGCGACAGGGCTCCCTCCGCGGCTGGAGAGCGACACGGTCCTCCGCTGGGGCGAGGGGGGCCCCCCTGAGACACACACCCCGGATCCTGTGCATTAGTGACTGTTCCCATCACAGGCACCCTCCAGCCAGGAGGCCACAGGGAGGGGTCGGCCTTCCAGGGGCCTGTGAGGGGCACAGAGAAGAGGCAGCGGGGACCCCCAGCTCGCTCGCTGCTGGGGACCAGCGTGGGCCTCCGGTTCAGACAAAACCTGCTTTGGACCCTGCGGCCCCAGGTCCCACCTCCGTGGCTGCCCCCGGGCTGCGCTGCCCGCAGGAGGACTGGGCAGTTTTCTGCTCCCTGAGTGTGAGGACTGAGCCCCAGAGCATGTCTGTGCACCCCCAGCCTTCCTGCTCGTCTGCCTTGCACTGGGGTGCTGGCCCCCCTCCTCCCCCGTCCTTCCC
>NW_006296405.1:340970-355906 GCF_000327345.1 Myotis davidii
GCCCCCTGGGCCCAGCCCCGGGTGCGCCGCGGGCGAGGGCTGCCGGCGGCGGGGGTCTCCCTCCCGGAGGGAAGGCGGTGCTGGGACACCCCTTAGTCTTCGCGCCCGTCGCCCCAGCGCCACCCTTCTCCCCACCCCACCGCCGTCCAACTGGGGGGAGAGGAGGGGAAGGGGAATTCGATTCGCCAGGCACCCTTCGAGGTCTCGTTCAGGACTGGCTGTCACCCGCCCAGAGGGTGACATTTCTTAAAAGGAAACCTCTCGGGTTTGCAGGCAGGGCCCCCCTTTCCTGAGCTCTGCGGATCTGGCCAACCCCCTTGGCAAACCACTGGCTTGTCTTGGCTTGGCCTACCAACCTGTGAAATGGGCTAAGACCTCCAGGCTGACATTCCAACATCGGGTTGCAGAGGAGAAAATGAACCGTGAACATGCTTGGCTGCCATGCGGGAGGCAGAGGCTGGGCTCTGCGATCACGGTGAGACCAAGCAGGGCTGCAGTTCACCCCCATGCCCTGGTGCACCCCGCGCACATGCCCCCTGAGCGACCTCCAAGGCCCCTTACTTTCAAGGGAGTCTTGGCAGCGCAGGGGGAGCAAGAGGCAGATGTTGCCATCCTGAACCATGACCCGACCTCGGCTGTGTCAGTGCACACGCTGCCTTTTCCTCTAGGCCGAGGCTTAGGGAGGAAACTGAGACCCCAGGTGCCTGGTGCATTTCTTTGTGGTTGGCAGAGCAAATAAGGTTGGTCCTTTATTGTGGTGCCAGCAGCCTGATACACGAAATTCGTGGAAGCGCTCAGCCCCACCTGCCAAGGTAGCTAGCTGCCTTGGCCCTGGCAGCCCCAGCTTCGTCTGGAAGGACGTCCAGTCTAGTTAGCATATTACACTTTTATTATTATAGATGGAGGGGATTTTGAAAACACCCTTCGCAGACATGGGGACAGCCACCTCAGCTCCAATAGCAAGACAGCTTTAGGTGGAAGGTTCAAGAAGGATTTGCCCAGCTGACCTGCGTGGCTCAGTGGTTGAGCGTCCACCTATGAACCAGGAGGTCCCCGGTGTTGGATTCCTGGTCGGAGCACATGCCCGGGTTGCGGCCACAATCCCCAGTGTGGGGCGTGCAGGAGGCAGCCAGTCAACGATTCTCTCTCGTCACTGATGTTTCTGTCTGTCTCTCCTCTCCCTTCCTCTCTGAAATCAGTAACAATAAAAAAGAATGAACTGACCAGTCTGTCCCCTCTAAGGAGACAGACTGAGCGACAGCTGCTTTCTCTTCTTTTCACAGCTGCCAGGTGCAGTACTGCTCTAAAGGTCCTGGCCTGGTGGGAGGTCCGGAAATAAGTGGCCGGCCTCCCCTGCCTGCCCTGGTCCGCAGCCCTGGTGTGGGCCAGGTGGGGGCTGCCCTTCCTGAGCAGGGCTTGGCATCTTCCTTCCTGCGGAGCTGCCGAGGTCTTCCTGCGCAGCCGACTGCTGCAGCGGAGCTGGCACACACTCTGTGTATGAGAATCTGAGAGAAGCATCTCACTTCTGCCTTTGCAGCTTCCGGGCCAGGCCCCCAAGGCCTGTGCAGGATGGATGGATTCGCTGGGTCTGCTTTGTATGTCACTCAGAAACCCTCTACCGCCTCTCACCTCGCTGTGTTTATGGCGTAAAAGACCGTCTGCCCTGGAATAACGTTCTTGCTTGATTTTATGAATGGATGGAATAATGAGGAATAGGCTCTGGGTGACAGGATGAAACCACACTTAAACCTGGAGAGACTGTGTATTTTTTTAAAAGTCCCTCCCTCCCTGCACTTTTTTCCTTCTACTAGCTTCCAAGATTGGCGTTTAAATCAAAGAACCCCAAACCAGTCAGGCTGCAACTGAATCAATGAAGAAATTAAAAGTACTAATGCTCCCACTCCACCCTTTGCAACACCCGATCATTTACAGTCGGACCCAGATTTACAGGATCCTGAGGAACTGAATTGGAAGAGCTATGAGGGGTTCTGCTTTATAAAGGGGAGAGAGGGGGGGAAACAAAACCAAAACCAAGAACATACTTAAAAAAATAATGGGCCGTCCCTGCAGCCCTTCCCTCCCTACCCGTCTCATTACTGTTCGCTCGTTGGGCTGCGTTTTGGATACCGTCCTCTACATCTCTAATATGCTTTACTGGTTATTGCTTCGATTTGAGACACTCCGTATATTGCCTTCCTGCTATGGAAGGTGAGGACTTAGCTCACTTACATAATCCTACCTCCCCTGCCTCGCCCTCTTATATTTAACTCCTTAACTGTAATTTTAAGTAAATATTTCACCTGTATTTTTTGTTCCATCAACTATAGAGAATAATAATAATAAATGCCTAATAATGTTTACTACATGCCAGGCAGCACTCTACACATACCTGCTCATTTAAGCCACATAATAATATCAAGAGACAGGTTACTATTATTGGCCCCATTTTAGGGAAAAGAAAAGTAAGGCCACCTTACTATTATTTTAGTGGTTCTCTGTGCCGCGCCAGCACGGCTAAGGGTGACCCTGAGAGGGGGCGGTGACGGATTTAGAAAAGACAGACAAGAGAATGAAAGCTGGGTCTGGGTGGGATGCTGTCCTCTCTGATGGACAGCCTCTCTGCTGGAGAGCTAGCGACAGCGCCACAGACTACAAGCCATGTCTTTATTTTATAGCAGATTCCACGAGGCAAAGTAAGGGCATGGTCAACATGTTTACAACATTCTCATATGTTTCAATCCTACTCTATTACATGCACCTGAACATTATCAAACCCACATCACTCAGGCACGTGGGGCCACGTGTTCCGACCATAGGTTCAAGCTTACAACTACAGCTGTTGGCTATAATTGTGCTGGGAGGGCCCTGCCCTCCAAGCTGGAACTTGCACGTGGCAATGAGAGGACTGTGCCCTCTCATCAGTCCAAGGCTTGAACCTGTCCGAACACTGTAGTCGCTCTCCACAATTCTCCAAGAGGGAGAGGAGGTCAACGCAGGGGGCCAGTCTGCCATCTTTACAGAGTTTTAGCAGAACAAGGACTGGGAAGCATTCATTCTGGCCTTTGCTCTAGTTCCCTGCTGAATAATTAAGAATGGCAGTGATGCCCTGGCCCATGCACCAACAAGGCGGTGGGTTTGGTTCCTGGTCAGGGCACATACCCAGGTTTCAGGTTCGATCCCCAGTCAGGGCGTGTGTGGGAGGCAACTGATCAATGTTGCTCTCTCAAAAATCAATAAAAATTTTTAAAAATTAAACCCAAAAAAAAAGAATGACAGTGACAGGTAAGGTAGCAAGGTCTCTATCAGTCATCTCAGCCGGCACCAGGCAGTTACTCAGCTGTGGGGCTTGGATTCCCATATGCCACAAACCAGCTAAATGGAAATCAACTAGGAGTTTGTTCAAATTTCACCTACTAAACCAGAATCTTTGGAATCTGTGTTTTTAACAAGCTTGCCTCATGGTTTGGAAACCAGTGGGTCACAGGTGGGCCAGCAGCTGGGCTGGTTCTATTGCAACTCCAGTGCCAGCACCATCACTGGGAGCCTGCACTACTGCGGCACTCACAGGACAGCCTGGCTTCTACAGTAGACCTTCCCCTGCAGTAGGACCCGTGATCTTAATCCCAAGATCAAGGTGAAGAGCTAACCCGGTCCAATCTTAGTGTTCACGTCTGACGCTCACTGTTATGCTCCAAGTCCTTTGGTCATAATCACAGAACGTTAGATCTGAAAGGGACGCTATTCCGGGCATAAGGGAGTGGGAACAGCACTGTGGGAGAAGGGATCCTCCTAGAGCAGTAGTTCTCAACCTTCCTAATGCCGCGACCCTTTAATACGGTTCCTCATGTTGTGGTGACCCCCAACCATAAAATTATTTTCATTGCTACTTCATAACTGTAATTTTGCTACTGTAAACAATATGTAAGTATATATGTGTTTTCCGATGGTCTTAGGCAACCCCTGTAAAAGGGTCGTTCGACCCCCAAAGGTTGAGACCCACAGGTTGAGAACCGATGTCTTAGAGGGGAAAGTGATGCAAAGCACAGGTTTGCAGAGGGAAACGTGTGGAAGAGCAAAGCCAGAAGTAGGAACTGGTTTCATCCCCAAAGGACCCCCGTGAAGGGCTCAGCTCCTCCTGGGGCTTTTCCCTTGGATCATAAAGACGGTCGTGACTCTGTACTATATACAAGTTCACAATTTCCCCTTTCAATTCTCTGTGGCTCCTCCAACCATTCAGAAAAGTGTTGATGCGCCCTGACCGGTTTGGCTCAGTGGATAGAGAGTCGGGCCGTGGACTGACAGGTCCCGGGTGCGATTCCTCGTCAGGGCACCAAAAAAAAAAAAAAAAAAAAAAAATTTGTGTAGTGGCAGCCTGCGGAACATACAGGCAGCGAGGAAAAGGGAGTGGGACCTGCCACACAGTCACACCCCTGCTGACGTCCTGAGGGGGCTGGTGACTGTTGTTGTCCAGGCGTTCCAGATGCTAAGCAGAGAGAAGCAGCCCCCAGTGAGGGGGGTGGAAGGTGGATGACCCACAGAAATTGGAGAGAAAAGCGGACCGTGGTGGGGTATAAAGTAGGTGGTGGTGGTGATTGATGCTTAGGTCACATAGGTCAGCTCACACACCCACGATTACCATCAGACAATCAAGGTAGCCTTGAACCACATAGATTTGGATGATTTATTGATCATGTTATTTTTAGAAAACCAACAGCAAAACACTGACAAGGTACATAAATACAGATTGGACATTTTAGGGTAAATTCACTATATTTCCTACCTGTTTGTAGGAACCCAGGTAAGGTGGAAAAGCTGTCCTGCTCATACGGCATGCACACCAGACTGCAAAAGGACTTCCACACTATTTAACGGGACGGTGGCAATAGCTTTATAATAAGGCGGGCATCGCGTGTGACCTAAGCATACCCTGTACGAAGAGCCACGCCCAGGCCACCCTCAGAGGTGGCGTGTGGGAGGGGTTTCCCTTTCTTGCCGAGGTTCTTCCAGAAACCTCCCATTGGCAGGTGCCTTTGCAGGGAGATGCTGGCGCTGTCCCTGCTCAGACTCCGTACAAGAAAGTGGCTCTAGAGAAGGTCAGTGTGTTTCTGATGCCTCCTTTGTATTCTACATGTGCACCTAGTACAACAGTAATTACTAAGCTTGGTGAGACTGCCTCTGACTCACCCTGTACACTAAGCAGGGCCCTTAAGAAACTTATAAGAAGTGGAAAAAAAAATTAAAAACATGAAAATTATACTAAAAAGATGGCACCACTTTTGAAGCACAACTCAGAACTTCTTTTTATAACATCAGACAAGACAGGTTGCTTTCCACCGAACCTAACAACCTTAGAAGGAAACACTATTGCTGGGCATGATCTGGTGGCGATGAACGGAATGCAGAGGTTACAGACCTCGACTGAGTCTACCTCAGGCCTGGCCAACGCTCCGAGAGTCCTCAGGTATTTTGGGAACCAAAGCTATTTAAGCTAACGGTGACAGTTTTTGGAGCTTATGATCACGAGACCATAAACCCTTGCCCATCTTGAAGCTCAATGCCAGAACAGTGAAGAATAAGGAAAATGGCATTTTGTGCTACATCGGAGTGCTGTCAGGTAGGCAATTCGGTAACCTGTGCCTCGTTCTAGATGTCTGTAAGACCACCTAGAGACAAGGGGGTTTTACAGAAGTAAGACAACATAGTCTCCAGAGATAATTCAACCTTTCCTACATGCTCAGCAATATGGCTGGAAAGGAAAAACTAAGACTCCTGCATGGATAGTGGGAAAGCAAGTATATGTCAAAAGCCAAAGAAGTGTGTTGACATGATGGGTTTTCTCCTCCTCACACACTGCGTAGTCTTCCCATAGGTGCTGAGAGTTCTATGATGGTTAGACGACAGAGGGTCTAGAACTCAGGGCAGGGAACTATGCCAAAGCTAAACTCAGGATTACCACCAGTGGGTCTAATGTCAGCAGATTGCCTGAGCTGATCAGGTTGCTTGTATGTCTACTGGTTTCCAAACCTGACCAGGATTCTTCCTTTTCCATTTCTAACCACGCACAGCTCCACCCATTGAAGAGAAGGTGCTTTTATGGGGACAGGGGTAGGAAGGAAAAACTCTATATGAATCAAGTGTGATTGAAAAGTTGAAACACTGATTATCTATGGATTTCAATGATCTGTGCTTTACTCTTGCTACTCTGGGTAACCAAAGGTCACTGTTAAAACACCTTTGCTTAGAAATGTTAATGTTTATTATACATCTAAATCTAGCTATGTCATAGGCATGAACAGTTTAGACCGAAGTTTCACATCATGTCACTAGGGCCCTGAAAAAAGAAGATTCTGCCAGTGGAAAGGGTTTCAGTTTGGCCCCCTAACATTTCAATCTAGTCTATACTGTTTTATAGATTTTTCCAGGATGTGGAAAACACTCTATTAAATTAAGAAAGCATGATTTTCTTTACTTAAAGTCTGACATTCACAGATAAATTAGTATATACATGGGAGAACTGGTAGTATTAAATATTAGGTTTTAATTCTCCACATAGGAAACTCTCACAGATAGACTTCCTCATTCCTGGGCAAAGAAATGTAGGCAGATATGCAAACACGAGAGAGTACAAAGATGACTGGGGGAAGTCTCAAAGCTAACAAACCCAAGGACTGGAGTAACAAAACACTGACTTGAAAATCCAGCTCTACCAAGAGTTGGCTTAAGCCAGTCGATCCCAACTCAAATTCTGGTTATAGTTTGACTCTACAGTGATGAGCTGGCTTCCCCAAGAAAGTTGGCTACCTGCCTTATAGTCATATCCTATATATAATCTGTACATATCCGTATGTGTTTCTTTATATTGCACTTAAACTTCAGGGCTGCAGTAAGATAGCAGGGAGTACCTCAAAGAGGTGGAGAAGCAGCAGGCATAAACTTTCCTAAATCAAGTAAGTGTCAGGAATTCAGAGTTAAAGTTCAAGAATAACTTTAAAAGCTGGTTATAGATATACTAAAATGCCTGGTGGCCCTTTATATAAAATCCTAGTCATCTACATTTAAATCATCACACACACAGTCTCATTTGGCATCCAGAACATGTGCATAAAGTGTAGTTTACAGCACTCAGAGTTGGTCATACTACATCATGTTCACTAGTGTTATATTAAAAGAAGACATTTTGGACCAAAGATATGTACTTGTATGACAACATCACACACAGGTCTTGGATGTCAGGCCTCCAAAGTCTACCTCAAAGATGACCGCTCTTAGGCGGCTTTATAAAAAGAATGCCAGCAAGTATGGACTGAGCCAGGCTTCCTTTCTATCTCTCTGTGTAGAAGAACTAGAGACCTACTTCTATCCCAAGAGCCATGAAAGGAGAAGCACTCAGTCTTTGGTCCCTATGTAAATCCATGACAAAATCCGTTCACCACCCTAGACTGCACGACTTGTTTAATCCTAGACATAGTTCCCCCAATGATCCAGAGACGACACTGGAGTCATGCAGCAGAGCTTTGTTTTGAATTAATGGGGCTGCTCAGACTGACTTGCTCTGGAGAGAGCTCCTCATAGCAACAAGCCTAGCAGTGGATGGAAAGTTAATGCCAAACAGACTGGTCATGGCAAAATGAGGGTGGGGCCTCTAGAGGACTGGCTCCTTTTCCTGCCTCTCTCCACATGCCTCACTCCCTGCAAAAGGACCCAAACTCAGAGATGAATGGTTATTACAAGACCTTGCCAAACACAGGCTCCATAAACTCAACCCCACATGGATGGGATGTTATAATAAGGCCTGCAAGTTAGGAGTTCAAGTCTAGAGGCCACAATTTTCTCTTCCCTAGCACTGAACATTCAATGGTAACTTTTAGGCCTAACTCAAAGGTGATTTTAAATCCACACATGAGCTAAAGATATCCCTTCTGGGATGAAGGAAAAAGAATAACTTTAAAAGCTAAGTGAAAAAGAGGCACTTAAAGGAAAATGTGTCCTAAATCTCTCATCCGAGTCTCCTACGGTGAGGCAACCAATGGGATGACCAGCACTGTATGCCTTTGGTACCTTTCATACGCCCAAGGCCTTCCAAATGCTGAACTACTCTAGCAGCGTGATGGCAGAGCAAGTGAAAATTTAAGTCATTTCTTTCCTAGAATTAAAAACAACAGAAAACAAACCAGAACTAAAATTTCGCACCAAAAAGCGAATGATCCTGTTTCATTCCTTCCTCATGCTAGTTTTTTTTTGTTTTGTTTAGAGAGAGTGGAAGGGGTGGGGTAGGAGAGAGAGAGAGAGAGAGAGAGAGAAACATCTACGTATGAGAGACACATCGACTGGTTGCCTCCTGTACACGCCACAACCAGGGCCTGGGATTGAATCTGCAACTGAGGTACGTGCCCTTGACAAGGAATGGAACCCGAGGCCTTTAGGTCCCGGGTTGATGCTCTAACCAGGGCTCCTCATGTTAGTTTTTAAGATGATGCTTAGTTCTTCAGGAAAGATGACCTGTGGCTTTTTCCCTCAGGGCCTTTTATCCATTTACCAGACAAGTACTCACAGCACTATCTATGCACATTAAAGCAGATGGAGAAGGAGGCGATAAGCTAAGAGAAAAATCAAGGGCCAATTGGCTTTCTAGAGATAAACCTGTCATCTAAGAAAATGGCAGGTGCATGGCCCAGAGTTAGAGAAGAAGCAAGTTCTGAAAGGAAATGGGCACCGGGACAGTCGAAGCTCTCAGCCCAGAGCAGAAGCCCTCCCGGCCCTGCTCTCCTCTGGCCTCTCATGAGCTTGCATTTATGTCCCACAGCATGTGTGCCACATATTTAGGGTCTACAATTCCCCATGAAGAAGAAGCCAAAGTGATACTTGAAGCATTAATAAGCACAGGAGAATTTCAAAACTGCTCAAACAAAGAACTTGGACAACCATTGTTTCTTGATGTGAAGCATTCTTGGTGTCCTAATTTCTAAGAGCCACAACGAACAGCACCACTATGACACACACAAGTCTTTGGACAAGCCACCTCTAACGAGTGCTGGCACCATAGGATGAAAGAAGAAACCACTAATCAAGAGTTGCCGAGCTGCTTAAATTTCCTCCTAAGTCAAAATTTAGGTTTGGGTATCTCTGCAGCAGGATGTCTACCACTGTGGCCGTCAGAACCAGCTCTTCAGATGTATCTTTGAAAGCAGTAAGTTAAACACTAGCTTTACACACAGTCTGCAAGTCTCCCAAGGTTAGCCTTCTTGTTCTATCCCCCAAACGTCTTGTTGCAGGATTTAAAATTTTTTAATTTTATTTTTGTTTTCACTGATGATGTTGCTTTCATTTATAGAGCATTGGCTGACATGGTCATATGTTCAAAACTTCTTTTAAAAAATTCATTATCTTATTTTGATTCATAACATTATTAAGGTACTTTCAGACTTTCCCTCAATGCCATCAAGGAAGAGGGAGTATGTGAGTGTGTGTGTATGTATTGGGGTGGGAGGGAGAAAAGCAAAGAAAGAAACACAAGGGAAAGTGAGATTCCATAAACTTAAAACCAAAACCAATGTACAGAAAGGCATCTGATGTATTTTCTGAATAAGGCCTTGATCAGGGTAACCAATCCTCTTTGTAGCACATTCTACACTGCCCATAAATAAAGGAGTCTCTTTAATTTAACATTTCCAGTATCAATGAACAGTCCAGAAATCCTCATTTCAAGCGCTCGATGAGTCCCTGTGTGAGTCCCAGGTGCAGAAGCTGTGTCCGGGAGAGGTTGGCTAGGTTAGGGAAGGCCGCGAGCAGCTTCTCCCATGCCAGTTCCAGCAAGCTAGGCACCACCAGCCAGATCTTAAACAACGAGCCAGTCCGCTTGTTTTCGTGGATGTTCACCACTCCTCCATGAATGTACATGCAACCAGCCTATGAGCAAATGGCAGTCAAAGAGGATGAGTTCAAATGGGAGAGAAACAGACACTAAGACTAAAGAAAAAAAATTCAAAGTGGGCTGAATTGAGATGAGGTGAAACAAAAAATTTCTCACTGATCCCAACATAGTGCAGTGATCACGACTGGTTTAAATAATGAATGAGATCATAAGGGGGAAACTATAGATTGTTTTAGACTTCAACAACGTCAACAAACATTAAGGTTTCTCTCCATTGTGCCTAATACTGGACATATAGAGATGAAAATCAAGGTTTTTGCGTTAAAAAAACTAGAATTCTCAATAACCTGGCATCATGGGGTAAATCTATTCTGCCGTCCAGGAAACCCCTCTGATAGCACTGTCAGGGCCTGAATGCTGCACGTAGCACTTCTTTTACCTTTATGCTGCTCTCTTAAACTTGTGTATATGTTTTCTCCCCGCTTCTCAGAAGCACTAGCTTTGGAAGAACTTTTTAAAAACACATTCTTAATCCAGAATCTGCTGATATCAGAATCTTTTTTTCTTGCTAATATTCCTAAAAAGATTTCTTTATCTGCAACTATGAAGGAAGATATGAAAATAAAAACTTACTGGTGTAACAGCTGCACAGTGAAAATAAACAGGCTCTGGCATGGTAGCTGGGAGCTTTACCCATTGAAAAGTCTGCAGATTCAATTTCCAGATATCTCCCAGGATCACTTCTCCATTATAGCCCCCACAAATAAACACATCTATCGAACAAAAAGAGAAAGCCAAGATCACACAAAGAAAAGGAGCCACAGCTCTAGCACACGGCTAGTTGACCTGGGACCAGTTCAGCAGATTTCCCCAAACCACAGAGGACTTCAGCTGGGTGGGCCTCCTCATGCTGCCGCCTCGTCCCTCGATGGACACTACGTTGGGATTTTGCTAGGACAAAGGAAGCAAAGCTCTAAGGAGGCTTCATGTCTGGGTTCCGACACCTATGGGCGCCAGGCATAGAAAGAAGTAAAAAGGTCCAGGGCACAAACAGGAGTGCACATGCTCCATAGGGGAGATGGCAGTGGGGCTCCAGGTGACCAATACCATGCCAGACTTAAGGCCAGGTTTGCCTTACAGAAATCTAGCCTGGGATGGTGTGGCTAAGTGGGTTGGGCGTTAGCCCATGCACCAGGAAGTTCGATTCCTAGTTAAGGGTGCATGCCCAGGTTGCAGGCTTGATCCCCAGTGGGTCATGCAGGAGGTAGCCAATCGATATTCACATTGATGTTTCTCTCTTTCTCTCCCTTCCTTGCTCTCTAAAAATCTGTAAACTATTTTTTTATAATACATTTTTATTGATTTCGGAGAGGAAGGAAGAGGGAGAGAGAGATAGAAACATCCATGATAAGAGAGAATCATTGATCGGCTACCTCCTGCAAGTCCCCCACTGGGGATCAAGCCTACAACCTGGGCATGTGCCCTTGACTGGAATCGAACCTGGGACCTTTCAGTTCGCAGGCCGACACTCTATCCACTGAGCAAAACTGGCTGGGGCATAAACTATTCTTTAAAGTAAATAAATAAAAGAGCAAAGCTTCTCAGCTAGAGGAACTACATTCCTCCACTGGACACCTCATGTAATCATGCAAGAAATCTGGCATCACACACTGGGTTCCCAGGGAAGAAAAAGAAATCTGGATTTCTTTAAAAGTGAAAAATTTTGATTTTTAAGTGTTAGTCAGTAATTCAAAAAACTTTAATACACATGAGTCAAACAAAACACATCTGCAGACCATCAGTTTGTAAACTCTTCTTTTAAATAATGTCCTGGAAAAAATCAACTTATCTGCACGTAGAGACAAATGCTCTTTATGCAGACATTAACGTGAGGAGACACATTTGTTGGGCTGTTCTGACTGGGGGCACAGATGAGGCTCTTCCAAATGTTCCCCAGCCCAAAGAGGACAGCCTGAAGACCCATTTGATGTGTATTTACATCAGAGGGAAAAAACCTTCCCAAAATCAAAGTTTCTCTCTGCGCCTGTTTTGTTTGTTTTTGGCTTTATGGGTTCAGTTAGTTATAACTAATTAGACAACTTGTAACAAAGGCTATGTGAGCCTTCAAATTAAATGCCCAGAACTAAGGCTGAATTTCGTCTGTACGGTGCCTGATCTCAAAGAATCAAAATAATAGCTGTCTTATTTCAAGTCTTGACTAAGTTGAAGCCAATACTTAAACAAACGATAAAATACACAGGAAACCATTTTGACTAGGATTCAAGAAAAGTACAGCGCCATTCATAGAGAGGCAAAGCTGAACAATGCCACTATCTGTAAATCTTATCCAAAAAGCAGAAGCATAATAAAAAGAACCTCTGTACGAGAGACAGCAGCATAATCCCGGGAAAATCCAAACGAAGCTGCTGAAAGGATGCAGGCTATCAAATCAGTTATATACAACTTCCTCCCAGAGACACATGTAAGGTGCTATATCAAACTATAAAATAAGCTGTAAATTAAAAGACAGAAAGGTTATCCAAAGAGGAGTCATTTATCACACTTAGATAAAGTAGCTGCAGCTGCTCTCTGAAGCCACACAATGCCTTTGTTGTAATATGGCCCAGGAATAAGCTCACAGTTCTGTTTGGCATCAGACAGAGAACAAAATAAACTTTACGATATAATACTCCAGAAGGAGTTATTACAGTTTTAATACAATGTTCACTGAGGTCTCTATTGTTCCCCATCAGAACCACCGACATCTGCTGCGGTAGGGTGCTCAAAATCAGGGGGTACAATAAAAGCTTATTTATCACCAAGTCTTGAGTTCTCTGATAACTGAAGGAACCCAAACATATGAGTTGACTTTATAAAAACTGCTGAGAGAAGCATAACTTTATGAATTTCCTCTTAAGTTGAAACTATAAGAAACAGGCTGTTCCCAGAGTTATGTGTCTTGTAAGGAGCTGCTATCATTAGGAAATAAGGCATTCTCCATACATATAATTACAGAAATGGAACCAGAGACTTATTTAGAACGCTTACCGTTTTTTATCTGAACACAACTGTGGCATCTCCGGGCTGCAGGGAAACCTGCCAGAGACATAAGCACAGAAATTCCGTTGTTCACAGAGGTAACACTGATACGACACAGTGACAGGCATCCTACGAGCAACTCACCTAAAACAACCCCTTGGCTGCAGTCAACAAACACTGCCCAGCCCTTCCAGTCCTCCCTTATGGCACTAACACAAGCCAGCGGAAGTCTCATCAGAGCGGCACAATGTTAAGGTGCAGGAAAACACACGGGGTGGCAGAGGTCAGGTTACTAGTGGGTTTCCCAAGCCCTCTTACCCACAAACAGGTAGACAGATCTTGATTTAAGTACCTATTTCTTATCCCACCCATAATCCCTCACTTGCACAGAATTCGGCAATTCCCTTTAAAAGTCTCTGCTCAACTGCTGAAGAAGAAGAATTGGGCTCAGGAATACAAGTAATTTCTAATAACAGTTCAAGAGATATTTTACTTGTCATATAACTCAATAAAATTAATTTTTCCCTTCCAAAACAAGTAAAGTATAAAATACATTTGTTAAAGATAAACGGGTCAATACTATAAGTTTACCTATTTTTTCATGGGGTTTTGTTGCAATTTCCTCCCATGCATTTGTTTCAAGGTTGTATGCATGGATCTTGGAGAGGGAAAAAAAAGATACACACAGATAATGTTAGCTCGCCTGAAAACTGGATTTTAAACAACAGCCTGTACAAACGTATATACTTTTTTGAAAAGTCTTCTTACCCTGTTTTTATCTGATTTATTGCTAATTCTAAGACAAAATATTAACAGTTCAAAATTAAGCACATAGATTATCTCAGTATTTAAAAAAAAGAAAATAATGAAGAAAAAAATTAGAATTTTGCAACTTTCACATTTTCTACAATAAATATGTATGATTTTATAACAGAAAAAAGCAAGTGTTGCATATAAGCCTAACCAATGGACACAGACAACAGAGGAGTGAGGGCATGAGTGGGGGTTGGGGAGCAAAGGGGGGATAAGGACACATATGTTGTAATACCTTAATCAATAAAGAAATTAAAAAAAATAAATATGCAAACTGCTTAGAAAAAGAATAAAGCAAATGTTGGTAAGAAAGCACCCGAAGGCAGTTTTAACCAAACTGAAAAAAGATCGTTAAGGTTCCAGACAGACCAGGAGCTCTGCGTCCTACTTTAGATTTCCCCTGGATACGTGCACTTAGAAATGCCACAGGGATGGAAGACCTGAAAGCCCTTCAGAGCTCAGCTTTCTCAAGTTAGTGATGCATGGCCCTAAAAATGCCTGTTCTTTTTAGATACAGAGCACTGATGATGATAAGGATGTGACATTCTGAGAATGCTGGTTCCAATTCCAATTAGTTGCTCCATTCAAGCTACTATTTCTTCCTTTTAGTCGTTTTCCTCATCCAACGTGAGAGGATAATTTTCATGAAGTATATTCTTTGAGCGATAATGCAGCTGTCAAATGGAGAGCATATTAGGGGCACGGAGCTCAACCTTACATGATAAAGAGCATGCAACATAAAATAGATGTTAATGAAGAACCTTTTCAAAACTTAAGATATCTATAGTAACAGAATTATCTTACTTAGTATAGCACATGCCTCCCTCTACACTTCTCCCTCTTTTCTCTCTTTTAAAAAAAAAATATATACCTTGTTTAAGGAATAAGCTGTCCAGGAAGTACCACCTCCCAAGATGTAAATCCTCTGTCCATCATGTGCAATTTCATGTCTGTATCTGAAACACACAATAAAATATGTTTATAATTAAGTGAAAAATGATCTACCTAAGATTTAGCCACTAGGCTTCTTACTGGATTATTATTTACAATAATAAATTATTAGAAATAACCTAAGTGTTTAATAATGTGAATTGGTTAAATAAATTATAGAATTGCATTTCCTACACACCCACCTGCGACTGAGAATCTAACCCTCGACCCTCCAGTCTATAGGCTGATGCTCTAACTAGTGCTCACTGGCCAGGGTTTGGAC
>NW_006296405.1:355961-356419 GCF_000327345.1 Myotis davidii
ATAATTCCATAAAATTTATAGATAATTGCAGGCTCTCTCTGGAGCAGGCCCACGCCTTCCTTTCTTCCCTTTCCTGGCACCTTAACATTGTACCGCTCCAATGAGACTTCTAATGGCTTTGTGTTAGTGTGCAATAAGGAAGGACTGGAAGGGCTAGGCCAGTGGTTGGCAAACTACAGCTCGCGAGCCACATGCAGCTCTTTGGCCCCTTGAGTGTAGCCACGAAGTTTCAATCGCACTGTATGTGCATGCCCGCACGTGGTATTTTGTGGAAGAGCCATATTCAAGGGGCCGCAGTTTGCCGACCACTGGGCTAGGCAATGTTCATTGAATGCATCTTTACTTCTCTCCTAAATTCTAAGGGTCCCCATGAGACTTGCAACCAGGGGAGCCATGAGCAGCGCCACAACCCCTGAACCTGTCTCGAAGGCCGCCTTTCCTCTTTTTTTTTTTTTTTT
>NW_006296405.1:356850-357307 GCF_000327345.1 Myotis davidii
ATAAAATAGAGTTAATGAAGAACCTTTTCAAAACTTAAAATATCTATAGTAACAGAATTATCTTACTTAGTATAGCACATGCCTCCCTCTACACTTCTCCCTCTTTTCTCTCTTTTAAAAAAAAAATATATACCTTGTTTAAGGAATAAGCTGTCCAGGAAGTACCACCTCCCAAGATGTAAATCCTCTGTCCATCATGTGCAATTTCATGTCTGTATCTGAAATACACAATAAAATATGTTTATAATTAAGTGAAAAATGATCTACCTAAGATTTAACCACTAGGCTTCTTACTGGATTATTATTTACAATAATAAATTATTAGAAATAACCTAAGTGTTTAATAATGTGAATTGGTTAAATAAATTATAGAATATATATAAAATAGATTAGTATGTAACCAGAAGATGTTGGCATACAGAATAATTAGTATGTTGAGAAGTTGTTTTTATGTCAC
>NW_006296405.1:358683-384632 GCF_000327345.1 Myotis davidii
TATGTGTTAAGAGGGTGCCTGAACTTTCAGCTGCCACTCCCTGGCAGACAGCACCCCACTGCTTTTCACAGCTTGATGCTACGTGGATACCTTCCTCAGCTTTGGTGCTCTCTGCTGGGGAGCCCAGTTCCAGGATTAGATCCCAGAATTCTCAGTGGCACCTCTCCCTGCTCTACCACTGGCTGAGATATCTCTCTGTGACTTCAGTTCCCCTCCGTGGGTCACGTCTCTGCCCCTCCTACCAGTCTCTATGCCAGCTCCACCTTTGGTCCTTGGGTATCAGGGTTCTCTCCTGTGAGTTTTCCGTTGATTATTCAGGAAGCCTTCTCGTATTTCAGTTGTAATTATGGACCACTTCTTTCCTCTACCATTTCTGGAGAGCCAAAGCAGAGCACTGCCTAGGCCAGGGGTGGGCAAACTTTTTGACTTGAGGGCCACAATGGGTTCTTAAAAATGGACCGGAGGGCCGGAACGAAAGCATGGATGGAGTGTTTGTGTGAACTAATATAAATTCAAAGTAAACATCATTACATAAAAGAGTACAGTCTTTTTTTTCAATAGTTTTATTCATTTCAAATGGGCCGGATCTGGCCCGCGGGCCGTAGTTTGCCCACAGCTGGCTTAAGCGCTCTCCTGTTGCTTCTTGTGCCCCAAGCCCTGTGTCCCCAGTTTTAATAAATGTACTCTCAAAAGAAAAATAAATGATAGATACATAAATATGCAAGGAAAATGATTATAAGGTGACATCCAAAATATTCCAAAATATTAACCCTGGTTATCTCTGAGTTTAGATTTTGTTTTATATTTTCTTCATTTTGCTTATTTATATCTTCTAGATTTTCTATAATCTTTTTGTGATAACTTTGCATAAGGAGGGAAGCTATTATAGAGATTTAAAAAGTGATCTGCCTACATTTAATTAGAAACTCTAGACCATGGGCTTTCAAACTAAAATACTTATTTAACAGATACAAAGATACCAGGAAAATTATGCTATAGAGAACTGTGAATATAATGTGAAATGCCTACCAGAACTTTTATCCAAGCAGCCTAGCTACAAGCTGAAACAATTTATAATATGTACATAAAATAATTCAAAGAAGGCAACCATATTAAAATGCTTTGAAAACTTCATCTATTTCTTCCTTTCCATGAAGGAAATAAATGCTGATAAAATAAATTACATAAAAATTATTCCATTTCAAAAAAAAAAAATTATTCCATTTCCCAAGTCCTCTCATGGTAAGTTCTGCAAGTCAGCCCATTACTATACTAAAATAAAGATAAATTCTTCCTTAGCATCTATATACCATTTTGCTTAAAGACAACAAAGAGACCTTAGATTAAACAAAACAATTAAAAAATTATTTACTATACCCTTGCTTTTAAACTAGAGGGCAAAAGATCATTCTAAGTTTTCCAGTGAGTTTAACTCTAAGAAGCAGAAACCACCATCAGGAAAGAAAAGTGAAAGATCTAGGGCAGGGGTGGGCAAACTTTTTGACTCGAGGGCCACAATGGGTTCTTAAACTGGACCAGAGGGCCGGAACAAAAGCATGGATGGAGTGTTTGTGTGAACTAATATAAATTCAAAGTAAACATCATTACATAAAAGGGTACGGTCTTTTTTTTTTTTAGTTTCATTCATTTCAAATGGGCCGGATCTGGCCCGCGGGCCGTAGTTTGCCCACGTCTGATCTAGGGTCTACTAGAAGGCAACTAGAGTGAATCATGTGCTGTCTGAGTGTTTAACAGAGAACTTGAAGAACCCTCCACTCCCTCCCTCTCTCTCTCCCTTCTTCTCTCCCTCCATACCTCCCTCCCTCTTTCTCATCCATCCATCCATCCAATCAATTTTCATATAGTACCACTATAGGCATGGCACTAAGCCCTATACTGATGATACAGGTGTGAGCAAATGAGCCAAAGAATCAAAATATGCAAATTAAGATGGAAAATGAAAAAAATAACTAGAAAGTAGTTGTTTTGCCTGTGATATGAAATTTAGTTACATTACTACCATTGGTTTCTTCTTCAAAGTGTTACTATCTTCCTAATGCAGGAAAAGTGGAGTATAAGAGAAAATAACATGAAAAAATTTCTAGAGCTCAGAGGGAAATATCACTCCCTTACCAGGAGATCCTTCTTTAATGATGAACTGGAATGTAACAACCAGTTAGCTATTTTAACCAGGCCAAAGGATTTTCTTCAAACCGTATTACTAATATCTGGAAAAAAGTCAAATCTTTGGAAGAAAGAATAAATGTGCTTTAATCTTAGAACCTTACCTCTCTTCTGGAAGATCACAGGATAGGTTGTTTGGTTTCAGTTGTGTCCACTCTCTGGTATTAAGATCTAATTTGTGCAGGTCTGTGCTGTAAATGTAGCCAGTTGTCCCTCCAAAGACATAAAGGGAGCCATTGATGATAGCCATGGCCTGAAAAACAAGGAAAGGTGAAAAAGACTGACTCATTAGCACTTGATTAAAGAATATAAACTTATTAAATACCCCCAAATCAGGTTTTATGAAATTCTCTTGTATTTTTAAAAAAATATTTTTATTGATTTCAGAGAGAGGAAGGGAGAGGGAGAAAGAGACAGAAACATCAATGATGAGAAAGAATCATGGAGTGGCTGCCTCCTGCATGCCCCCTACTAGGGATTGAGCCCAAAACCTGGGCATGTGCTCTGACCAGGAACCGAACCGTGACCTCCTGGTTCATAGTTTGACACTGAATCACTGAGCCACACCAGCCGGGCCTCTTATATTTTTTTAACCTTCTAAAACACAAGACCCATAATGAACTAAAGATTTTAGAGAACACAGAGATTATTTTTATTTTTATTTTGAGAGAGAGACGGGAAGGGAGAAGGTATGGATAAAAGAGGGAGGGACATCGATGTGAGAGCAAGACACTGATCAGCTGCCTCCCACATGCCTCCCAAAGTGGAGCCCCAAACCCAGGCATCGTGGGAATCAAACAGGCAACCTTTCAGAGCATGGGAGCCACACTAAGCTACACTAGCCAACTGAGCTGCACTGGCCAGGGCACAGAGATTATTTTTAGAAAGATAAAGTTTACTCAACTGGAAAGCCAGTTCCACCTAGATTGGCAAGGGGGTCAGAGGATCATTAGGGCTTCTAGTCAACCAAAGAATTTATAGATCATGGACGTGAGCATTTTCATTAAAAACTGCTTCTCGCCTGGCCAGCATGGCTCAGTGGTTGAGTGTCAACCTATGGACCAGGAAGTCACAGTTCAATTCCCAGTCAGGGCATATGCCCTGGTTGCAGGCTTAATCCCCAATGTGAGGCATGCAGGAGGCAGCCAATCAATGATTCTCTCTCATCATTGATGTTTCTATCTCTCTCTCTCTCTCTTTTCCTCTCTGAAATCAATAAAAACGTATATTTTAAAAAGAAAAAGAAAACTGTTTCTCTTCCTAAGCAATTTGAAGAAAAATGCTCTCAAGCAGAAGGAGCAGAAATGAAAATAAGCCACCAGAATTCCTTAGGTAAGATCTACTGGTAGAGTTGACAGTCAGTCCCCAAAACTTGACGTTTCCACCAGACTCTTTCTTCTTCAAAGTAAGTTTGGCTATTTTTATTGTCATTTCTTAAGAGTTTAAATGCCTCCTGTTGTGAAATATAGAGTTATCCAGTATGTGCCTCTACACATAGCCAGAAGCTACTATCAGTACTGATGTCTGCCAGTCAAGTAAGAAACAAAGACTGATTATTTTAAGCTTAGCCATTATTCTCAAAGGGTCTCTGATGTATGGTGAGTGGCACCCTAACTTTTTGGACATATTGTTTCAAACCTAGGTTTGAAGCACTTGAACCTAACTGGAAACTAATCTCTACATAATGTGTTTTAGCTCAGATCTTAACTAAGTGCAGGGATCACATTCTCTGCTACTTAGGTAAAAAAAACTCTTCAAAGAATCCTTTCACTCTAAAGATGACAAGACCCAGACCATATGGAGCCCAATTTCTTGTTGGGGATGGGAGTGAAGGTGGGGTGGGGTCCTGACATTTAAGAAACTTCCATACAGGTCTACATCATAATCCTAAATTGGATTAGAAATAAAGGAGAGAAGGCAAAATACCAGATTTACAAATTACAATTTCACATCAGAACTGAAAAAACAAATATTAACTACAGTGAATTTACTCTCCACTTAAACAATTGGTAGTGCCCTGGCCATGTTGCTCAGTGGTTGGAGTGTTGGCCCGTGTACTGGGTTCCATTTTGGTCAAGAGTACGTACCTGGGTTGCAGGTTTAATCCCCAGCCCTGGTCCCTGGTCAAGGTGCGGGCAGGAGGCAACCAATCAATGTTTCCCTCACATCGATGTTTCTCTCTTTCTCTCTCCCTTTCCCTCCCTCCCTTCCACTTGCTCTAAAAATTAATGGGAAAAATATCTGCAGGTGAGGATTAACAAAAACAAACAAACAAAAATTGGTAGTAATATAAAGATTCTGACATTGTTTGTTCCCAGAACTAGAAAGATCCAAACAAATAATCCACCATGACCAGCCATAGATTGGTACCTGTCCATATATACGACTGGGTTTCTTCCCCCGACAGCTGAGTAAAGCCCATCTCTTATACTTCACATTACAGACATGGACATCATTTCCGTTGCTCTCACCAAATGGGATGCCTGTACCTCCAAACACTAACAGGTTGTTTCCATGCAGCACAACTGGGGAAGAAGCACAAATTCCGTTTATGTACTGGGTACCTAAAATGTATAACAACACAAACTCAGAATATCTGAGAAACTCAAAAATGTCTGCTTAAATGCCCTCAGAAGATAGCTCAAACCACTGACATCTAACTACTACAGAGTTCTCCAAAAAAGATCTAATTCATGCCAAATGGAATATATCATACTAGAGGCCTGGTGCATGAAATTCGTGCACGGGGAGGGGGGGTGTGTCCCTCAACCCAGCCTGCACCCTCTCCAATCTGGGATCCCTCTCACAATCCAGGACTGCTGGCTCACACCCGTTCGCCTGCCTGCCTACCTGATTGCCCCTAACCACTTCTGCCTGCCAGCCTGATCACCCCCTAAACACTCCCCTGCCAGCCTGATCGATGCCTACGTGCCCCCCTGCCAGCCTGATTGACACCTAACTGCTCCCCTGCCGGCCAGATTGCCCCTAACTGCCCTCCCCTTCCAGCCTGGTCACCCCCAATGGCCCTCCCCTGCAGGCCTGGTCACCCCCAACTACCCTCCCATGCTGGCCTGGTCACCCCTAACTTCCCTCCCTTGCCAGCCTGGGTGCCCCTAACTACCCTCCCCTGCAGGCCTGGTCACTCCCAATTGCCCTCCCTTGCAGGCCTGGCCACTCCCAACTGCGCTCCCCTGCCAGCCTGGTCGCCCCCAACTGCCCTCCCCTGCTGGCCTGATTGCCCACAACTGCCCTTCCCTGCTGGCCATCTTGTGGTGGCCATCTTTGTCCAAATGGGGTTGGCCATCTTGTGTGTTGGAGTGATGGTCAATTTGCATATTACTTCTTTATTAGATAGGGTAACAATATTGAATGATATGAATTATAGTACACCACTACTGCTCAGGACAATGCAAGTGTACAACGAAACAGAGGAAAATGAAGTATCATCTTTGTCCAGCAAGGACCAGTGGGACTCAGAATGAAAGGGTAAAAGAATCACTGTTTTTGCCAGGGGAATGATCTCTACATTTGATCACAGCTGGTAACTTTGGTGTTCTTCTCTGTATCTCTTCTATTCCTGCCAACACACACACACACACAGTCACACATACCTTCTTTCCTTCTCTGATGGCAAATACTCCCAAAATAGTTCTACCATATTATTTCAATGGCATTTTTACCACTCTTTCAATAGAGTGTAAGAGTCAACAGCATGGGCTCTAGAGCCAGCAAAAAGCTAGGTTTAAATTCCTGTGTGACCCCAGGAAAGTTACTTAATCTCTAAATTAAATCTTCACAATAACCCTGTGAGGTAGGAACTATTATCTTCTCCATTTTATAGATAATGAAACAGAAGTGGTAAGTGGTTTAAATCACTTGTTGAAGGTTTCCTAAAAAGAACCTTGCCAAATTAGCATTCAATCCCGGCAGTTGGCTCCAGGGCCTGTATTCTTAGCCACTACCCAGAGGGCCTCTCTCAGCCTCAGCTTCTTCATTTGTACCATGGCAATATATCCAGTACCCGCAGTAGGGATGTTATGAAAATTAAACTGATACCATGTGTGAACTAGCCATGAACAGGGTTTAATCATATTACAGTGTTACTATAAATTATTAACAAAGAACAAGTGACATTGAACAGGACCTCTCAGACAGCTCATGAAGTCAAAAGTTCAGAACTGCTTGCACTCACGTGACATAGATGCCAATTCCCGGGGCATGTACCCATCTGTGCCCATCTGGTGCCATACTCCTGTAGCAAAATGATACCGCCAAAGCTCCCTGAAGAGAGGATAGTCTTCATTATCTGGCCCTCCTGATTCATCATAATCTGGGTTATAACCTCCAAATACATATAGATTGGTATTATCTGCCACACAACGATGTCCACTTCGTGCAGGTGGAGGTCTGTGGCCTAGGAGAGAGGAGGACAGTTTTCCACAGATGGCCCAGCAGATTAAAAGCATAAACAAAATTTGGTAACAATCTTTTTAGCTTTAAAATGGATCAGGGAAGATTTATGACATGGATGTATTTTTTATTTGCTTGGGTTATTTTATACATTCCCACACACTAAAGATTTTAGGGAGCTGGTCTCCATTTCTATTTCATATGACTACTTTCAGATTTTGATAACTGTAAAAAGATTTTTCCCAAGGGAGGCAAAATAGCGTTATAAACTCAAGAAAATGGCTGATAACTTGAAATTTTCAAGAAAAGGAAGAGAAGGGGTTTAATAATCCAAAAGCTAAAAGGATAAATGTTATTTCCTTAGAGGAGAAAAAAGCACAGGCCAACTAAATTTAACTGAAAATATTAGAAAACTACATAAATATAATCACAAATGTGAATGAGTCATGTATAAATAAAAATACACACACATAAAACCTATTATTTTTCCACAGTATATAATAATTCACTTAAAAAGAAAATTGGTTTTTCAATGAGTTACAGCAAAATGTAGAATTTAAATACTCCAGATATTCTGTCAGTTAAGAAAAAATATCCTTATATTTATCTAAAAGAGCTCTTAATGAGAGCTCCACACTAGGAAAAGCTATTTCTACAATTATATTTGAAAGCTTTCTGAAGTTTCAATTAGGTCAACCAGTTCACTAAAAATTATTTCAGGATTATTTTAGAGTAAAAAAAAAATCCCAAAACTTTACATTATTTCTATTATCCTTATAATTTTTATACCAGTCTACACAAACCCTTACATAGCTGCAGAACCAAATATGCTTAAATATATATATATTGGATGGTAAGAAGCTACTACTGTATAGTGACTGTTACCCTAAAGACTTATCTACTTTCACATATTAGGAGTAAATACTAGTATGATGTTAATTAATATTTAGGACAATGCTGGATACCTAATAAGCATCTGTTATATAAATAAACATTTATTACCAACCTAACGTAAGACTCATATATTTATTTTTTAAATTATAATTCCACTTCCTAGGGTATGCTTTTAAACAAGAACTGAACAAAAATTGTACAGATCTCGAGAAACCAGAAAACAAACAAACCACAAAGTGTTGAACACTCAAGTCCAAACGATCAGTCCTGAGTCTTTCATGGTTCCTTACTGCTCACCGTCCTCAACCAGCAATTTAGAGCCTGTCACAACCTAGTCTTGTCCTGAGCTCTTACACTCCTGCGTGTTTACATCTGTCTCCCTGCTCGGGAAACGGAGTCCTTCCCTTAGACCTCGGCCTGGTCTGCCTACCCTTCAATGTCTAGTTGTGGCAATACCTCCAAGTACAGCCCATCCACTCTTTCTCATCAAAAAACTAAACAAACCCTAGGGCCCTTATAGTTCAGTACCCTAGTACTCAAATATTAGGGTATACAGGTGCAATTAATAAGATTATTATACCATAATTATGTAAATACATGCATACATATAATATTAGGCAAACTATAACCAGAAAGTTTACTCATGAGCTGTGATTTACTTCAGGTAAAGGACTCAATATCTCTTTTTAGGAATCCTGAAACATAGAAAGTGTGGTGTGAAAGAGCAAGGGCTCCTACAAATGTCTAGATTTGAACCCAGGTTCTTTCTGTTACCTTGAGCAAGTCACTGACCCTCACTAACTCTCAAGTGTCCTCATCACAGATGTATTATACCGGACTCTCTCATTCACAATTATGTCTTTGAGATTCATCCACGTTGCTGGGGGTAAAGGCCACCCGTTAATTTCCATTGCCAAATAGTATTTCCTTGTATAAATATATACCACAATTTATCCAGTCTATATTGTAGGAATGGACACTTGGGTTGTTTCAAATTAGTGGCTCTTAATGCTATAAACATTTTTTGTACATGTTTTCAGGTGCACGGGGCCCACACTTGTTGGCTATAAATCTAAAAATGAAATTTCTGAGTCAGATGTATGAAAATCTTTACCTTTACCAGATAAGGCCAAACTTTTGTTTACAAAATACTTAGTATTGGTATTGTAGTTTTAATTTAGCAATTCCTGTGGGTTTGTAGACCTATCTCATTGTGGGGTGTTTTTTTAATATATTTTATTGATTTTTTTACAGAGAGGAAGAGAGAGAGATAGAGAGTTAGAAACATCGATGAGAGAGAGACATTGATCAGCTGCCTCCTGCACATCTCCTACTGGGGATGTGCCCGCAACCCAGGTACATGCCCTTGACCGGAATCGAACCTGGGACCTTTCAGTCCGCAGGCCGACGCTCTATCCACTGAGCCAAACCGGTTTCGGCTCATTGTGGTTTTAATGTGCATTTCTCTCATTACAAATGAGGTTGAGCACCTTTTCATGTTTATTGGCCAATTGAATTGTTCCTTTTGGGAAGTGCCTGCTTAACCTTTGTATACATTCTTCTATTGAGATGTCTGTCTTTTTTTCTTTTTACTGATTTGTACAAATTTGTATGTATGCTTGAGATACATTCACTTTTCACCCTATGTATTTCCATATTATTTGAATTTTAATAAGCACATACTATATACTTATAAATTTCAAAACAAAAATTTAAAAGATCTTTAGCAGTGTTACTTTATCCCTACCCACACTTTGTTTAAATCATCTGAAATGTTACAGAATGTTAGATATATACATACACACACACATATATTTAGAAATCTTTTCTCTTTTTTTAAAGTTTTTGTTGATTTCAGAGAGAAGGAGAAGGAGAGGGATAGAAACATCAATGATGAGAGAGAATCATTGACTGGCTGCCTCCTGCACTCCCCCTACTGGGAATCGAGCCCACAACCCAGTCATGTGCCCTGACTGGACTCCAACCATGACCTCCTGATTCATGGGTCCGACACTCAACCATTGAGCCACACTGGCCAGGCTAGAACTCTTTTCTTAACTTTTATACGAGGCTTTACGGTTCCTTAATTTAGATGCAACTCTAGGTTTTATTGTTTGCTCCTTTGCACAATACTGCTTCTTATATCCAAAACTTTCTCTTTCTTAGATTTTCCATTTACCAGGAGTACCTCTTCAAGTAATTTTCTCAAAAAGAGTGTATGTCATAAACTTTCAGAGTTCTTATTTATTTTGACCCCTATTTAAACATTAGTGAGGTTGGGTATAGTTCTGCCTTCAAAATAATTTCCCCTCAGAACACTAAAAGCAACCCCTAGCTGGTTGCTCAATGGTTAGAGCGTCAGCCTGTGGACTTAAGGGTCACAGGTTCGATTCTGCTCAAGGGAACGTACCTCAGTTGCAGGCTCGATCCCCAGCCCGGTCAGGACATGTGCAGGTGGCAACCAACTGATGTATCTTTCTCACATTGCTGTTTCTCTCTCTGTGTCTCTTCCCCTCCCTCCCACTCTCTCTAAAAATCAATGGAAAAATATCCTCAAGTGAGGGTTAACAAAAAAAAAACAGTAACACTGAAGGCAAACTAGTTTACAGGTAAGAAATGCAACACCAGTCTGCTTCTTAGTCTTGAGTCTTTCTCTATAATCTGAACTTTACCTCTGGAATCATAAACAGTTCAGTAATGTATAGACAGATGCTTTTGTTTGTTGTTGTCTTCCAGCTTGCTCTCTAGTGGGCACTTTATACTTGAAAACTCAGAATCTTTATTCAACGTAGAAAAATACTCTTTATTTTCTCCCTTCCTCTGTCCTTCCTTTTGTAACACTATGAATGGATACTGGATCACACAGAACAGTCCTCAAAGTATACTTTTCCTTATGTCCTTTCTTTTTTTGTCTTCTTGCTTTATGGTTTGAATATTTCCTTTGCTTTATTTTCATAAAGGTTGGCCTTAAGCCTATATATTATTTAAGCCTCCAACTGCATATTTATTTCAGCAATCAAGTTTTCAATATAGAACTAATTCTTTAGTCATTCCTTTTTCTCCACAGTATTGGTTTATTTATGGATCCAATTACTCTTGACTGAGGAAACCTCCTATGATCAGAACTTCCTAAAGTTCCAATCTGCTTCATCATTACCTCTGCTTTCAACACTGCCAGCTATTTTATTTGTTCATCTTAGTCACCCTCTTTCAAGTCTGGTTTCCCTCAAATATCTGGTCATCTATTCATATTAATAAATGAAGGACTATATTGATTGACAATTGTAAGAGATATGGGTTTCCCCAATAGTTGTGTTACTGTCTCCAAATCTCCATGAAGAGAGAGAAGTAGGGGAAATAACTGTTTTAGAGACAGTCCCTTAATTATTTGCCCTAATATTTCATCTTTCTCAAACCTTCTCCTTCCTTCTACATTTGCTGACTCTAGGCTTAGAGTTGCAGAAAAGGAGCCGTACTAAGAAATTCTCCTGACTTCCAGCATGCACTGGGAGCACTCATTGAGGTTGCATTTTATTCTGTTCTCGTTTCTCAATCATTATAATTCCAATAACTTTCTATTACCCTGAAATTCCACCAATTTTCTGGTATAATAACAATAATAAGAATGATAGCAGCTAACATGAATTGGCTAAATGGAAAAACTATCTTAGGTGTTCTTTGCTCATACTCTCTCTCTCTCTTGAGCCTCACAACAACTCTAGGAAGTAGGTACTATTATCATTATCTTAATTATTTTTGTTGTCAATCCTCACCCGAGGATGTTTTTCCCCATTGATTTTTAGAGAAAGTAGAAGGGAGGAAAGAGAGAGAGAGAGAGAGAGAGAGAGAGAGAGAGAGCGATGGGAGCGACATATCAACTGGCTGTCTCCCACACTCACTCTGACAGGGTGACAGGGGCCGGGGATCAAACCTGCAAACGAAGTACATGCCCTTGACCGGGAATTGAACCAGAGACCCTTCGGTGAGCAAGATTGAACACACTGGCCAACACCATCCTAATTTACAGCTGAGGAAATTGAGCCCCCCAAAATAAGAAACTTGCCCAGAGTCACACAATAGGTAAAAGGCAGAGCCTGGATTCAGACCTAGGTAACCTGACTTCAAAGCTTCCCTTTTCCATTTTTCAGTACAATTATGATTTCTTTTTCATATGTCAGTTTTGTCATTTTCAGTAATATCTGAAAAGCATGGAAAGGTAAATGGGTATGTTAGGTTCATCAAAGGAAACTCATTGTTTTCGCTCTATCAGTATTGTTTTCACACCACACAATTTTAATTGGTAGAAATGTATTTTAGAGATGGCACAAGATTGAGTGAAGGAATCTATGGTAGAAAACAAGCCATATGCACTAGTGTTCAATCAGTATCAACACAGGTAATGTGGAGGATTCCCAAAATGAGAGACCTAGAAGTGGAAATTTCAAAAGCATAGATAAGGTTTTTTTAATCTAAGTAAACACTAAACAGCAGCATTTTCATATTCTCAGAAACTCATTTATTTACTGTCACCACCACCAAAGAGAAGTTGAAACGTACTACATTTTTAGTCCCATCCTATTCCCTGTCAGTGGCCTTACAGATAATACAATTCCACTCAAAAGCACTGTCCCTGCCCTTAGAGAGCTTACAGTCTATGGCAGGCATAAACAAGTAAACAACTATAATTCAGTGTGATAAGTGCTATGATACAGGCGGGTACACAGGGTGCCATCAGAACAAAGAGATGGGCCTTCCAAGACAGTTCCCCAGGAAATAACTCATAGATTGAGTGTTCAATCTAAAAGTTAATCTCCCTAAACCACTATTATTGGTTTGGGGAGATTACACTAAATTTGTCATCTTTCACCTCAGTCTGCTCCTCCATCCATCTACATAACACCTTGTGGCAAGCACATGGTCCATACAGAAAGCTGGAAGCTTTCTTGACTTTTCCCTCCTCTTCAATAAGTCGTCTCAACTAATTCCACTTCCTTAGATTTCAAATCAATTCCCTCCTCTCTATTCCTACTATGACTGCCTTACTTGTAGCTGCCATCATTTCTCACCTTAATAATTAATTATAATCACCTTGTCACTGGCCTTTCAATTAAATTTCTTCACTAATTGAAAAACAAACAGATCCTGAGAACTCCCATTGGGTGGTGCCCCACTTGACCTGGGCCCTCTCCAACTTCTCTCCACACTCTATCCCACTAAGCTGGACTTCCTGAAGTTCTCTGAAAGACCATGCTGTTTTGCCTGATTGCCTTTACTCCAGCTGGTTGATCCTGTGGTTTGAGATGTTCCAACACTCCCTTTCTTACACCCACCCAGCCTTTAGGTACATCTCTTCTGAAAAGTCATCCTAATGGCCACGCTCTCTCCATCCTCCCATGAGCTGGGCCAGGTACCTCTTCCGTATGTTCCCATATCATACTACCTCATCAGGACACTTATCACAAAGAATTGCACTCAATTTATTCTGTAACTGTTTCTTTACCTGATTCTCTATTATCTAGTTCACTGAGCTAGCACAGTGCCTGTTAGGAGGCAATCAAGAAATACTGAACAAATGAAAGAATGAACGAACGAACGAACGAACGAAGATAGTTAAGTCTGTGAAAGCTGATGCGATAACTAAACGAGATAATGGAGAGGACAGAACGTTGAAGTAATACCCACCTTTAGTGGGTAGGAAGAAAGAAGCTAGTGAAGGAAACAGAATGAACAATCAAAGAAGTAGGAAGAAAACATCTGGGATTGTACAGTAAACTAACCCAAAAGAAGAGAAATCTAAGAAGGTGCAGGTGGGTCAACAGCATCAAACACTACGAACAGGTCAAAGAAGGTATGAACTAAGACAAGGCCACTGATTCAGAGGTGGTCAGGGGTGACCTTGCTATTGCTAATACTGAGTTTACTCCTGCCTCATTCTTAGTACCGTCAGAGACCGTCTTTCTCAGCCATTGTTTGAGGCAATTTAGGGCTGACAAAATAATCAAAGGCATAAAACTTACCTGTGCTAATCTCCTTTTTTCCATGATTAAAAAATTGAAAAACAGAGAATACACAGAAGTAAATCCCACCATCCAGATATAACACTACTTCCTTTGTATTTTTTATGTTTATATTTGTACAAAATTGATATTATATTAAATTGTATATCCTAATTAAACAATTTCTTAATTGCATTTTAAATTTAGTCAGCCTAAGTTAGCTTTCTCATTGTAAATCAATAAATTAACATTCTAATTTATAACACAAAAAAAGAAAAAGATGCTACAGAATTAAATGTGCCTGCTTGGCCATGTGTGTGCACTATGTTCTTTTTGTCACATAACACTAAAATTACCTCTTAATTTGTATCAATAAAATAATTTTTTGATGCTAACGGGTAGCACACCACCCTAAGTATCTTATCTTGACCCATTTAAAATAGATTTTATTATTTTCAAGTTCTGGAATTTGGCTGTTAAAATAGGTAGGTAGTAAAAACATCTATAGCAGCAAGGTTTTTTTTAGTTTTTAAAAATATAATCTCCAGTTAAAATCCGATACACTGATTTATAAGTAATTTAATAAAGTCTAAATTACAACATTAAGCATGCTTATCTGACAATTTGTTAATCTAGAAATAGTGTGAACCAAAGTTTTCAATTCTCTTCTGAAATTTTCTTTTTTCACTATGGAGTTATTTTTTTGTGGAAAAATATTAAAAATAGAAGGTATGTGGGGGAAAATGGGAGATATCTGTAATACTGTCAATAATGAAAATTTTAAAAATTAATAAATAAAAATAGAAGTGAGGATTACAAGGTCGAAGAATGTGAACATTTTTAAGGCTTTTGATACATAATGGCAAACTGAATTCAAAAAGGCTGTATTAAATTTACACCTTCTTTAATATATAAGCTTCATTTTCCCATAACCTTGCCAACACTGGGTATTCTTATTTTTAGTCTTTGCAAATCAAAGAGGTGAAAATGATATCTATTATTTGAATTATCATGCTTATAACAATAGTGAAATAAATATTTGTTCATATTTATTGAACTTTCTTTTTTTATCAACTGATATTCTTTTACCTATTTATGTTCTTTTACCTATTTTTCTAATGGGCATGGGCATTTGTTTTTAAACTGTTGATTTATAAAATCTCTTTATATATTCATAATATTAACCATTTGTTACAAATACTTCCCCTTATATCTTTTTATTTATTATATTTTACCATAAGAGGTTTTTAATATTTTATCCACATAAATTATTTCTTCCTTTGAATCATATTTAGAAAACACTTTCCCACACCCATATTTTATAAATTATTCAAAGTTCTTTTTAATATGGTTACAGTGGAATAATAGTGATATCAATGAGATCATTTATTTCTGTCACCTAATACACATTAAGTCATTCTAACTCCCTAAAACTTAGTTACAATTCCAACAGTGGTCAATGTGAAACACGGGCTTAAATTTGCTCTAGGGTTATCTTATTCCAATCTTGGCTGTTTAGACAATTTTTAAAAACCAGAGTTTTGAGTTTATAAAATTCATTCCAAGTTCCCTTCAACCCATATGAAGCACAGATCTCTTGCTAGTTACACCCACCTCTCAAAAACCTGTTAGGGATCCTTATGATGGGACAGGACTGAATGAAGCGCCTCCTAACAGGGTCCCATCGTATTTTCTTCTTACCTGTTACCACAATTATCAGCAATAAGTCAGACACATACAACACATGGCAAATAATACATAGTTACTGTAGTTATAAAGACAGAAAAACAGGAAACAAAACAATACTTGAATACAGAAAGAAGTGATGTAAAGTAGCATTTAACCCTGTTTTAGGAGTCAAAACAAAATTAAATTAATATTAAAGCAGTGATGAAAGTTTTCAACTCATCCCCAAAAGAATACAAACAATTATGTGCACCATTTTCCATTTTTCAGAATTCTGGGTCAAAAGAACATGCATTCAATAATCACCAATGCCATCTTGTGGCAAAAATTCACCACAAGCTTTACAAACAGATTAGAAACCAAGACATTTTTAAAAGTCAGTGAATGTAAAAAAAAAAAAAAAGTTATGTTAAAATTAATGTAGGCTCCTGTTCTCTTCCAGGTTTGGCATCCTTTTATAAGTTTTATGGTTAAGAGGATAAAATAAGGGGCCACATTCTTTAAATATGAAATAATCTCTTGGCACTTCCATTGGCCAGGGGTGAACGGATTCATCTGCCTTCCCAGGGAGCAAATTAGCTCCATCTTAATCCAATTAAAACTTGTTTTCTTACAAAATAAAAGAAAAATGGGAAACATTATAAAACTGTGAAATGGGTAATTTTGTTTCTACCCAAAATTTTGATAGCTCCCAAAGACAGCTCTAATTAGCAATAAAAAACAATTAACATTTGTATGGAATTTAAAGTTTACAAAGAGCTTTCACACATTACCTCATTTGATCCTCACAACAATCATGTACAGACTCAATGGCCATTTCCTTAAGTACCTGCTATGCATTAAGTCCTAGGCGAGGCTCTAAAAAAAAGCCATGACTCCTACCCTCAAGAGCTCATGGCCTGGTGAGGAAGGCAGATGTCTAAACAAATAATTTCATTACAGTGAAGTAATTGCCAGAACTGGAGCTACAGAAACTCTTGGAGGAAGATATTATCTTATTTTACAAGTAAGGAAGCTAAAGGAAAGTAAGTGGTAATGCTAGAGTCAGGATTCAAACCCAGGTCATCTGACTCAAATATCTGCCTTCTCTCCACTACACCACACTTAACCTGTCTCAAATTTCTTAAAAAGCACATAGTTTTTGGTTTGGGCAATTGGAATATATTTAAATGCTCATTAGCAAGGTCTGCTTTGTTTACTGCAGTACTTGTACATTGAGATACACAAATTCTGTGTAATTTAAAAATGGCATTACCTGCACTTGTGTACTTATTGTGAAAAAGACAGGCTTGTGGGCAAGAAGAAATTTATTTTTCAAAAAAGGGTTATCTTTTAATCCTCTGTCTTTTAAATCAGTTGTTCTCAAATGTTGGTCTACAGAGCACTGATTGACTAAGGTGAAGATTCAACCGTTCAACACAAAATGAGAAAAATATGGATAAGGCAGTCAGTTTTTCTAAAAGCTAAAATGTTCCATTTAAAAACCTGTCCATTTTTCAGAGATTAGAAACATTTTGTTATTAAGCATTCTTTATTTTATGAGATGGAGGTTGTAGAAAATGGTAGTTTTGTTTTTTTAATATCCTTTCTTGGAAAAATAGAAAATTTGCAAACCTTGTGTATCCCCAAAATACACATATTTCTAAATTTACAGGTTTATGACATTCAAAAGCCTGTAAAACCACAGGTGTAAATCAATACAATATTTGTTGATTCCTCATAAATCCAACATTGTAAACCACAGACTGTCAAAGGATACGTAAGATGTGTAAGAAACTTCCCTTGACCTCAAGAAGCTTATATGCTAATTTGGGAGACAAGACAGACACATAAAACAATTATATAGCAATACAAGACAGAATATAACAAGTGATTAGCTTAAAACTTGACATTTTTATGTACCAAAAGCATTAAAATGTACATACCCTTTTACCCAGCTATTCCACTTCTAGGAATTTATTCCTAAAGAAACAATCATAGATGCATGGAAAAATGTAGGGACAAAGATAGTCACTATAGTATTATTTATGATGGTAAAAAGTTATAAATACTTTCAATGCCCAATGATAGGGAGGTGGTTAAGTATGCCAAATAAACATACTTAAATGTGTTCATATTCTATGTAACACTAAAAAGTATATACAAAAATATTTACTAACATACAAAAACATTCACAATATACTGCAAATGAAAAATGCAAAGTACAGAATAGTACTCGATTATGACACCATATTAATAATGAAAAAATTATTTGTATATATTCATAAAAAATATAGGAAGCATATACACCAAATTTCAATTGAGGTTATCTTTGGGTGGTTATTATGAGTGCTTTTTGTTTTTTTCTCCTTAGTGCTGGTCTTTATTTTCCAAGTTTTCTCATTGAGTAAGCATTACTTTTGGACTGGAAGAAAAACAATACCATATTACTTTAATTTTGTTTTAAAGCTATGGTTTAAAAAAATACTATAAAGAAATATACTGAAGGTTTACAGTGGCTGTGACTGGGATTGAGGGTTATCACTTCTTTTATAATATCCAAAAAGTCTATGACATATTATTTTATACTGGAAAAATATTTTTTAAAATTTAGAATAACAGTGAGGGAATAACAATGAAAATTATTGAACCAAAGTTATAATGAAAATCCTTTTATGATGTTTTCTCAGAGCTCTGTCGAACATTTTTGGCCTGTTTTTCCCTTAGCAACCAACGTAAGTCTACAGGCATAGGCTAATGTTGCCTCTATAGAGGTTATTCAAACAATGTAGACACTGACTTCAGAACCCATGTTTTCTTCCTTCTCCCAAAGAGCAGAAAACAAGAAAAACCAGCAACATCACAAATATATGCCTTTCCAATTTCATGTAAATATATTCCGTGTCTGAAGTTTTATTTACTGAAGCTTTCATTGTTATGTACTTAAACCGCCAATCTTCATTTATGATTGAATCTACTCTTCAAAACAAAAACCATAATTTATTCAATCATTTTATAAATATTTCATTTTTTTTGCTAGATTTAAAAAATTTTCTCTTTATTAGATTTATTTCACTAAAAATGATATAATCATTGACTGAATCAAGATGGTAGGCTAAGAACACTGCAAGCAAACTTCCTTTCCCCATTAACCCCACAAATAACAAAAATGCCATTTTTTAAAAAGCCAATCATCAAAAGAAACCAAGAAATGTCCTTAGTGAGCTAAAACTATGAGGAATCACTGAAAGATGAAAAGCTGACAGAATCAGTTTAAAGGAGGAATCCACAATCTTATATGCAAGTGGTTGGAGTCCTCAGTATAAACTAAGCCCAGAGGTGGAAGACAGCAGGGAGAACGAAAACAATTTACAGAATTTACAGCATAACTGGCTGGAGGGTAGCACGGAAGTCACAAAGCAGGTCAACCTCTCCCACCTGTTTTACCTCTTTGGGTCAAGCATTATAGAATAGAGGTGTAAAGGTGTCACCCTGCCAAGAAAAACAGTGAGTATAAACACTTGGATGAGAGAGACAGGACAGAGCCTTGGGTGGATATTAAGCCTGAGGCAGAAGTAGAGACACATTAAAGAAGACTGGTAATTGGTACACTCCATCTCACTGCATATTTGATCACTACCCACAATCAATGGATATCGGCTGCAATACACACTATCATACTCACAGGAGGCTAACCAGGACGCTCAAACAAAGATGAATGAGCACAAAACAAGATTCGAACGTGAAAAAGAGGCATTCGTGTCACAAATAGAACTCACACTTAAAGAAAGAGACAATACATTCAATAGAATAAGACCTTAGATTAAGTACAATTAATATCTTCAGAGATAGGTAAGATAACATTTATTTAAAATAAAATCAATTGGTCCTGGCTGGCATGGCTCGGTTGGTTGGGTGTTGTCCCATGCACCACAAGGTTGCTGGCTCGATTCTGGGTCAGGACACATCCCCCGGTTTGCAGGCTAGATCCCAGGTAGGGAGCATGGAGGAGGCAGCTGATCGATGTTGTGCTCTCATATCAATGTTTTTCACTTCTCCCTTCTTCTTTCTCTAAAAAGCAATAAACTATTCTTTAAAATAAATAAATGAATGAAATCAACTGGAACTCTTTGAAGTCAAGTTTTTATCACTGAACTAAAAAACTTAAATAAGGACTGAAAAAGAAGAACAAATTAAATTAGTAATCTGAAGCGAAGAAATTCACCAGAATACAGTATAGAAAGAAGAAGTGAAAATCATTTTTAAATTTAATATGTAAAAGAGAATTGAGTAAGCTCTAGCAATAGTTCAACTGCCTTTCTTGCAGAAATGCTAATCCTAAACTTCATATGGAAATGTAAGAAACCCAGAAAACCAAAACAATCTTAAAAAATAACTAAACTGGAAGACTCACACTTCCTGACTTCAAAACTTACTATAAAAATACATTATACAAAGCAATGCAGTACTTTCATAAGGGTGGACATATATTAATGGATTAGAATTGAGAGTCCACAAATAAACCCTTATGTCTATGGTCAATTGACTTATGACAAGGGTGACAAGACTATCCAATGGGAAAAGAATAGTCTTTCAACATGGTCCTGGGACAACTGGATATACTTTTAAACCTAGAATTATATATCTACTCAAACTCTCACTCAAGTGTGAGAATACAATTTTTGAATCTACAAGGACACAAAAATTTTGCTTCCCTCAGATTTCTGGTGAGAGAAATGCTCAAAGATACATATCTGGGAAAAAAATTAATCCAAAATAATAATCAAGGTACAAGAAGAGTAAAGCAGAGAAACCAGCAAAGCCTTTAAGTGTTGATTTGAAATAAAAAACAAAACACAACAGCTTACTAATATTCAAAACTACAAATATGATATTGACAGGAGTAATTTTGAGGGTAAGAAGAGGGGTTGGGAGAAAGGAAAGCAGGTGAATTATAAAGTCCTTGTCTTATTCAGAAGAAAGAAACAGAAACTGATTAACATAAATATCAACAGAAAACATAAATTTAAATATTAAGTAAAAAAGATTAAGAATATTAGATGGCTTCACTTCAAACATTTAAGAAGATATAATGCCTACTCTACACAAACACTTTTGGAGACCACAGAAACTCATTTGTGAGACTAGAAGAACCCTGATATCAAAATCCGATACAGACATAAAAATAATTGCAGGTCAACATCCTTATAGACATAGGCACAAAAATTCTAAACAAAATACTACCAAATCAAATCGAAGTTATGTAAAAAGGAGAATACATCATGGCTAAGTGAAATTTATTCTAAGAATGTAAGGCTGACTTAACATTCAAAAATCAGTATAATCCACCTCATTGGCAGAATAAGGAAAAGAAACATATGATCCTCTCGATAAATATAGAAAAAGCATTTTATAAAATTCAACGCCAAGTAATTGTGGAAAAAAAACACTTATGCTCACACAAAAACTTGTGCACAAATGTTCATAGAAGGTTCATTCATAATAGCCAAAATCTGGAAACAACTTTCCAATGAATGCAAACTGCGGTACATCTATACTATGGCATTACTACTCAGTATCAATGAACTAGTGATATGTGCAACAACTTGGGTGGCTATCAGGGAATTATGCTGAATAAAAATAGCCAATTTCAAATGTTATATATTTTATGATTTCATGTGTATAACATTCTTGAGATGATAAAATTATAGAAATGGAGAACAGATTAGTAGTTGCCAGGGGTTGGCTATAAAAGGGCAACATGAGGGTGCCTTGTGATGGATTTGTTCTATATCTTAACTAGGTGTCACACAAATCTACACCTATGATAAACCTGTTTAGAACTCAATACAGACACAATACACACACACACACACACGCGCGCGCACTTGTAAAACTAATGAAATCCGTGTAAAGTCAGTGGATGGTGTATCAAAGCTGATTTACTGGCCCTGGCCAGGTGGCTCAGTTGATTGGAGCGTTGACACCAAAAAGGCTGCGGGTTTGATTCCTAGTCAGGGGATATGCCTAGACTGAGATGAGTATGGGAGGCAACCAATTGATGTTTCTCTCACATCGGTGTATGTCTCTCTTTCCTCCCACCCCTTCCTCTCTCTCTCTAAAAATCAATAAAAACATACCCTCGGGTAAGGATTAAAAACATTTTTTAAGTTGATTTGCTGGTTATGTTCATTATACAATAGTAACAAGATGTTATCATTTGAGGAAACTGGATGAAGAATATATAGATCTCTCTATTATTTCTTAAATTGCATGTGAAACTACAATATCTCAAAGTAAAAACTATAAAAAATTTAAATAAATAAAAATAAAAAAATTGATGCTGATATTGGGCAGACTGCATTCAAAATGATATGTCTGAAACAATAAATATTTTAGTAATGAGAACTATTGATAGAGAACACACTCTAAGAATTCTGACTTAGGTGGCTGGAGCTGTGGTATGGTCCTACCACTTTATACAATTCAGTATCTATAAAGAATTTCAAGAGAAGCAAACTAATACTGGATTTAGAATCACTGCACAATTGTGCGGATTGCTTACTGCACAAGAGCTCCACGCCAAGAGGCTAAGAGGGGGTGGGGGCTAAAGTCCAGTCTGTACTCTACTCCCCAATGCACCCATAGCATTTATATCCACCTGAAAAAGGCATTTTTTAAAATGTTGCACAATGGTACACTTTGGGCTAACAGTGCCCCACTTGTTAAGTAAATAACTTTCTTTTAAACATAAGAGAAATAATGTTTTTTGGGTGTCTATTCCTAGCACTTGTATATACTCATTTTTAAATTTCTGCCTTTCAAAACAAAGAAATCTGAGCCCATATCTTAGTTCTGTTGTGCTGCTTGGGTATAGCTTATTCCGTAGGAGGCCTCAGTTCTTTCGCAAATCTTTTTTTTTATGTATATATATTTTATTGATTTTTTACAGAGAGGAAGGGAGAGAGATAGTTAGAAACATCGATAAGAGCGAAACATCGATCAGCGCCTCCTGTACATCGATCAGCTGCCTCCTGTACACATCCTACTGGGGATGTGCCTGCAACCCAGGTACATGCCCTTGACCGGAATCGAACCTGGGACCTTTCAGTCCGTAGGCCAACGCTCTATCCACTGAGCCAAACCGGTTTCAGCTCAAATCTTTTTGAAACAAAGTGTATAAATCATTACAAACTAAAATATGAGTTACAGTACTGTATTATTCTGTTATGGTTTAATTAGTCATGGCATTGTGTGTATGTGTGTGTGTGTGTGTGTGTGTGTGTGTGTGTAAAAACAACTGCACTCCTTAATAATACTCTTCCAAGAACTTACTTAATCCTCACCACAACTCTATGAGATACATACTATAATGATTCACAATTTACAGATCTAGAAACTAAGACACAGAGAGGTTAAATAATTTGCCCAAGGTCTCTTAAGTAAGTGAAAGATCTGGGATTCAAACCCATAAAGTTTGGATCCAAATCACTCTTAACCACTCTAAAATAATGCTCTTAGTAGTCACAATTCAAGTTGGCACCTGAAAACTTGTCTAATAGAGGCATCTGATAAGATACTTGTTGAATAAATAAATATAAAAGTAATGATTCTCAGCCAAAGATATAACCCTCCCAACTCCACAATGAAGTTGCTCTCATCTCCCAAGATTCTGTCTAGTCTTATCCCCAATATACCA
Source organism: Myotis davidii (assembly GCF_000327345.1). NCBI lineage: Eukaryota > Metazoa > Chordata > Mammalia > Chiroptera > Vespertilionidae > Myotis > Myotis davidii. Next base: position 381,532 of record NW_006296405.1, read on the forward strand.
TCATATTGCCACTTTATTAAGAATAAAAACTATAGTTATAAGTCATTGTAACTAATGAAATAACTAATATTTCCCATCCTTTAAGTTTTTAGGAGTCAATAAATGGTTAAGAACAACTGTGCTGGCAATGTGAACATGCACTCTGATTCTTTTAAGGGCCTTCAAGCTAGGGTGTGAGAAGCTGTTGACTGCTTACTGGCTTCTACGGTACTTCCCTAATGCACACACACAGGAAATGTATCTTTAGGGAGTTACATTAACCAAAGTATATGCATAGTAGAGGCCCAATCCATGCGCCTGTGGGGTCCCTCTGCCTGGCCTGCACCCTCTTGCAATCCGGGCCCCCAGGGGGGATGTCAGAGAGCCAGTTTCGGCCCGATCCCGCAGGCCAGGCTGAGGGACCCCACTGGTGCACGAATTCATGCACCGGGCCTCTAGTGAATACATAAATAAGTGGAAAAACAAATCGATCTCTCTCTCTCTTCCTCTTTTTCTCTCCCTCTAAAAAGTCAGTAAATAAAAAATTAAAATAAAATAGCATCATCACGTTCTTTTTTTAAAAAATATATTTTATTGATTTTTTACAGAGAGGAAGGGAGAGGGGTAGGGAGTTAGAAACATCGATGAGAGAGAAACATCAATCAGCTGCCTCCTGCACACTCCCTACTGGGGATGTGCCCGCAACCAAGGTACATGCCCTTGACCGGAATCGAACCTGGGAACCTTCAGTCCACAGGCCGACGCTCTAGCCACTGAGCCAAACCGGTTAGGGCATCACGTTCTTTTCTTCATGTTTTCATTTACTGATTTTTTCTTTGAGAAAGAGAGAGAGATAAATATCAACTTGTTGTTCCACTTATTTATGCATTCACTGGTTAATTCTTATAGGTGCCCTGATTGGGAATCAAACCCACAACCTTGGCATATTAGAATGATGCTCTAACCAACTGAGCTACCTGGCCAGGGTCTCATCACATTCTTAACGTTTGTGATGACTGCCAAGACTGAAATAAATTTTTAAATAAAACCCCACCCTTTGGATCAGTTGAATCTTTTGAAAGACTAACTATAAATATACCATAAATTATATGTATACCAGATGGTCTCTAAAGCTCTAAAAATTACACAATTCTCAATGAAATCAGAAATGTTCCAAGCCCTAGTTGGTTTAGCTCAGTGGATAGAGCAAAGGATCCCAGGTTCAATTCTGGTCAAGGGCACATGCCGGGGTTGCGGGCTCTCCTTCTCCCTTCCTCTCTGAAATCAATAAAAAAAATATATTTAAAAATAGACAATCACTGGTTGGGGGCGTGTAAGAGGCAGTCATTCAATGATTCTCTCTCATCATTGATGATTCTCTCTCTCTCTCTCCCTCTCCCTTCCTTTCTGAAATCAATAAAGAAATATATTTAAACCAAGAGTAGTTCAAAACTTTGGAAAACATTTTGAGCAAAACCATCCTCTCTTAAAAAAAAAAGAAAGAAAGAAAGAAATGTTCCAAGAATATAAGAACTCACCTAGTGCAATGGTTCCAGAGATGCTAGACTAGCCGGCTCATTGCAAGCTTATTAAAAATAATAATAATTAGTCCTGGACAGTGTTGCTCAGTGGTAAAGCATAGGCCCTAGCTTTAAAAGGGTTGAAGGTCCAATTTCCAGTCAAGGGCATGTACCTAGGTTTCAGGTTCCATCCTTGGCCCCAGTCGGGATGAGTGCAGGAGGCGACCAATCAATGTGTCTCTCTCATGAGCAAAACCATCCTCTCTTAAAAAAAAAAGAAAGAAAGAAAGAAATGTTCCAAGAATATAAGAACTCACCTAGTGCAATGGTTCCAGAGATGCTAGACTAGCCGGCTCATTGCAAGCTTATTAAAAATAATAATAATTAGTCCTGGACAGTGTTGCTCAGTGGTAAAGCATAGGCCCTAGCTTTAAAAGGGTTGAAGGTCCAATTTCCAGTCAAGGGCATGTACCTAGGTTTCAGGTTCCATCCTTGGCCCCAGTCGGGATGAGTGCAGGAGGCGACCAATCAATGTGTCTCTCTCATATTGATGTTTCTCTCTGTGTGTCTCTCCTCCCTTCCACCCTCTAAAAATCAATGGCAAAATATCCTCGGGTGAGGATTAACAAAACAAATAAACAAAAAAAAATCAATGGAAAAAGTATCCTTAGGCAAGTAGTAACAAAATAATAATAATAACAATAATAAAAACAAAAAGCAGATTTCCAAGTCCAACCCAGTAGGTCTGGAATATTAACTTTGGTGGGGAATCAGGTTCCACTGAGACTAGTAAAAATCATTGGCTCTCTCTCCAGAAAAATACATATATACTCACAATTTTACATATGATAAACCAGCCCCCAACTCATGAATTGCTGGACCCAGGTTAAAAAAAAAAGAATTTAGACCCAGAATTTTATGGTTATTTTCAAAAGGGTACTTAAATGGAAGAAGGAATAAATTTATTCCATATTCTACCAGACGACAAAGCTGGGAGAAACTCGTAAAAGTTGCAGTTGAATTTATGGCAACTCTTTGTAATAATTAAAGCCAACAAATAATCTGACAGTTCTCTTAAAGCAATAAGCAGGTTGAAATAAGTAGACCTCTTTAAAATGAAGGTTTAACCCCTGGCCGGGTAGCTCAGTTGGTTAGAGCACCGTCCTGATATACCAAGGTAGTAGGTTCGATCCCAGGTCAGGACACATACAAAATTCAAACCATAAAACGCATAAATAAGTAGAACAATAAATTGCTGTTTCTCCTTCCCCTCTTCTCTCTCTCTAAAATAAATTTAAAAATAAAAGTTTAAAAACAAAAAGATTAGAGCTATTATGGAAAGAACTCCCCACACTGGATAGAAGAAGTAGGGCAAGATGATTTCCGAGATCTTTCAATTTTAACATTTTATAATCCTAAGGAGTTTTAGAAGAAGAAAAAAAAGGGAAAAATATAAAAATTTAATTTTAAACCTTCATTTTTACTGCTTAAAGGTTGTTTTGTGTTGAAGATTTTTTAAAAAGACTGCCTGCATTTGTATTCTGTGTGTAGCTGTGTCAATGTGCCTGTCTTGAAATGTAAAATATTGCCAAAAGATGTTTT
>NW_006296405.1:384667-390465 GCF_000327345.1 Myotis davidii
GCCGATTGATGTTTCTTTCTCATCAATGTTTCTATCTCTTCCTCTCTCTTATTTTGTCTCTCTCTAAAAATCAACAACAACAAAATATATTTTTTAAAAAACTGTGCAAGTCCCTGACGGCATAAAAACATTTATTTAAAAAAATCAAGGAATGCCCTGACCAGTGTGGCCCAGTGGATAGAGCGTCGGCCTGCGGAATGAAGGGTCCCGGGTTCGATTCCAGTCAAGGGCATGTAACTTGGTAGCGGGCACATCCCCAGTGGGGGATGTGCAGGAGGCAGCTGATCAATGTTTCTCTCTCAACACTGTTTCTAACTCTCTATCTCTCTCCCTTCCTCTCTCTAAAAAATCAATAAAATGTTTTGGGGAAAAAGAATCAGATACATTGTTTGGTCTTTTCTTGCTTCTTGGATTTCTTGCACTCTAACTTTAGTATTCAGAAAATAACCTCTCTTCAAAAACATCCCTGAGGGAGAGAGAAAGAGAGAGGAAAGACTATGTATTAAGTAAATGTAGACGTAGGAGACTAAATATGAAAAACAGACTTTTAATCAATACATTTTAACAATGCCTGATGAACTAAAATTTTGCAACCTCCCTCCTTTAAGGAGCACCAAAGATGGGTAGCTCTATAGACACAGAGCCTTCCCTATTTCTGTAAGTAAAACTAAGGAACTAAGCAGAAGGAAATCCTCAAATTCTAATGTTAAATGATTATACTGAGAAATGTCATTTATTACTTTTACTACTCATTCTGTTCCTTGATTAAAACTAGAAAAGTAATCAGCTTTGAAAGTGAAAACACAACTGTTCTTTATGAATTCACTTCCCCTTATCTCAAGTCACCACTTTCTGTTGGCAAATGCAATATCTTTCAAGGCAATACCCAGACTTAACCAAAGGTAATAAAAGCTTGCGTTAGACTAATTCTAGCAAAAGGCAACAAGGCATTCACTAAACAACAATTTTTTAAACAGTTTTTTGTAATTTATTTCAGAGAGGAAGGAAGAAAGAGAGAGATAGAAACATCTGTGATGAGAGAGAATCATGGATCACTGCCTCTTGCACGCCCCACACTGGGGATCAAGCCCACAACCCGGGCATGTGCCCTGACCAGGAATCGAATCTGGACCTCCTAGTTCATGCGTCAACATTTTAAGCACTGAAACACACTGGCCAGGCTCAACTTTGAATGCATGATATTTTAAAAACTGTTTTAAAAACTAATATTTAAAAACAAGCTACTCTAAAAAACTGATAATTCTGTTAATGTAACAAGCAGAGAGCCAATAAAAATATCTTAAATGCAAAACTAAAAAATATCAGATACGAATACTGCCAAAGTAAACATGATGTCTAGTAAGACATCTGTAGGAAGCATTATATTCGGAAAGAACAGCTATTCAAAGGATAACATTTGTCAAAGGATAACATTTCACATCTATAGATGGAGAGATAAGTTTCAAACTTCAAATCACAATTGATCAGAAAAATTGATGTAGTTTTAAGAAGTTATTTCTCTTCCTGAAAGGTTTTCTCAATATTTTGTTTTGTATATGCATGTGTATTTAAAGATAAATATATTACCTCTTTTTAAACTCAGTTTAGAGTGCACTTTAGAAATTTCATATTCCTCCATCAGGTTTGTGGGGTTTTGCATGTTTTAAGGAATGTGTTTTATGTGACACCAAGATGTTTGTGGTTAGCGTTTGATCAATAACACATCTGATTTAAATTAACTGAGTTGACAGTTTGTTGAAAACATATGGCAGGAGCTACTATGGGTAAAAAGGGAAACAACTCAAAAAAAGTACCATTCAACTCCAAAGATTCTTATTTTGCTTTTTTTGCTAGTTATCATACTTCTAATTTTACTATCTAGTCTTATAGACAATTCAATTATCGTATCTTACATAAAGCTTGGAGCAAATTCACTAACAGTATAGCAAATATAAAAGGGAAGTGCATGAGATCAGGCTGGACTCTAAATGCAACAGAAAGCCACTTTTGAGCTGGGAAGCAATAATCCTAGCTGTGCTTTCGAAGATTTCTTTTTCAGCACAGAGGAAAAGGAAGACTGGGAATAGGAAATGAACACTGGGAATGACAGAAACATTATTAGTATATTCCAGGTTAAGGCAGTGGACGCCTGAATTACAGTAATATCAGAAAGAACTGGGAAAGACAGGCAACAAAGAAGAGCACAAAACAATGGTGAAGCTCATGGACCTTAGAAATACACTGATCATGTTCAGATCCTGGCTCTGTCCCTTACTAGCTATATGGCCCTCAGCCTCAGCTTCCTTCTCTATAAAAAAGAGACAATAACAGTCAGTTATGAGTAAAGGTTTATAGCTAGTGATATTATTATGGGGATAAAACATAAGTACTTAATGATTAGCTGGATGGGAAAAGTTGAGTAAAAGGAATAAGTATATACGTGAGTTTTTAAGTTCTATAACTTGAAGAAAACTTTAAAAACACAAATATGAAAGAGTAAGTTGGCAATACTTATCACTATGTATTGCAGCAATGTTTTCAAATGGAAGACCAGATACAATCTGAATAACTATCATTTGTGTGGCTGGTAAATTATTGTACATCCATACAATGCAATACTGTTAGCCATGAAGAAAAATCAGATCAATCTAATGTGCTAATAGAGATCAATCCCCAAATTATATTTTTAGTTAAAAAAAAGACAGGTTCAGAAAAAAGACTTTATGTTGTACTCTAATTTGTTTAAAATTAAAGATATCATATACCTATATGCATATATGTGCACATTCTATTTCTGAAAAGATAAGCCAGAAACTCTAATAGATGATACCTCTGGAGTGAGACTACAGAACTAGGGATCTAGGGTATAAAGGAGATTTTTGTCTTCCCAGTATACTTTTTTAATGAAAATATGTTTTTATTGACCTTTAGAGAGAGAGGAAGGGAGAGGGAGAGAGAAACATCAAATGGCTGCCTCTTGCAGGCCCCCTACTAGGGATTGAGCCCACAACCCGGGCATGTGCCCTGACCAGGAATCCAACCTGCAATTTTCCGTAGACAGAACGATGCCCAACCAACTGAGCCACACCAGCCAGGTCAAGCTGTTTTGTGTGGGTTTTTTTTTTTTTTTATCTCTCCCAACCTATCTTATTCAAAGAATTTAAGGCAACTATTTGTTGCAAATATTTCTATATAACAGACATTAAAATGAAAGAAATAAATTATAAGGTTGGAGAGGTAAAAAGTGGTAAACAGGAGATATAGGATAAGGAGGAAAAATAGACAAGATTTTGGGACCAATTAGATAAGGGATAAGCAAAAAGAAGAAATTTGACCACATTTTCAAGTTTCAGGCTTGAGTCACTAAATTGATGAGAGAGACATTAAATCAGTCAAGATAAGAAGCACAGAAGAACAGATATGGCAAAAAAGAGGATAAATTTGTTTTTGGACATGTTGAATTTAAGGTACTCATCAGTCACTTGGGTGGCAATGTCTAGTAGCCATTGGCAAACAGGCCAGGAAAAGAGGTCTGGGTTGGAGACAGATTTGGCCGTGGTCAGGATATTATGATGTCAGCGATGGAAAATAGAGTAAGAAAAACAAACAGATATATATTCTCAGATACCAATATTCAGGACAGATAAAGGAGAGCTAATGATAAGTTCAAAAAATAAAAGGATAACTAAGAGCTCTTTTAAAACAGAGACTTTGTCTAATCATTGTGTATTGCCAGGCTCTACTAAGGAGGTAGTCAAAACAAAATCTAGACAGGTTGGATAGGATGAAGACTAAGCGGTCTCTAAAGGATTTAGTAATTAGGAAGTTATTACCTTAGCAAGAGCACTTGAGTAGAACGATAGAGGCAGAAGTGAGACTACAATAGATTGAAGAGAAAAAAGAAGAAGAAATTAAAATAAACAACAGACTATTTTTTTCTGAAAGCTTGGCTGTGAAGGCAAGAAGTAAAATAAGACATTGTCTCGGGGAAAAAACCTTACTCATGTGATAAATTGAGAAGAAACAGATTCTACCTGATAAAATAACAGAAAATATAAACATGTGTTTATGAGTAAAGCATGTAAACATAGAAGTTTTAAGAGAATCCCACTGCTAATAGTTATATATAATTTTTACATAGTATTAAACAAAATATCCACTGATAAAGAACTAAAAAGAAAACAATATCAAGATGTTGATATAGTTGTCTTTACATGGAATTACTACAGATGATTTTCCCTTATTTCAAGCTTTCAACATTTTACAAATTTTAATGAGCTTATATTCCTTTTATAGAAGTGGTTATAGGGGTTGGAAGACAACGAGCTTTACCAAAAGTAATGATGTTTCAAGGGCAGAAAAGATTTAAGATATTTTAACTCAAGGAAAACAGACAATAGTAAGAGATAAAATATAAGCAGGCAGAAAGCAGAAAGGAAATAGAAGGGAAAAATAAAACCAACACAGAAGCGAAATCTCATTGCAGGTAATACAAAGGAGGACAAACACTGCTCAAAACATAGTAAGGGATATGGACGACAGAACTAAGAAAGGCAAACAAGATATAAATGAACTCTGAAAACCATAAAACATTATTGAAAGAATGAATGAAGACCTAAATAAATGGGAAAACTTCCCATGTTCAGGTATTGGAAGACATAACATTATTATTATACTCCTGAAAATGATGTGCATATTTAAAACAATCCCTATAAGAATCCTAGCTGAGTTCTTCAAATTGGCAACCTGATTCACAAATTTAAATGGAATTGCAAGGGACCCAGGATAGCCAAAAAACCCTGAAAAAGAGTAAAGTAGGAAGACTCACACTTTCTGACTTCAGAATGTTCTACAAAGCAATGGTAATTGAGGCAGTATAGTATTGGCACATGGGTAAACATATAGAGCAATGGAATAAAATTGAGAGTCCAGAAATAAACTACTATATGTTTATGGTCAACTAATTTTTTATAAGAATGCCAATGGGAAAAGAATAGTATTTTCAACAAACAGGGCTGGGACAATAAGACAGCAGGTTGAGATAACCCTTACTTCACAAAAGCATGAAAACTAACAAAATGAATCAAAGACATAAATGTAAGAGCAAACTATAAAACTATAAAAAAAAACCACAGGTAGGTCTTCATGATCTTAGATTTGGCAAAGGATTTTTAGATCAGACATCAAAAGCAAGAACCACAACCACAAAAGTAGATAAACTGGACTCCATCAAAATTTAAAACTTTTGTCCTTCAAAGGACACAATTAAGAACATGAAAAGACATGGGAAAAATATTTACAAATCATGTATCTGATAAGGGACTTATATCTTGAATACATAAAGAGCCCTTATAGTTCAATAACAAAAAGACAAGTAATCCAATTAAAAATAAGCAAAGGATCTAACCGACATTTCTCCAAAGAAGACATAAAACTAGTCAACAAGCACGTGAAAAGATGCTCAATGTCAATTACATCTCAAAAAATCTGGAAAAGCCCTGCCAGAGGTGGTTTAGTGGTTGAACATTGACCTTTGAACCAGGAGGTCACCAGTTAAATTCCCAGTCAAGGCACATGCCTGGGTTGCAGGCTTGATCCCTAATAGGGGGCGAGCATGAGGCAGCCGGTCAATGATTCTCTCTCATCACTAATGTTTTTATCTCTCCCTTTCCCTTCCTCTCTGAAATCAATTTTTTAAAAAAGTTATCCCTTAAAAAACAATTGTGCATCACAGTGTATGGCACTATCACCCAGAACACTCCAGAGGTACATATATGTGTTCATTTGAAACAAGAAAA
>NW_006296405.1:391733-404267 GCF_000327345.1 Myotis davidii
GAGGAGAAAGGGGACATATGTAATACTTTCAATAATAAAGATTTATACACACACACATACACACACGCACACACACACACACACACACATATATATATAGAGAGAGAGAGAGAGACAGAGAGAGAGAGAGAGAGATCTGGAAAAGAAAGAAGAAAAAAGATGTTCAACATTATCAGTCATCACATAAATGCAAATAATAAAACTACAATAAGATGCCACTTCATATCCACTAGGATGGTTGAAAAAGTCAGATAACAGCAAGTATTGACAAGGATGTGGAGAAATTGGAATCCTCATAACACTGCTGGTAGGAATATAAAATTCCAGCTGTTTTGGAAAACAGATTGGCAGTTCCTCAAATGGTTAAACATTGCATAGAATTACCATATGACTGAACAATTCTACTCCTAGATATATACCTGAGAAATAAAAACATATGTCCACACAGAAATCTGTACACAAATGGTAATAGCACCATAATTCATAATAGCCCAAAAGTGGAAACAATGTAAATGTCCATCAATGGATAAATGGATTAAAAAAATATGGCATATCCATACAATGGAATATTATTTGACCAAGAAAAGGAATGAAATACTGATACTTGTGATGAACTTTGAAAACATTATACAAAGTGAAAGAATGCAGTCACAAAGGATCATATAATATATGACTCCATTCATATGATAAATAGGGAAATCTATAGAGACAAAAAATAGGTTACTAGTTGCTTAAGGCTGGGGAGGGAGGGAGGTAGGAGGTGTGCAGGAGGATAAGGAAGTGACAGCTAAAAGATATGGGGGTTCTTTTTGGAGTGATGAAAAATGTTTTAAAATTGCACATATCTACCCTAGCTGGTATGGCTCAGTGGATAGAGCATTGGCCTATGGACTGAAGGGTCCCGGGTTCGATTCCGGTCAAGGGCATATGCCTGGGTTGCTGGCTCAATCCCCAGCGGGGGGGCCTTCAGGAGGCAGCCAATCAATGATTCTCTCTCATCATTGATGTTTCTATCTTTCTTTCCCTTTCCCTTTCTCTCTGAAATAAATAAAAATATTTAAAAAATAAATAAAATAAAATTGCACATATCTAAATTGTACACTTTAAATGGTAAGTTGGATAGCATGTGAATTATATCTCAATAAATCTATTAAAATATAAGTGGAAATGTTCAGAAAAAGTTTAAAAGGATTAACTACTCTTGTGCTATAGAAAACAAATCAAAAATGGAATTGCAAACCATTTATAAAATAACTACAACTATAACCCACAGGACACAACTACAGCACCATACAAAAGAAATCATAATTTAAATACCTCGAAAGAATGAAAAGAACATTAAGCATCCAACATAAGAAGAGAGAAAAACAATCACAAAACAAAAAATAAAGGAAGGATTTAAAACAATGAAAGAAAAAATTAATAAATAAAAAAAGAGAACTAATTTTAAAAATCCAAGAGCTGGCTCTAAACAAGAAAAAGGGGCAAGGCCTCACATGTACAAAATAAGAAGTGATAGTGAGTAAAGTGATAATGTAATCAAAGACACAAGAATTTTTTTTTAACTCATAAAAGGATATCTTGCTCAACTTCACACAAATAATTTTGAAAACTTGGATGTAACAGATTATTTTCTAGAATACTAGGAATATAAATTATCAAAGCTTCCCCCAAAAGATATAAACCTTAAGCAGTTAAAGTGTCACAGAAGTAGAGATCTTGCCAAAGAGCTACTATCTCCACAAAATACTCAAGGTCAAATAATTTCATGGGCAATTCAACCAAACCTTTAACTCCAATACCATTTAACCAGAGAGTGAAAGAAAAGGGGGGGAAAAGCATAGAAAAAGAAAGAAAAGTTTGAAGTTATTTGTATGCAAATGGCATAATTCAGCAAAGATAAAACACAGAAAACTACAAGCAATTTAGCTTATGAGGAGAAATGCAAAATTTCTGAATAAAGTTTAGCAAACAGAACCAAGCAATATATTTAAAACTAGAGGCCCAGTGCATGGATTCGTGCACCAGTGGGGTCCCTCAGCCTGGCCTGAGCCCTCTCGTAATCTGGGACCCCTTGGGGGATGTCAGACTGCTGGTTTTGGCCGATCCCTGCAGACCAGGCCAAGGGACCCCACCGGTGCACGGGCTGAGCCTCTGCTATGCATGTAAGATCTTTGGTTAATCTCTTCCCACCTTCCCCACTCCCCATTTCCCTCTGAGATTCATCAGTCTGTTCCATGTTTCCATGCCTTGCTTTGAGCATCTGCCCCCTGGTGGTCAGTGCATGTCATAGGTACTGGACAAACGGTTGCTTAGGCTTTTATTTATATATATAGAATATATAGATAATACAGAATGACAGAGTGAATGGATTAAGGAATATGAGGATGGTCCAGTCATAGTAAATCTATTAGTACAGTTCACTACAATATTAGATCAAATGAGAAAAATTACCTTAGTTCTCATAGGGGCTGAAAAGGCCTTTGACAAAATTTACTTCCATATTAAAAAATCTGAATAAAATGGTAACAGCTGACTACTTTCACATGATAAATATGTATACTTTAATCTAAAGTCAGGTCAAAGCTTAATAGGAAAACACTAACAATATGCCACTGAAGTCAAGAATAAGACAAAGATCCACTACTATCTTATTGTTTAATATTTTTGGAAAGTACTAGACAAATCAATTTGATAAAAGAAAGAAATAAGTTTTAAAACTGTTAAGGAGGAGATAAAATATCTTTATTTGATAATTTTATAATTATTTAACTATAAAACCCAAGGAAAACAACTATCTTATTTTTTCTTGAAGATTTTTTTAAAATTGATTTTTAGAAAGAGGAGAGGGAGGGGGAGAAAGAAACATCTATGTGGGAGCAAAACCTCTCTTGGCCACCCTTGTATGCCCCCTCCTACCAGGGATCAAGTCCTGGGCATGTGCCCTGACCCGGAATTAAATCGGCAACCTCTTGGCCCAGCTGGTGGGGTTTGCTTTTTTAATGTCGACCCAGAAACCAAGAGGTCACTTGTTTGATTCCTGGTCGGGGCACCTGCCCAGGTTGCAGGCTCAATCCCCAGTAGGGGTGTGCAGGAGGCAGCTGATTGATGATGTTCCTCTCTCATCGATGTTTCTATCTCTCAATCCCTCTTCCTACACTCTCTTTAAAAATCAATAAAACATATTTTTAAAAATAAATAAACTGGCAACCTCTTCATGCACAGGAGGACACCCAACCAAATGAGCCATACTGGTCAGGGCAACAACTAACTTCTTTTTACTATTTACAGAAAGTATTATAATTCCAAAGGAATGTATGTACAAATTAATACTCAGAAATTAATAGCATTCCTATATTCAAACAAGATAAAAGACATAATAGAAGTAGAAACTCCATTTACAACAACAACAAAAAGAGAGAAAATACCAAGGAATAAACAAAACAAGAAATGTGAAAAGTCCATATGAAAAAAATTTAAATCTTATTGAGGGATGCAAAAGAAAACTTGAACAATAAAAAATGATTATGTACCCTGTTCTTGAACAGAAGATTGAACCTCAAGTAGATGTCAATTATATCTAAATCAATCTATAAGTACAATGCATTACCAATAAAAATACTAACAGGATAGGGTAGGGTAGCTTAATAAACTAATTTTAGGTTTTATGGAAAAATAAACAAGCAAGAATATCCCTGGGAAGTAGAATGAGAGAGGACTATAATCAAAGAATGAAGTCATTAGGTATAAATAGGTAAACTAATCAATGAAACAATAAAAGTCCAGTAGAAACCAAAATTATATGTAGGAACTAAGTACACCTATAGACAATATTTCGGTAGTGTGATAAGGGGGTGGCCACCTGGAAGAAAAGTGCAGTTGGATTCCTATACATCTCTATACTCTACACAACTTATATTTTGTATGAATAAGTGTATTTAACTTAAAAATAAAATTATAAAAGTATCAGGAGGGAAAAACAAAAATTTTAATTTTAGTTAGAAATAATGTTGAAATAGGGAAGACCTATCTTATGACACAAAACTTAAAATCCAAAAGTGATTGATAATTACAACAATAAAAATTTTTTCATTTCTTTTAAAGTTATACACTATTAAACAAAGTCAAAAGCCAAGTGACAAACTGTGAAAAATGTCTGCAACATGTAGCAAAGACCTCAAAAACATTTCCTAAGAACAGAGTTCCCACCAACAGGATTAAACATGCCAATAGAAAAATGAACAAAAAATACATATCCAGATGAATAAAAAATATAAGCAAATGTTATAAATACAGGAAACAAATATGGTTCTTATACCTATTGAAAAGATGAAAAAAAATACCTATTACACTGGCAATTTAAAAAAGTTTGATAACCTACTCTGATACCAAGGGTATGGAAAGTCAATACTCCAACAACAATAGTGAAACATAAACTGGTACTACCTCTGTGGAGGGCAATTTGACAAAATCTATCAAAATTTAAATAGTACAAAACAACAACAACAAAAATAGAAAAAAAATTTAAATAGTATATATCCTTTGACCTGCAATTGAAACTTCTAGGAATATATCCTAAAGACAGACTCACTCAATGTACAAAATTATATATGCACAAGAATATTCATTGTATCATCATTTGCACTAGCACAACTGTATACATTTTAAATGCCCAGCCAAACAAAGAAATGCTACCATCCTCCCTTCTCACCTCCCAACCCCACATCTCTCTGGCAAGGATACACAAAAAAATTTATCACTGGTTGCTTTTAGGAAGGAAGCCAATTAGCTGAAATCAAAACTAGAAGGAAAACTTGCTTTTTAACACATGCTCTTTTGTATCATTTGGATTTTATATCACAAACATATATCACATTTTAAAACCTTAAGATTTCAGTATTTTTACCCAGCTTTACCAATTGTTACATTTTCCCTCCTTTTTTAATCCATTTTCTAATTCCTACATTACCAATGTTTTAACTGTTTCCCCAGCTAATACTGTACATGCTATTTAATCAAACTCACAATTAATCTTAACTTGGCTTCCATTATCCCCATCATTTCCTTGCTCCAGAGCTCTACCACTGCATCTCCTCTACAAAAAGCTCTGTTCCCTATTCTTTGCGTGTATGGAGATGATGAGTTAGTAAAAATCCAGGACCAAGAAGCTATGAAATTCCTTGGCCTATGGGGCAAACAGTCACTATTCTATTTTAAGAAACAGCAAAAAGAAGAGGCTGCTCAAACAAGGTTTCACAAAATATCACTTGTACTGTCACTATGGAGAGTCTAGTCCACTATTTTTATGTTTCAGAACTTGATTTTTATTTATTTGTCCAGAGTCAGTAGAACCTATAGGGCAGGGGTGGGGAATGTCTGGCTCAAGGGCTGTAGAAGGCCCTCAAAATCATTTGGTCTGGGCTTGCCAAGGCATTAGGGGTGAGTTAATTAGATGTTTGATCACAAGCTCATTTTTTTTTTTTTAATATATTTTATTGATTTTTTACAGAGAGGAAAGGAGAGAGATAGAGATAGAGAGTTAGAAACATAGATGAGAGAGAAACATCGATCAGCTCCCTCCTGCATATCCCCCACTGGGGAAGTGCGCGCAACCCAGGTACATGCCCTTGACCGGAATCGAACCCGGGACCCTTCAGTCCGCAGGCCGACGCTCTATCCACTGAGCCAAACCAGTTTCGGCACAGGCTCATTTTTAAGTTGATAATTTTGTATGGCCTTCAAATGATGTTATAAATATCAAATGGCCCTTGGCAGAAAAAAGGTTCCCCTGCCCTGCTTGAGAGGAATGAACCAAATCAATCAAATTGAATTCACAAGAAACTAATTGCTTACACATGCCAATGTGTTAATTTAGAATTTAAGAATATATGTGTATGTAAGTAGTTATGTGTATACACATATATCACTTGAAGTGGGTATATATACAGGTGTGTTCCCTAAAAAGGTATACCCATTTTAACAGCTGATAGCTCAATTGATGTTTCTTTGTTTTCAGATTTAATCCACTGGAATTAATAATGGTAGCCAAAGTGTGTATACATTTTTGGGACATCGTGTGTGTGTGTGTGTGTGTGTGTGTGTGTGTAGAGTATCAATTCATGCATATCAAGGAATCACACACAAATGGAAAGTATACCCGGTAACCACATGGTGCTATGAGTGTGTATAGGGAGAAAAGAATAAATCAGAAGGTCTGAGAAGACTTCCCTGAAAAAACAGTGTGATCAAGCTGAGATCCAATGGAAGAAAAGTAAAAATAAAGAGAGAGAGAAAATGGTGAGCAAGAGGGTTCCTGAATGATGGGAGAGTGGGTGCAATGGCTCCATGGCAGAAGGGAGCATGATATGTCTAAGGAGGTGGGTAAAGATCAAAGGGCAAGACCGTATGATGTAGAATTAACTAGAGAGTTAACTACAAACTGTGTAGTGCCTTTTAGGCCATATTAAGGATTTCTGCCTTATCCTAAAAGCAATGAAAAGCTAGCAAAGGGGTGTGAACAGAGATGGGAACAGACGTGTGCTAGCAGAAGATCAGCATGCTTACGAATTCTGGGCAAGAGTAGAATCAGAAGACTGCTTAGAAAGCTACTGTAGGAGACCTACGTGATCGATGATAGCAGCATGGACCGGAGTTAGGGCAGAAATACAACAAATAGGACTTTGTAACTGATTATACCCGAAATGCAAGGGAAAAGAAAATGTTAAAGAGGATGCCCAAATTTCAAATTTGCATCACAACGTGGGTCAGGGTGCTATCACTGAAAGAGAGACGCTCCTGGAAGATCAGATGGTTCAGTTTTGTTTCACTGAGAGAGAGGGGGGGGGGGGGTTTGGGGTGTTGGTGGTGTGGGGGGGGGGGGGGGGGGGGAGATGCCCAAAACCTAAGGAAGGGATCTGGGTGCTCAGAATCTGGAAATCTTTATAGAAAAGGAGGAAAAATGGAAAATGGGGTTAGATGCAAAGGAGAGAGAACATTAGCTGCAAAAACTTAAACCTCTATTTATTTGTTTATTTTTTACCTCCAGGTTCAGCCATAAAACAGGCCCAGACATTTCTATCCCTCCCCATCACTTAAAATCTTTTCAAACATCTCAAAATAAAGGGGGAGAGTAAGCTTAAATGCAATACTTAGGAAAAGAAAGCATTGGTGTGAAAGAATTTCAAAGTATATATTGCGATATCAGATATTCCAATTCTGAGAATAAAGAAAAGACAGAGGCTGCCTACTTGGGGAAGAAAGAATGAGAAAAAGAAAGAGGCTGATGACCCCAAGGCTTGAATTCTCACAGTTTAAACACGTTTATCTTTACCTCTGGACAAACAGCCTTTCTTGGCCTTTGGTGCTAAGGGAATACAGAAATAATAGCTCCACACTGAGGCCCCTTATCAGAAATCATGGCTTCCACTGCCACCAAGTGGTGGCAGTGAGGAAGTGCATCGACCAGGCTCTTGAAGCCCGGAAATGTCTCTCTGAAGCCCATGGCATAATTAATCTAAGATCAAAGAAAGACCTAAAGATTTCAGTAGTAAAGGGCAAGCCGGCGATAGGTTTTGGTAAGAGACTTATCTTCTAATCTTTCAACACACAAAAATGTAAGTTTCTGTTATTAACTTGGAGTGAGGAAAAAAAAGACTCCTGTTTTCTTTTTCATGTTAAAGAAAAATCACATACCATTTAGTGATTGCAAAATACCCAATCTGATACTATCAACTCAAAACCAACTCCTGGTACATTACACACTTGACCATTTAATAGTACTTCAATCTTCATCTCAATGGCGCATTAAGAAAAGGCTAACGTGTATCTCTGCCACACATCAATAACTGTATCGCAGACAGAAGCAACTGTCTCATTGCATGCGCAAAATTCCCTTTGTTATCTTCAAATGAATCAAATAACAATTTTCGACTACGTAAAAGTACAAGGCACGGTAATAAACACAATTCAAAAACCAGCATGTTCTCAAAATCCATCAGCTACATATATCACTGATAAAACCAACTTCAACAGTATTCACACACAAAACACGGTGCACGATTAACACATCGTCCTAAGAGTTCTCTTCGTGGTAAAAAGAAAGCTTTCCAAATTCATATTTGACCTTCTGTGCGGCATTTACTTCCCTGCCCTCCTGCTACTACGCTGATCATTTACTTATAAATGTATAGTTTCACAATGGTCTGGACATACAGATCAACTGGACTTGTCTTTGTTTTTTAAGGCATCTGAACTGGATGGAGGAGACGGAATTGTGGGCCAAAACGTGAAAAATAGTCACACAGGGTACATTTTTCCAATTCATAACCAGCTGTTTTTTATAGAGTAGACACGGCACAATATTGTCAGTATGTTCTTGATCTTCGTTTTCTTCCCTTAAAAATCCAGCCACACTATCCATTCTGCCTCTGGACATTCTAAAACATGAGTAATGTAACTAGTTTTCCCTGATTCTCTTGGTTCTTCTGCTTCCCACCCACCTCCCAACAACCCCTCCACTCCACGCCTACCCCCCCTTTCTTGGTTCAGAATGCCTTTTTTTTTTTTTTACACACTCGAGATGGTTTTTACAAAAATCACTCTTTGGAATGCTCTTCCCTCTTCTCTCCTCAATTTAGCACCCCTTGAAAAGACAATGTCCACAGCCAGAAGCCAGTGTCTTTCTTTTACAAGATCAAACTGCGGGAAAGGACGAGACTAGGAACCGAGTGAGCGAAACATTTGGGGATGTCAGTGAGACAGCGGGCTCTCCTTTGAAAAGAAAACACAACTCTCAGCACAAAGCTTTTGAACAGAGCAAAAATACACCCCCCGCCCCCCACCTTCCCGTGTGCTCCTGTTCCCTCCCTGACCTCAGAGACACCTTTCCTTTTCTCTAAGCCCCGGCCCCTCGGAGATGTGTGGGGCCTGCCTTTCCTCCTCTCAAGGGAAAGAAAGCCAGGGAGAAAAGCAAAGGTAGCAGCCACCTGCCCGCCGCGCCCGCGAGCTGTCAGGGCCACGGGACCCCGTCCCACGACTCACCTGGCAGGTGCGGCCGTCCGGAGAGTTGCACGAAGCGGTTGAGCATAACCTCTAGCTGGCTTAGTCTACGATCATAGCCTCAAATGATACTGGAGGTGCGGTTCCTGTCCCAGCCCTGGGCGGCCGACATGACCCGCTAGCGATTGTCGCAGCCCGGTCCCGGCAGCCCTTGGCCCGGCAGCACTAGCCGAGCCTCCTTGCAGGGCTCCTCTAGAGACCCAGGAGACAGGGAAGGGGGAGCGCCCGGTTTCTCCAGTGACCAATGACTGGCTGACTTCGTGACAGGCAGCCAATGGCCGGCCGTCTTCTTGGCAGGTGGAGGGAGGCGGGGAGAGACGTGGTAACCATAGCTATGGTTGGAAAAAGTGGGGTCTGAGTAAGGCAGAAGCAGCCGCTCCTCGCGCGCACCCACCGCGGAAACCCCTTTGGCGGTTGAACAACCCTTTCACAGGGGTCGCCTAAGACCATCCTGCATATCAGATATTTACATTACGATTCATAACAATAGCAACATTATAGTTATGAAGTAGCAACCGAAATAATTTTATGGTTGGGTCACAACATGAAGAACTGTATTTAAAGGGCCAGAAGGTTGAGAACCACTGGATATGCACATATACACATAGGTGCAGACCGTACTCCTCCAGCTTTACCGACGGAGATCCCTTTCCCTGGCCTATGACACACAGGGCTCTTTTGGAGGGAAAAATCCAAGGGCGGAGGCAAAACTTAAACGTAAGGAGGGATTCCCGGGTTCCATTTCTCTTGTCTTTCAGTGGACCGACAGCTCCCTAATTCACTATAAGCCACGTCCGGAGCAAACCATTTTAAACCTGCTTTGCAAACATGGAAAAATGTTCCAACTCGCCGGTAATTATAGTAACACGAATTAAGACGCCCCTCTCGCCTCCCCAGTGAGAAACCGGCTCTGGATCATTACGTTAGTAAAGATTTTTTTTAAAAAACACCCAGCCGAGAATAGAGGGCCAAGAAAAAGGTAATTTCATAGCTGCCGATGGCTATGTAAACGTTTTTGTTCGATCAAACACCTTCTGCTCGTAGAAAATGTTAGTCAGCTTAAAGACAGGAACAGTTAATGGAAGATCGAGATCGAAGAAAATTGTAGATACACGGGTCAGAAATGCCTATTGTTCCAAAATTAAACAGAAAATCTGGTTTTGAACTTACTGGGCGCGGTGCAAAGTGGGAAAATACAGATTATTCACTGATGTCTATCAACGATGAGGGAAAAGTATATAAATTGTGCAAAGGAAACAAAACTTTTCAAGGTTTTCTCCCTGATGGTGTGTGTGTGTGTGTGTGTGATGCTTCATATGAGAGAACCTCATGTGATGCAGAGAAAAAAGAAAATGTGCTAGAGCTGAGGATGCATACCTCTTGGCGCGAATTTCCTGGGCCACTAATTCCACCTTCTTATTATTCTACTTCAGTCCCTGTCACCAGGTATTTTACCCACTAAGCACTATAACGCACTGCTTACGAAAATATTGGAGACCTGGAAAAAAACGTTTATGGCTCTAAAATATAAAAATCAAATTTAGTAAATGTTACTTTTCTAAAGAGTGACCAAATAGCAGATAAAGTAAATTTTATTTTTCCAGAAGTACATATTCCAAGTAATAAATAGTGAATGATAGAATGCCACCATTTTGCAGCCCCTGATGAATTCAGAAATCAACCCATTAAGCATTAACCATCCTAGCATCACAAAACGAAAGATGAGACTTGTGTCTCTACAACATAAAGATACAATGACGTGTCTTGTAGGAAAAAATTGAATCTTAATCTCATCACACATCTCTATCTAACTACCGATTTATAGAAAATACAGAGGACGGGGGGAAATACTACAGTGGTACATTTTTTTAAAATGCTACAGAGATACAAACAGCAAAATCCAAATTATTGAAATTCTACAGGATAAACTAACAAGTTTCTTCAACAAATAAATTGCAAAGGAAAACGATTTGGAGGGAAAGATGTGTAGGTTAAAAGGAAACTTGTGAAGGTTGTATAACTGTGAATACACTAAAAATCGTTGTACTGTAATGGTCATACAACTTTGTTAACATATTTAAATCACTGAGGTGTACACTTGAAAGGGTAACTTTTATGGCATGTAAGTTATATCTCATTTTTTTAAAATTTAATAATATAGGAAGGGAGAAGTGGATGGAGAGCTAGATGAAAGAACATTAACCATTAGCTGAAGCTGGGTGATGAGTACATGAGAATTGTCATCATATTGTTCTGTCTACCTTTGTATATATTAGCAGGTCTTCATAATAAAAAGGAAAAAATAGTCTAGAAAAATAAGATTATATTAACAATCAACTGAAAATTATCTCATAGTTTTATGTATATGTCAATGTTAAATTTCAGAAACAAAATGAAAGATTTATTCTTGACTAAATTTAAAACATTATATTATTTGAAAAGCTTTTTTAAAGGTTAGAGCCAAATTCTTTTAGCATAGAATGTGAGTACACTTTGCTGGGTATTGACATGATTTGGAGAGGGACCTTCAAAATAAGTGCACACAGACAATATGTACCCGCTAACACAATGTAATAGCAAGTACACAATATTGCCTATGAAGTAATAATGCCAACAATATCAACTTCAATCTAATCAAGATTTAACCTATAACATCCACTTACAGGAACTTTCAGGGGGGAAAAGAACAAGTTAAATGACATGTGAAACAATCAAATTCAGGGGGACCCTCTCCACAATATCTAGCCTAGTCTCTTCAGTATAAGTCAGTATCATGAAAAACAAAATGGGAAAAACCAAGATGGCGGCATAAACACCGGAAATTGTTGCCTCTCACAACAACTTCAAAAATACAATGAAAAGACAAAACGGACATCATCCAGAACCACAGGAAGACTGGCCGAGTGGAAATTCTACAACTAGAAGGAAAGAAAAAAGCACACTGGACTCAGAGGAGCTGCGGAAGTAAAGGGCAGAGGTACGGAGGCTTGAGCGTGCGGAAAGGGGCTGGTACCTGAGGACACGGCTGTCTTTTTGAATCAGGAGGGAGTCACAAGCTCCCGACTGCTCTGAACTCCAGTTCCGGGAAGTCTCTGGGGAGCCAGGACTCATATGGGGAGAAACTGGACGGTCTGGCAGCAGGCAGAACTCGGAACTTGAAGGCAGCTTTCCCTCAGAGGTGCTTGCAGGAATTTCCGGGACACTGAGATGCGGGCCCCTTAGGGCAGGACTGAGGATCAGCCACAGCTGCTTGCTCCGCCCTGTTGATTCCCTGAGACCCCGCCCCACCCAGGCTGTGGGCAGAGGCTTTTGCATATGAATGCCCTGATCCTTTGCAATCTGAAAATTACCTAACAAATTGCAGCCAGGCCAGACAGACTCAGAACTTCCAAGAGAAGGCCCAAGGCCCCACAGCAGCTTGCATTGCTTCACAGCTGGGCCTCATCTGGGCACCTCCAAACCCCCCACTGAGGAGTG
>NW_006296405.1:406446-407878 GCF_000327345.1 Myotis davidii
AAAAAACAAGCGAATCTAAAAATCAAGTGAATAAAAAATCTGATGAACAGAGTAATCTGGTGATTATAATAGAACCAATGGCATGGAAAGGGAATGGACTGACAATTCTTGGGCGGGGAAAGGGTGTGGGGGTGCAGGAAGAGACTGGACAAAAATCGTACACTTATGGATGAGGACAGTGGGAGGGGTAAGGGCAGAGGGTGGGGTGGGAACTGGGTGGAGGAGAGCTATGGGGGGAAAAAAGAGGAACAACTGTAATAATCTGAACAATAAAAATTTAATTAAAAGAAAGAAAGAAAAACAAAATGAAATAACACAAAAACAAAATAGGATGGTGGTAACCCCTAATGAAATAATAGATCTAGGCAATGATAATCAATAGCTCCTAGCATAACAAAAAGAAACAACCAGACATTATGTGTCTGCTGACAGAAGTACACATAATCGTCTTTGAAGGAGTCTTACCAAAAAAATCTGAATAATATCAAACCATTAGTGTTAACTACCAGTTTACAAGAAATAAAGGGGACAGAAAATACGTTCAATGGTATCTTGAGGATGTAACCTCCCAAATATATAATGTGGAAAGCTGTAAAACAAGCAGCCTATTTTCTTCAACATTATATTTCAAGGAAAAGATAATCAACAGGTTAATAGTGTTGTTTTTTTAGGTTAATAGTTTTAAGAGCTATATCAATCAAATGTAGTGTTTGGTCTTGTTTGCCTTTTGATTAGAATGAGCCAACTGTTTTTTTAATGGGAAAATTTGATTGGATACTGGATTATATTCAGGAATCATTGTTAATTTTTTTTAGGTATTGTGGATATATTCTTTTAAAAGAGCTATTTTAATATAAATACCAATTTTAATGGACTCAGTTAAATAAAAAATAAAATAGAAAAACAACCTGGCTGGTTTGGCTCAGTAGATGAGCGCTGACCTATGAACCAGAAGGTCAGAGTTCAAGTCCCAGTCAGAGCACATGCATACTGAAATATTTACAGGGAAAATGCTATGATGTCTAGGATTTGCTTCAAAATAATCCAGGAAGGGGGGGGGGCGGGGACAAAATGAGAATGTAAATTGTCCTGGCTAGTGTGGCTTAGTTGGTTGGAGCATCACTTCATACATCAAAAAGTGGTGGGTTTGATTCCTGGTCAGACTCCTGGTTGATATTTCTTTCTCTTTCTCCCTTCCTCTCTCTGGAAAATTAAAACACACACAAAAAAGACTGAGCTGGCAGGTCAAACCTTGGACCCCAGCTGTGGCTCTGTCGTCCTCAAGTGTGTATCACCATGGCTTGCTAAGGTCCATTTAAATCTAACCATAAAGCTTAATTTACAACCGACTACTGTCTGGTAGACTCTTTTTTAAAAATATGTTTTTATTGATTTCAGAGAGAGAGGAAAGGAAAGGGGGAGGGGGATTCCA